>NC_142065.1:41556253-41866253 GCF_059756535.1 Pantherophis guttatus | reverse complement strand
TTAAAAGCATTTTTTCTACAACCTCTTCAGCCGAAGAGGTTATAGAAAAAAACTGTTTTTAAAAGGAAAAAAAAGCCTCTGCCGATCAGGCAAGTCAGCTGGGATCGTCAGAGGCTTTAAAAGCATTTAGAAAAAATGCTTCAAGGTTTTGGTTACCACCTTTAGAGCGCTCCATGACATCGGACCGGGGTATTTACGAGACCGCCTTCTGCTACCAATAGCCTCTCACCGACCAGTACGCTCCCATAGAGAGGGGCTCCTCAGGGTGCCGTCGGCCAAACAGTGTCGACTGGCGGCCCCCAGGGGGAGAGCCTTCTCTGTGGGGGCACCTACCATCTGGAACGAGCTCCTCCCAGAGATACAGAGGATCCCGGACCTGCGCACGTTTCGTCGTGCTCTCAAAACTTTTTTATTTCAGCAGGCTGGCCTGGCCTAACTCTCCTCTTTTAAATTTTTAATTCGTGATTTTATAAATTGGGTGTTTTAATCTGTGTTTTGGCCAAAATATTTAATAGTTTTAAGGGATTTTTAATATTTGTATTATCTGTATTTTATCTTGGCTGTTCACCACCCTGAGTCCTTCGGGAGTAGGGCAGTATAGAAATTTGATTAATAAATAAATAATAAATAAATAAATAAATAAACATGAAGACATGGCACAATCTTGACATATGACCACAATTTGAACTGGAATATCTGTCATTGAGCAAAGCAGTTGTTAAGCAAGAGATCACATGATGGCTTCACTCAGCGATAGCAATCTTGGCATTCCTAGACGGAGTCACTAAGCAATCTTGCCAGTCAAAGTCCCAGATAAAGGGTGTGAGGCACCTTGAGGTACCTGTGCTCCTGCATCTCCACTCAGGAGCTGAAAATACTCTATTCCAAAATGTAAGCAGAATTTTCAGCTTCCTGCTAAAGGAATTCAGCTTGTGCAAGTAGGCATGAAGTTGAAATCCTTTGGCAGTATAATGGACTGTGGAAATTACCTTGGGGAAAGAGAGGAAGAGATGCTGCATAGGAAACAACCAGACAACAGAGGCAACCCCCCCAACCCCCCAGTGGCTTCATGGTCAGAGAAAGAAATTTAGAAAGGACCTGCCTTGATAAAGCAGTTAAAAGGGTGGCAGGAAGTTTTGTACTTTCAGACTTGCACGAATCTGTTAGTGTGGCCTTATAATAAAGTAGATTTTGCTCATATAGATATGTATCCTGTCTCATTCACTTGGGAGAGCTGATAGGATTTCAGTTCTGTGCAGGCACAAAGGATTTCAGCTCCATGCAAATCGGTACAGATCTGAAATTCAACAGCAGGCAGCTCCTTGAAAAAGGATTTCAGCTTTGGGTCTGCTTGTTTGGAGCTGAAAACATTTGGAACGGAGCTCTTTCAATCAGCCCCCAGAGATGAAAAGAGCGTAGCAGCTTGCAACCTTCCCTGTTGACTTCTGTACTGACTTTTTAGGGAAGCTGGCAGAGAGGATTGTGAATGGTAATCACATGAATGCGGGGGGGGGGGGGCTTGGTGTGATCAGCTGGGGGACTAGATGTGATCAGATTGCCAAGCACCCAGATCACATCATGTGACTATGTGTACATGAGCAATGTTTTGCAACAAATGGAAATCCTTTACAGGCATTTCCAAGGCCATCGTTAATTTGATTCACCATAAAGTGAAATATTGTTTATAGCTATTACCTTGCACAAGTCCTTGATAGGGTTGCAGCTTATGTTTTTTGTCCCATACCTACCATCTGTACTTTTATGTGCACAGATGGATGCTGTCTGGTTGAATTAAAGACAATAATTAAGCACCTCCCATTACAGATTGCTTGATGATAATTCAGCCTTATTACAGTTATTTACCTATTGTGGTTCAAGAAACACATGTCAGCTTAAAGGAAATGGAATTTTGTTCCAAGCAAGGCTATGTTCACAACTCTATAGTTCTACAGCTTTATCTGAGTCCTTTCTGGGTTATTTCAATGGCACACTATTACCTAAAACTAGGAGTGAAACCTGAGGATATGAGAAGCTTCTTATACTGAATCATACCTCAACTAGAATTTATGTATCTGGATCTGATCTGGAATTTTTGCATGCAAAACACATGTTCCATCATCTGAACTATAGCCCTCTTCTGAAAATAACAACTGCAGTCTGGATTATTTAGATTAAGTTAGTGATTGGTGGCCATTTTGTTTTCTTTTTGTGCCTCCTTGAAAGAGTCCTTGAAGAGTCTATTTTGAAGCAATCCTAGAGCATCAAGGAATCAAAGTCTGGAACAAATCTACCTTGTTTTAAGAATTTTCTGAAAACAATTTGTAAGTTGGCAAAACAATAACATTGCATTACTTCCTTTTCTTATATTTATTTCGGCATATTCAGAAATGGCAAATGAAATTTGCTAGACATTTTCATCAACTCAATTAAATGCAATAAATTGCAGAAGGTCATTCTAACTCCTGTGAATGACCCATTTTTTGGAATATAGCTGTAATGCTGATCTAATGAGGACATCACCTATTTAAAGGATACTCATCAAATTAACCTCTGTGGCTGAAATTCTTTGAGGTACAATAAATGCCCTAGTGAATGGGCAGTGCATATCACTAATTTTGTGATTCAAGGACATGATTTGCCTAGAATCATATATATATATTATTTTTAGTGTCCCTTTTTTTGTTGCTATGCTTTAGAAATGACATGGCTAAGTATGTGTGTGTATTTAATTTAAATTTCCTGACCTTGAACTTCACCTCAATTTCACAGCATGTCTTCTTTAATCATTGCCATCAATTTTATTTGTGTTCAGTAGTTGGGACTTTCAAAAACCATTAAATATGTTAAATCAGTAATTATGCGCTCCAAACAGCTCCTTTAACTTGGATTGGTGTTTGACAAAGACATATCTTAGAGAATCATTAAAAATGCATTTACTGTATGATAATGAATATTATTATTTCTGTTATTATGGCATCACTATAAATTGCAGTTATTGACTCCAAATTTTATATTTCATAATTCTAACAGAGCAAAGATGAGAGGCTGAATGGGGATATGGTCAGTGGTGGGATTCAAATAATTTAACAATCGGTTCTCTGCCCTAACGATTTCTTCCAGCAACCAGTTCACCAAACTGCTCAGAAAGTTAACAACCGGTTCTCCCGAAGTGGTGTGAACTGGTTGAATCCCACCACTGGATATGGTGGTATGACAATTGTGGATACATATTTTTTTCTTCAGAAGTTATACTGCTACATCATGTATTGTGATTCTGTCTTGCCCTTGTTATAATTATCCTATTTTATAATTTTAGCTTTCAAGCTTTATATAGTTGCATTGACTTGGCCGCTTGCAATCTGTTTTAGACGTTTGTTTAAAAAAATAAATAAAATTAATACAATGGAAAAAATCAATACTGATGGAGTTATGTCTTTGTACATCACATATGGAAATTGCCACCAATTGATAGCCATCAATTTAGACGGAATTAAGACTCAGTTCATGGAAGAATAGTTTTGATATCAGTATATTATTTCCTGGGTCACAAAGAGCACATCTTAAATAGCAACTATAGGAGAGCAGAAAGAGAATAAAGTTATTTCTGTTGTATCCTGTTTGTAAGCTTCTAGTTGGTTACAATATGATATTAAAGATGAGACAATGGCTCTTTAACAGAGGTATTATTCAGTGGTGGGTTCCTCTCAGTTCCGCCCGGTTCCGCTGAGCTGGTAGCGGTGACAATATGAGGTCACTGAACCGGTTCTGCCCCCCCGCCCCCATGTTATTCTTACCTTTTATTTGGCCCTACCCCCAATCTATTGCTGCCTCCTGAGTCCCAGCTGATGGCTAGAAGGAAAAAAACTGTTTAAACTCTTGCTGCGGGGCTTCAAAGGGCCGTCCTACAGCTGATCAGTGTTAAAAGAAAACAAATGAGTAGAGAGGTGCCTGCAAAAATAAATGGGTAGACCAGTGCCTGCAAAAATACATCAGTAGATCAGTGCCTGCAAAAATAAATGGGTAGACCAGTGCCTGCAAAAATACATGAGTAGATCGGTACAGCTCTGCAAGCAGTTAAAAGCCTGGTGGACCAGTACCTCTGCTAAATCCTAAATAATTGTCACATGACCATCAAGTCACACCCACAAAATAAGCCATACCCACAGAACCGGTAGTAAAAAAATTTAGAACCCACCCCTGGTATTATCTAAATTATGCAACAATTAGAAATAGCTGAGCTCCAGATACTTTTCCGGTTAGGCTATTCCATTGAACCCTGATTCTCTAGCTTCATTCTCAAAGTACAGCAGTGCACACATAGACACACCAAAGAATGAAATAGTTGGAAAGGAAGCAGTTGGAGTGGGTATAGGCACCATGAGTGCAGAGGTGAACAACTAGGCTGCCAACTGTAGGGCATTAGTTGTTTCCTGAATCTGATCCTACTAAGTTTCAATCTGTTCTCCAGTTGAAGAAGACAGGCTAAAAAGGCTAAGATAAACCTATTGTCTTTTGATCTGATTTGGCAGAGCTCTTTTTATGTTGCGACCAGGAAAAGCTACTCCTATGGTATAGGGTTCCTGCCTAAGCAGGGGGTTGGACTAGAAGACCTCCAAGGTCCCTTCCAACTCTGTTATTCTATTCTATTCTATTCTATTCTATTCTATTCTATTCTATTCTATTCTATTCTATTCTATTCTATTCTAATTTTGCATAACGTGTAAAGAAGGATGCCTTAATAAGCCAAAGCTAAAAGAAAAGATTTAATCTGACTTTCTTTTCTGAGTTGTTGTGATGGGAAAAAGCCAGAGGTCCTGCTTTAAATATCACACTATACAAATCACAGAAGTTTCCATGGTTTATTTTGGCCCTCTTGCTATACTTGCTCATTTTGAAGAATTCTGGCAATATGATATCAGAATAGCTCACTTTTTCTGCATGTTTTCAAATAAGTTGTCATATACAGTACTGGTGGATATTTTTTTACATTTTAGGAATGTATATAATGCTAAACAATCTTTCCTTCAACTTCATCCAAAGGTACATCTATTAACTTTCAGGTCTCACCCATTTGGATCAAAATGTTGTGAAGTTTACTCTTCCAAATTGTTCACATAATAACAACCATTGCAGCATCCCTGTGGTCACATGATCAAAATTCAGATGCTTGACAACTGACTTACATTTATGACAATTGCAGTGTCCCAAGGTCATGTGACCTTCTGACAAGCAAAGTCAATGGGGAAGCCATATTCACTTAACAACCATGTTACTAACTTAACAACGGCAGTGTGATTCACTTAAGAAATGTGGCCAGAAAAGTCGTAGCAAATGTAGCAAAACTCACTTAACAAATTTCTCACTTAGCAACATACATTTTGGGCTCAATTGTGGTTGTAAGTTGAGCACTAACTGTATTTATATGGCTTTCTAGAAGCCTAAAAGAGTGAGGGCCTGCGGGATCCCAAGGGAAGGGTGTTTCATAGGACACAGTCTCCTATGGAAAAGGCACACTTCTTAGCCCCCACTAAATGGCAGCATTTGATTAAAGGGAGCTGGAGGGTGCCACTTCATCCAATCTATGCTTTAGTCATGTAAGAGCTCATTTTTTAAAATGTATCTTTTTAATGGTAATTTTTGATAGTATGGTTATGTAGTGTCAGCACCATCAGTAAGGAGATTTCATCAGGTTTCTGTCTAATAAGGCTAAGTGCAGTCCATGAATTGGTGGCACTGTTGTTTGCAGGCGCAGTAAAGAGAAGGAACAGGCCTTTTTCGGAACTGGTAGCAGCACATCAGCACTATCAGTGGCATCTGAAAGTCAAAGGGGACATAGCAATGACACAGTAATATCTTCAGAGGGGTTAGGCTTACATTTTGATGAGCCATTCACTGTGGCTTTAAATTCTGCAATTTACAGTATAAATTTGGCAATGCAATCAAGTACATTAAGTCAATGACCTACAGAATTTAAAACAAAAAAGCATTAAGTCAGCCTCAATCCACTAGATGGCTGCTGGAACTAAACTGAGGATCTAAATGTGATCCATGTTCTATCTATGCATATACAGGGTTATGTATCTACTCAAGAAAAAAAAAGTTCCACTAATCTGCCAGTTTAGGTCTGTAGTTTAAATGCAGTGTTGGCCTTAGATCTTTTCCGAGAACTGAGATTCTTAGGAGAATTGCATTCCCATTTCCTTCTGAAATGAGTAATTTTTGAAAATTTGGCAACAGAGGGCAGCATAGAAGGGCTTTATGATCTATTAGCTTTATAAACTCGATTTGTATATTTACTGTTTAACAAGGAAGGAATGTAAGCTTTTATAGACAGCAACCTGAATTCGGGCAGCTAATAACTGTAGTATTACTATTATCTACTAATCCATATCTGCCATAATGTATTGGAGGGAAAGCAAAAGCATTTTGATAAGCACAGTGGAAGAAGAACTGAGATTCTATTAAGGAGGTTATATTTGAACCATGAATACTCAAGAGTTAGGCTAGCAGATTTACTGTGGGTCAGTCTGTAGTCTCAGTTCAGTTCAAGACAAAGGGAAATGTAATGCTTGTAATAATGTTTGTGGTGATAAGAAACAGAGCAGAATTGCATCACATTTATCTATCAGGTATTCTATATAAATCATAATCAGAAGACATATATCAGCTATTCTATTCTATTCTATTCTATTCTATTCTATTCTATTCTATTCTATTCTATTCTATTCTATTCATGAGCTTAGTATATTTCTTAATATTGAATGCTATGATTTGTTTTTTAATTTATATAAAGCAGAAATATAATATCCAAATACCTGCAGTTTTACAAAACATCATTTCAGCAACATACTTTCCCATTTCTTTTTAGCTCTGTGTATTTGTGTATAGGGGGGCTGTATTTAGACTGATGATACTTGGCAGGATTTCACTGATGGAAGGAATTTATGAAAACAACAGGTAAAAGAAAAGAGCAGAAACAAGTTCCAGGAAGTTCTGCACATCTGTTTCAAGAATCCGTGATGCTATAAAAACATCAAGCAGTCTAGAGTCTGATTTAGATTCCTGCAGCATCTTCCCTGGGGTTGCATAGTTAAATCATAGACTTTTATTAACTCATTGGAGCTGGCATTGGGAGCAGGAGCCAAGTCACGACAACACTGTGCTGTGTCCAAAGGGTGCAATATGCTTGATAGCAAGATTTCTAAGACATATTATTTGAGGGGGGAAAAAACTACATGTGACTGTTAAATGCTTTTTCCCCATTAAGTAAAACTGGCACCTGGTTTTAGTGGGCAATAAAGCTGTAGACAGCAATAATTTGAAAAACGTTTGATGCTGCCTCTAGTTTTAATTCTATTCCTGATGATTACTTTATTAAATGGAGTTCTATTCTCCTACTCATCCTCCATGACTACATTTTTGCAGTTCTACGTGAAAATAAACTTTATATTTTCTTATTATGATGGCTGTTAGCTTGGCCATTAGAATCAACCAAGAGTAAGATTGGACAATCTGAATTAAAAAAATTGAATAAATTAATTGTCCCTACACTATAAACATTGATGTAGCTAGAGAGAATATATTAAAAATATGTAAATAGATGTCTCTGATGGTAATACATCAGTGAGTATGTGTCTCTCTGTGTGTGTCTGTCTGTCTGATCATGCATGTTCTTCCCCCTCGCTCTGCCTACACACAGATATTATAAATTTTATTAATAAGATCAGAAGGCATGGTATCAGATAATAAGCAATGCACATTTGGCCTGGAGGGCACATTAGAAGTATTTTCTTTTGTTTGTTTGTACACAAAGGTTTACTTCAGGGGTCAAATGTAAAATTTGTTACTACCGGTTCTGTGGGCGTGGCTTGGTGTGCGGGGGGGGTAATGTGACTGGGTGGGCGTGGCCAACTTTAAAAAAAAACTTTTCAAAGCATTTTTTCTAATGCTTTGAAAAGCCTCTGCCGATCAGGCAACTCAGCTGGGATCGTCAGAGAGGCTTTTTAAAAAATACCTCTCTGATGATCCCAGCTGAGTTGCCTGATGGGCAGAGAGGTATTTTTTAAAAAGCCTCTCTGACGATCCCAGCTGAGTTGCCTGATCGGCAGAGAGGTATTAAAAAATGTAAGAGGTTGTAGAAAAAAATGCTTTGAAAAGCCTCTGATGATCCCAGCTGAGCCGCGCGATCATCAGAGGCTTTTTTTTAACTTTTAAAAGCATTTTTTTGTCAGAAGAGGTTGTAGAAAAAAATGCTTTAAAAAAAAACAGTCTCTGATGATCGTGCGGCTCAGCTGCGCATGGGAGGGGCGGGCGCAGGGATTTTTGCTACCGGTTCTCTGGTCTCTTTGCTACCCGCCGCCATCACTACCAGATCGGGCGATCCGGTCCGAACCGGGAGCATTTCACCCCTGGTTTATTTGTACATTTCAGTGATGCCCTTAGTGAACAGAAGACAACACAACTTCTACAATAGATAGAGTTTAACATGACAACGGTTTGCAAATTTGAATCCATATTTACAACTTAGAATAAAAGATACATGAGAAGAAAGTACTGTTTTGGAGATTCTTCCAGAAGAGTTCTTTGTAACAATTTGTTGACAACCATATCCTGTGACCAACAATGGGATTTTCTATTACTGTTTTGGATCTTTTCTCTACTTTTATTTGAATAACTTTTCTAGCTCAAAAATATTCTTATTCTCCTTGTGTGATCTCTCCAAGTGTTTCAATACCATTCAGTATTTCAAGATAAAGTAACATTTAGGGAAGAATATTCCAAAATATTCATTGTGTGTGTGTGTATATATATATATATATATATATTCATGCTATAGTATTATACAGAAGATATAGCTAAAGTGAGTTGTTCCAGAAAACAAAATAAGGAACCATATTTTTTTATTTTTTTTATTTTATTTTGTCGCATTTCTATGCCGCCCAACTGCCAAGGGACTCTGGCTTAGACCATAGGCTTAAATAGCAAAATAAGTAGAGTTTAGTTGGACATCAGGAATTGAGGTAATCCTTGGAAAGATGGGTTTGCCAGTCTTGCCCCCCACCCCTGGAATGACTATCCTTTCAGTTATACAGTAGTGAGATACAAGTAGCCTTCATAATCTTGCCAATCCCATTCTTAAAATGAAATAAAATTTATGCCAGCACCTTTAAGTGTTAACTTGGTATCCAATTTCTCATTGTCAAGAGACTTAAACCTGCCCTAATTTTACATAGTTTAAAAGTAGGAACTGACCCAAACATGCATACTAGATTGAACATCTTTGAATTCAAATTTAGACTGCTAAGAGAATTTAAGTAAATTTCCAGTTGCACTGACAAAACCAGCATAGAAATGTATCATTCCATTTGTACAAGTTAGAATAAATTTTAAGGTTGTAGCATAAAAGAAGTTGCAGGCTAAGAGAATGAATGAAATTCAAATCATGTTAGTGTTGCATCTCAACAGTGCTATGGCAGCCTAGGAGATGAGGTAATAGAATTATTTGCTAGCTATTCACAACATGTCAGAAACACTGCTCTACACCCACAACACAGTATTCTTCATAAAAGTGAAGCTACAACTTTGTATATTGGGAAAGTGCAAATCTAACCATTCAGATAATGGGATGCTAGACACCTGCAAGATCAGCACAGGAGAAAATGAATGCTTTGGAGATTATTAGAACATTCTAGGCCTGTAGCAGTTATGAATAACCCTGATGTGTATTGACTGTTGCAAATTCTGAAGCAGAAGAAAAACCACAAAATCTATAAAATAAGTTCAAAGTTATGATATGTTCTTGAACCACCTGATTAGATTTGATTGTTTTGCTTTGAAGCATGTTCCTGCTTCAATTTGTGAATCAGCTTTGATGGGTTGATTCAATAAAGGGGTTTTAAATCAAAATACTCCTTTGGAGCTTTGAACAGCTATACTTAATAGCATCCTTTCCCTCTACTCTCCAATTGTTTTGTCCTGTAATCTCCAGAATTCCTGGGCATAAAAGAGAAAGGAATAGTTTGTCAAGTAAGCCAATACCAGCTTCTCTCCCAAAATGATGAGATTTAATGCAACACCTTTGTCCCACTATAATATCACTATTTCATAATCAAAAGGTAGAAACAAGTAGAAAAATAAATTAATCATTTTTAACTCATTAAGGTGGTAAAAGGAGCCATGGTGGCGTACCGAAGCTTGGTGGTGCAGTGGTTAGAATGCAATATTGCAAGCTAACTTTGCCCACAGCCTGGAGTTCAATTCTGACTGGCTCAAGGTTGACTCAGCCTTCTATCCTTTCAAGGTTGGTAAAATAAGGACCCAGACTGTTGGGGCCAATATGCTGGAGTTGTAAACCACTTAGAGAGTACTATAAATCACTATGCAGTGATATATAAGTCTAAATGCTATTGCTAAAAAGCTGAAATCCAACAAAGAAAGATGGAAAAAGAGTCAGTCAGACTGATCAATTTATTGCCCTTAATCATTATCATTTGAATATTTTATTAAAAGTTAGTAAATTGAACCTGTTGCAATTTATTAAAGGTAATTTGTTCTTTGCAAACTGAGTCCATAGTTGTGTTTTATTAGAGGAAAAAAAAATAATTCCAGTTTGGGAGAAAAATCCATAATTCAGAAAAACACAGGGTTGTAGTATTCTGACAATAATATCATGATCCTTTGTTTCTAAAAAGCCCTCAGGGAAAAAACCCTAAAAATCTCTGAAATTGAAGAGATATAATGCATTCATCCTTATTTCCAACCTAGTTAGTTATTAATTCTAGTGAAATTGAAATCTTAAATATGGTTTTTGGCAGGCCTTCTCCTGGGCTTCTAACAAAATTGAAATCTTTTTTCCCCTCAGAGACATTGGAAAAGCTGCTGATGAAATTTGCTTCCCTTAACTTCCATCCTACTTTATTATATTTAGCTTAGGCCAGTTGAATGTTAGGATTCTGATGAAATATTCCAGTGGCCAAGGCTAAATATCTAAGTCTGAATCCTGTCTTTTGTGCTTATAAAAGAAAATTAAGATGGTTACTATTTTCAGAGATTCCAAGTAGCAGAATTATTGACCTGATAACTTTGTAGTGTAAGGAATTTAAGCATTTTGGTATGTAGAAATGGATCTAACAATGGACTTTGCCTATAATTAACAAACATACAAAACATAGTGGTGATTGATGACCATCCAAATGTTTCATTGGAAAATAATGGCTTTGTTAACCTGCATGATGTGATTACTTGTCAATTGAGTCTGATTTTATTGTTAATATTAATTTTCATAATTTAGCAATTAACTTCATTTAATATTATTAAAATATAGAGACATGTATATTTAGCATCTACTATAGAACTGATTAGAGATGTGGTGGCTCAGTGGCTAAGACACTGAGCTTGTCAATTGAAAGGTCAGCAGTTCAGCGATTTGAATCCCCAGTGCCACGTAATGGGGTGAGCTCCCATTACTTGTCCCAGCTTCTGCCAACCTAGCAGTTCGAAAGCACGTAAAAAATACAAGTAGAAAAATAGGGACCACCTTTGGTGGGAAGGTAACAGAGTTCCATGCGCTTTTGGTGTTTAATCATGCTGGCCACATGACCACGGAAATGTCTTTGGATAGCACTGGCTCTTCAGCTTTGAAACGGAGATGAGCACCACCCCCTAGAGTCGGGAACGACTAGCACAAATGTGCGAGGGGAACCTTTACCTTTATAGAACTGATTAAAGCAGAATTCAAGCCTACCTACAAAAATGACAAGATAAGATGGAGTGGAGTTATCTTAAACCTTGCTCTAAAAGATTCTCATATTCCAGTCAACATACCGTCAACTCCAGTGCTTCATTGAGAAGGCCATTGCGCTTACTGTGAAGGTAGGCGTGGGAAGTTCCTGTTTTGGCTACACGAATCCTGGCTAACCGGGCTTTCTGCAAAAGGAAAGAAAGAGGAGACAGGTTAAATTTCAATAGTAATGGGTGATATCTGAATCTGAATATTTAAAATTTGATTCTTCTGGAAGTGTAAAATAGTGGAGATAATATGGGCTTGTCCTCCTATTATTGCATTTTTCTTTATCATATAGTTCTGTAAAAATGATTTTGGGAAGAGTAACATGGTTGAGAGCTGTGAATATGTTTTGAGTGACATAAGATTGAATTTATACTTTGAGATAAAGTATAGCAAAAAAACCCCCCAAAACCCAAACAAACTTCAATGCTGTTTTATAAAGGAGACAATGAGGAGTTATATGTGTTACTGAACTAGATCTGTAGTAATATATTGAAAGGTTTGATCAATTATTCCATATGATCAAGATTTAATGCTGTGTTTAAAAACTGAAATATTTTCTGCAGCTAGGTATTTCATTTTTATGATTTTCTTTCACCCCATTTACTCTTATTTTTATTTTATTTCATTCTTTTTTTATTCCTATATATTACAGCAAATATTTAAAAAAACAAATCCATCATTATTGAGCTACGTACTTTTCTTTCTACTGATAAAGCATGCAACCAAAGCTAAGCATCAGCATTTTTACTATTTTTACTCTTAACGAAAGTTAATAATTGCTACTATTTATTATTTCTATTCATTGTTGGTTAGGCTTGGGTTTAAACACTGAAGTCTATAAGAAAAATCCTGCCTCAATTTTATGTCTGCTCAGTGACTGAGTTAAAAAATCATAGAGTTCTGCCACACGCAGAGAATGCTCTGCCTCTGAAGCTTGACTCCTCACTATCACTATCGATGGAGCAGCAAATGCCTAGTACATTTTTGAGTGTCATATTCTTGCTATCCTTTACTAATGTGTTCCCTGGGTCTCTCTTTCTGGAATAATGTGCATTTCAATGTTCTCTCATTTGCTAATTAGGAAGGGTGTCTGCCTACAATGGTATCAGCCCACTGGTTGCAGACAAAAAGAGATGAAAGTAACAAATTGTGTGAAGGGCTTAATTCACTGCGTGTTGGGTATGATTTGTAATTTCAAAATGGATCAGTATCTCTCAAGTCTATTTCACTAATAATTTGGAACAATCCTGACTTACCTACAACTGAATAAGGGAAAGAGTGAGGACATTGTGCATATTTATGCTGCAATCCTATTGAATTAAACTGCCTTTGGTGGAAACTATTTCCAAGAAACTATACTTAGGATATAAATATAACAATGGCACTCTAAACATATTCAGTGGCTGTTCTTCAACAAACTACAAGAGTAGCACAGAGGAAAAACTACAACAATGAACCTAGCAGGTATGCCCATCAAATCTCAGGTGTCTTGTTTCTATACCAATGTGGAAATATGAAAATTAAACACAAACATAAACTAGGGTCCCTAAATCAGGAAGACAAAACAAAACTTGACAGAATGACACTTACATTTGTCACATAGTATTAAAAACATAGTAGGTAAAAGAAACAGGTGCAATAGAAAAATGTATGCATATTATACTATATAAAAGAAGACAATATATACTTGCACAGAAATCTAGGAATTAAAACATGGAAATGGTGTTAAAAATATTTGGGTAAAAATAAAAGAATAAAGAAAAGTGATGCCACCAGGGGAGTTTATTTTAGACCACCTAAGCACATAAAGGAGATGGATGAGGTCTTTCTGTGTCAAATGACCATTCTTTCAGAGACACATACAATAATGGGATAATGGGAGATTTGACATTTGTGGGAAATATAAATCTGCTAAGAGTCAGAGGTCTAACAGATTTTCTTTTGTTGGCAACTTCACTTGTCAGAAGATGGAAGACAGAAGAAGGAAGTCTGCTACTGTGGACCCAATCCTCTCCAGCACAAAGGAATTGTTTGAAGGAGTAATGGCAGCTGTTATCATAAGGAAAGTCATCCTGGGATCTTTGAAATTGAAATTTTAGTTTGAAATATTTAATAGAATAACAGAGTAGGAAGAGAAGTTGGAGAACTTCTGATCAACCCCCTGCTCAAGTAGGAGACCCTAAACCATTTTAGACAAATACCTGCCTATTTTCAAATGTGCTGAATGACCACACCCATCTCTTCTTAAAAATCTCCAGTGATGGAGCACCCACAGCTTTTGAAGGCAAGCCATTCCATTATTTGTTCTAACTGTCAAGAAGAAATTTATGGAACTGTCAGGAATTTAGGGAAGGAGAAACTGAGCTCTGCATATTAGACCCTGGAATAGTAGTTTTTAATGAATTCTGAGGGAGGTTAGGCTGGATCCTATGGGTTGAATTTTTGAAAGAGAGAAGCATCAGGAATGAAGGGAAATCCTATAGAATGAGGGAGTATAAGAGTCACATCTGAACAAAACATATGAAGAGAAGAAACTGGAGAAATCTAAAAAGGTTAGCATGAACAAAATGCTGAAGACAAAAAGAGATATTTATAAGGAATGGAAGGACAGTTGAATAAGCCAAGAAGAATATAAGGCTGTTTCCTCAAACTGTAGGAACTGTGTCAGCAAAATTAAAGCTGGGAATGTTTTAGACCTGAAAACTATAATAATAACAACAACAACAAAGGTTCCTAGAGACAAAAGGAAAGGCCAAGACCATGTAGGTTCTTTGCAAGAATGAAATCTTGACTTGGTAAAGGGTAATATGAGAAGGCAGAACTTCTTAACTCCTCTTTTGCCTTCGTCTGTAGCTAATGTACATGCATTAGATAGTCACTTCAGTAATCTGGAATGTAAACCAACAGACAAATTTGTGGAACAGCTGTTAGACTCTGATAATTCTGGACAACTCCAGAAGACTGAAGGAGAGCAAATACCATTCCCATTTTCCAAAAACCGGAAGGACTTGGGCATGTACAGAATTCTCAGTTTCATGTCTATAAACAGAATTTCATAGGTTACAACTGATTCTGATGTTTCAGAACTACAAATAAGCAGAAAGCAGGGGTTATTTCAAAATGTTATTAGGAAAAGGGGAAACCTTCAAAATACCGAGTAAGACTTTAAATGTCAGAGATGCTTTTAAAGAACAGCCATCCTATTTTATCCCAAAATGTTTTATCTGCCAAAATGATTGATAAACATCTTGACTGACATTTGTCCTTTAATGAGATGGGTTTCACTTTGCTGTGCCTGGAACATCTTTTAACCATTTTATTTACTTAGCTTTATTTTATTTATAAGCATTTGCACACTGTCTTTTCTCACAATTCTAGGCAGGCTACAATACATAATAAACTTTCTGTATAATACTAATAAATTCAGCCCATTAAAAACAAAAAAAGTGCAAGAATTTGGGCCCTGGTCTTATGAATCTGCACTTACTTGCTCCTGCTGATCAAGTCCTCAGTTTCTGACTCTGTCATACCATCAAGGTAAGCCAGGTCAAGAAACAGACCCAACAGGGATTCCTGGAATGCTCTTTATTTTTGGGGGTAGAATAACAGAATCTTGAAAGTTATTCCATTTTACCCCAAGCAAAATCAAGACAGGGTTATCTTGAGTTTCTTTCTCACACTTTCTTCTTCCTCAATTGTATGTTTCCTGAGATTCTTCCCTTAACAGTTTGATTATTCCTTTTGTGTCTTAAACCCAGATGTTTTCTTGATTTCAGTATTTTGTGAAAGAATGTTTCAAATTCAATCAAACTTTGTTACTTAAAACAATCCTAGAAACAAAAACCATACATTATTTGCCACAAATAATTAATTTTGCTTAGAGATGTTTATATTTCATGGGAAAAAATAAACAATGCTACATTCTCACACAATATTTCACATAATAAAGAATAATGATTAAAGTTGAAAATTTCCATGAATTTATTAAAATTAATTAAGCTATTAATTCAGTTTAATACTATTCATATTGACTAGTAGATGCAAGTACAATATTTCTAATGATGATCAGTTTAAGGTTTTTGAATGGAAGCTTGATGCTGAGAGTTTATAAAAGCAAAACTGTAATTCATATTCCACCATTCTTATGAGTGCAAACTGATGTTCTGGCCTCAAGGTACAAGGCCAGGTTATACCATTTCAGGTGAGGGTGTAACATTAAATGTTCTCCATACAAGAACAAACCAAAGAAAACAATATAGAAAACATAAAATAATTGTTCCTCCTAGCAAAAACTTACCATGGCTTATAGAAAATTTTTAACCAACTCTGGTGGTTTCAACTTTAAGGTTTAAAACAAGAGAGGAAAACTTTTTATAAGCTATCTCATTTTAGTCTGCTGACAGTGTTCATTTGATCATTTCAAGAATCCTGCTGCCTCTTCATCTTTGCTCAGGCCATATGGTGCATATCAGTATGTTATATCTTTGCTAGCGGTAAAACTCTGCTTTGAAAACTTACCATGTAGACTCTTTTAGAATCATTGTAGTTCAAAGTAATTTTGTTCATTTGCAGTTAGCATAATGAGGATGTGGGATGCATTTTAACTAATTTCTATAGGCCACCTACTAGAGTTCAGTTTTTTTGTACTGCTATCCACCCCCAACAATTGACATTATAACAAGCTGGTTGCTTCTGGTTTCACAATGCTGCCTGGCATAAGAGACCTATAAGACAGCCAAGAATGAGCATTTGAGTCCTAGTATACTTAGTACATTCAAATATCCTTCAAAGCAGCAGAAATGGCACATGAGATATCTTGCACATCCATAAATAATCAGGGTATTCATTTTCAGGTTAAATAATGAACATCCATTCCTAGTTTAATGACCAAATTACAATGACCAGGTCATTAATCAAAATGGTTGCTAAGCAAACGTGTGTGTGTGTGTGAGAGAGAGAGAGAGGGAGGGAGGGAGGGAGGGAGAGGGAGAGAGAGAGAGGGAGGGAAGGAGGGAGAAGGAGAGGGAAGATCCTATGAAGATCACAGGTTGCTGCTATCTTATTCAGATAAAGTTCTGGCATATAGCTACAGCAGTGTTACTATCACACCAACATGCATTGTTGTCATATGCACAAAATATGGTAATTAACACAGACATTGGTTGGAAAATGATTTTTTTATTACTAGCTGTGGTAGTTGCTAAACAAAATGTAGAAAGTAAGTAAGAAAAGAATAAGTAAAAACAAATTAAACACATGAGGTAGGAAAACAGAAATATAAACATCTAGTTTATATGACAGCCTTCTCCATCCTTCCTTCATTCTATTATTGCAAATCATTTTTGCTTCCATCACATCCATACGGTGTTGGCCTTTTAACTGTTTAATTGTGCTCATGTTTTCAGGATTTCATCAATTCAATCCAACCACAGCGTTCTTCATTTATTTATTAATCAAACTTATGTAGCTACCCACTCATGAGAAGTGACTCTGGGTGGCATAGAACAATACATAAAAACAATGTATATATGAAAACAGAGTTCTAAAAATATAAAAAGCAACCTTAAAATAAAAAGAAATATTTAAAACTAAAAAAAAAAAGTACAAACCCCTAGCGGAGAAAGAATGAGTGCATCCCCAATGTGGAGCCATCTAAACAAGTCTCTGGTTCCCTCCTGGGATAGCATAACCAGATCTTGAGGGACTTTAAAGGTTAAAACCACCACCTTGACTTAGATGCAGAAGCAAACTGGCAACCAATGCAACTCCTGAGCAGAGGTGTAATATGTGCATTCCTAGGAGCACACATAATTGCCCATGCTGTTGCATTCTGCACCAGCTGTATCTTTTGAATACTCTTCAAGGCATGCACATGCAGAACACATTATGATAGACCAATTTGGAAGTGACTAAAGTAGAACATGAACGATTGTAAGCAGAACCTCCCAATCCAGGCACACAACCTGAAGCTGTGCAAAAGCCCTCCTAGCCATAAAGGTCACTTGCTTCTGGAGCAGGACTTGTTAGTCTAGGACCTTGCATATCCAGTCTGCTGGGGTAGTGCAATCTCAAAAACAAACATCAATATTATAGTTCAATTAAATGCAATTGCAGTGAAAGAAGATTCAGTTTCAGGACTAACTCCTTCCCCTACTTTTGGGACTGTGCCCCTGATACCTCAAGGTAAAATTAAGCTCACTGCAGAAACAGTTGCATCTCTTTGGTGTATTGACTTGTTTGTTTCATTTAAAATAAGCTTCTTTACATAAGTGTATATTGTATTGTTTTCCCTTCATTCTTTAAGCACATCTCTTTACTACTAGGACTCTGAAATCAATCTAGGGAAAGGTGACATCATGACCCTAATAACTGGATCCCAACTCTGGAAGTTAGCTAACATATAGCCAAATATATAGCCTACCCATATCTGCTATAAATTGGGAATATTGCACACAGAGGGTCTTGGGTGTTAGAACTGCAGTTGAGCTAAGGCTTATCAATGGCTTTTAGTAAATTTAGAAGTGCACATATATCAGGTGTACAAATATAGCACTTAAATTTACATACCACTCCATATAAAAGCTTAGAGCATTCTCTGAGTCATTTACAAATGTCAGTATGTTGCCCCCAACAATCTGGGTCCTCATTTTACTGACCTTGGAAGGATGGAAGATTGAATCAACCTTGAGCCGGTCAGGACTGAACTCCTGGCTGTGACCAGAGTTAGCCTACAATACTGCATTCTAATCACTGTGCCACTATGATTCTTATAGAATATAGAACAGTATGATAATAGAGACTACTGCCAACAATAAAAATGATGTGTTTCAAATTTTCAGCAGAGACTAAGCAAGTCATACTTGACTGTTCAAATGTCTGGAAAACCTGTCATTTTAAAATTCTGTATGAATTACTTTCCAAATGTGGTAAGGTTCATGTCAACAAGCTGTAGTTTCCTAGCAACCCTCCTTATCATTTCCATACTGACATCGTATGTGCACTCATACACAAGGGAAGTATTCATTATAGGGATAGCAGGAGGAAAAACATCTGTGTCAAGAAAACCTATGTCCAGAAATAGAGATGGCGCTCTCTATAATGCTAGCTATTAAGAATTAGTGCCATGAAATATTTAGGAAGAATTGGTTTTCTGCAGTGCACATGCAGCCAATCAATTAACATATTGTTTATCTGCTGCAAATCTGTCATTCAAGAAAATAACTACTCACCATGACCTGAAAAATGAGTGTAATGAGTAACACCATAGATCTAAATTGTATATTTAAACTGTATCTATAGGTACTAAGATAGAGGTACCTAACCTGAGGCACCAGAATTAAATGTACTTTTCCAGTTCTCTTAGTGCTACTGAAACCTGCTACCAAATTTAAGATTTCATGTGAAAACGGGAGAAGATATTGCATATATGGGAAGTAAAATATGTCCCATTGTGTTTACTTTACTTTTGAACAAATATAGTTTTTCTGTGGTCCCCACTCATGAAGGTAACTCTGAATTGTTAAATAAAACACCAAGCCTACCCCGTAGTTTGAAAAATATTTATTCCTCGCAAAGCAAGGAAAGGATGTTTCTGCTTTTAAAAATTATGATGAGGGCAGGAGAGAGTTCCTTAGTTTGCAGCTAAGAAGGGATCTTGAATTTTATAAACTCCTCACTTGTATACTTGCATACGTGGTAGTGGGAATTCTTTCTCTCTCTCTCTCTCTCTCTCTCTCTCTTTTTTTTTTTGCTTCCATGAATGATCAGGTGAAAATGCAATAAAAAAAGAAGAATTCCTTAGCAAACATGCTGATGCAGATTTTTGTACAAAATAGTCAGCATCCCATCCTCACAAATGAAGAAGATCTTGTTCTTGTTCTCCTGATGTCCCCACTGAGAATTTTGAAAAGGAATTTTGAAAAGGAATCCTGGATTCTATTCATAACTGGTAGGGAACCCCAGTTATAGCAATACTAATTTTTTAAAAAATAAACATGTAAGTTCTACGCTGATAAGATTCAATTTGCATTTACCAAAATGTTCTAATACCATTCTTGGCTTCAAAACGGAACTCAGTAATGCTATTTTACATTGGCCTAAGCATTAGACACCTTCTTCATAGCTGTTACAGAAGGAGAATCAATTTTGTCATATGTGTTTGATGCTAATTCCCAGGCAGGCCATTTTTATTACCATGCACTAATCTATAGAATTTGATTTCATGCTCTTGGCAAAACCCAATACTCTACATATTTAACAGCTGCTTCAGTGTTTTTCTTTCGGTAATTAATATTCCAAATATCTGCAGTAGTCACATCTGCTCTGTTCAGCACTGCATTGTATTCCTTGCTTACAAGTTGCTTGAAATTTATTTGTAATAGACCCAGTTTTATGTGGGCATTATCTATGTACATTCACCTGTTTTAGACAAGTAGAAGAGGTTATCACCTGCAACAAACTATTCTTCCTGGATTACTCTATAAAAAACAATTGGCCTAAGACCTAGTAGGTATCTCAAAAATACAAAATATTTTGCAGTGACATTTCGCAGTGTCTGTTCATCACATATTACATTGGAAAGACAAGTGTTCCCCTTTTTCTATCATGCATGTTAGTAATCAATGCCATGTGCTTCATTTGCATTTGTTCTGTGCCAGCACTTATAGGTCAAGAGGCCAGTCTTAGACAAAAACAAAAAACAAAAAAAAATCACATTGCAGGAATACAAGGGTTCAGGAAAAAAATATATTCAATTTCAGAATCGAAAGTTTAGTACAGAGAAGTCCAAGAGCCAGGAATTAGAACTAAAGGTACCAATCTATCTGTCTTTCAAGGAGCCTCATTGAAGATCTTTGTCCTGTTTACTGGAACCTTGGCATTTGCGAGGGCTAAAGATGTTTTGCTGGACAGGTCCTAAGCCAGGCAACTCAGTCTGCTCAGGGGCCTCTACAGCAGGTGGTTGAGATCTCTTTCAAACTGAATATGCCAATATGCCCTATTTTTTTTAAGAGCTCACTGGCTCCTATAAGATTAAAAGCTCTCAAATCCTGTTTCTCCAATTCAGAATCTGGCTTGTCAAACATGCCTAGAGCAACAATATGGCAATTGTTTTTCTGGTGGACTGGTTCCTGTACAGTTTTAAAAATGCTGTGCTCTTTCATTCATTCATCTATTTCTCCATCACAACTCCATGGCTTAAATCAATAACAGACATCCAGCCTTAACTGTATATTAACCATGAATTCTCTCTCTCTCTCTCTCTCTCTCTCTCTCTCTCTCTCTCTCTCTCTCTCTTTCTGTATCATCTCTCTCTCATCTCTCTCTCTGTATCATCTCTCTCTCTCTCTCTCTGTATCATCTCTCTCATCTCTCTCTCTGTATCATCTCTCTCATCTCTCTCTCTCATCTCTCTCTGTATCATCTCTCTCTCTGTATCATCTCTCTCTCATCTCTCTCTCTCATCTCTCTCTGTATCGTCTCTCTCTCTGTATCATCTCTCTCTCATCTCTCTCTCTCATCTTTCTCTGTATCGCCTCTCACTCTGCATCATCTCTCTCTCTCTGCATCATCTATCTCTGTATCATCTCTCTCTCTTGTCTGTATGTGTATCTGTATGTGTAGGTCTATGTGTATGCCTATGTCTATGTCTATATATATTTGAGAGCTAACATATGTTAGCATGGATCTTGTCAATAGATATAGCACTTTGCAGTTATGTTGCCTCTTCTGAATCCAGAGGTATCTAAATGAGTTAATCATGGTGTTAATAATGTTGCAATATTTTCAGGATCAGACTCAATAAAGATAATAGGAGTTAGAGCTTTAAATATATTTCTTTTTAATTATGATAGGCATTCTATATTCACTGAATATTCAAGGTAGAAGCAACGAGAATGGTGAGGGTGGCTCCTTATATATACAAGGGGTGGAGCTAGGAATGGGAGTGGTAAGTTATGAATACATTAAAGTCCAAAGAATAAGTTAACCTCTGATGTTCCATATATACATTATTTACACATTGGAGAATAAGGCATTTACATCTGACAAATCCCCCTCTAAATGCCGGTTCGTTACACAACACCAATTACATTCTGATTCAGGACAATATAATACATATAATTTAGAAGTTAAATATTTGTGTTGTTTAGAAGGTAAGGGTTTTGTTAATATGTCAGCTAATTGTTCAGAAGTATCGCAATGTATTGCTTTAATGAATCCGTCTTGAGACAGTTGTCTCACATGCTTAAACTTTATATCAATATGCCTGGACCTTTGTCCAATTGCATCGGATCTGGATATTTCAATGGCCGCTTTATTGTCTTCATGCATAATAAATGGTAAAGTGGGTTTCTTCCAAACATCAGTGATCAGATCATTGAACCATACAAGGTTATTTGCAGCCTTGGACAAACAAACATATTCCGCTTCTGTAGTAGAAGTGGCTACTAGTTCTTGTTTACCAGTATACCAGTAAACTGGACAATCATTCAATAGAAAAACATAACCAGAAGTACTCTTTCTGCATGATGTATCACCAGCCCAATCTGCATCAGCATAACAAGTAATTTTTGGTTCTCTGTCATTATTGGGTTCCAGCATTAAACAAAAATCTAATGTACCCTTCAGATATCTTAGAATTCTTTTGACAGCTTCCCAATGATACAAGGTTGGTTTACTAACATATCTTGACAATAGATTGAGAGGTAATGCAATATCTGGCCTAGTCCAATTAGATATATAAAGGAGTGAACCTATAACTGATCTGTAAAATGTGTTGTCTTTAAACTCAGGGGAAGATTCATCAGTGTTTCTAAGAAAATCAGTTTGCATAGGGGTGTCACAGGTTTTGGCATTATTTAAGTTACATTTGTTTAGGAGTTCGATGATTTTATCTTTCTGTGTAAGTTTGAATCCCCTTTTAGTTTTGTTAATTTGCACACCAAGGTATTTATTCACTTTACCCAGAGATTTCAGTGAGAAGTGTTCATTTAACTTATTTACAAAGATTTCCCTGCTCTCTTTATGCTTTCCAATGTATAAAATATCGTCCACGTAAATTAATACAAATTCAATATGATCATTACTCTTTTTTACAAAGAAACAATTATCAGCAGTGGTGGCGTTGAAATCCATGGTCTTAAGTACTTTTACCAAGCAATCGTACCATCTTTTGCCGGATTGCTTTAATCCGTACAGACTCTTATTTAATAACCAAATTTCGTTCTTATTAGTGTATTGACTGTGTGGTGCTCTTACATATATTTCCTTATCTAATTTTGCATGTAAGTATGCGGTCTGTATGTCATATTGGAATACGTCCAGATTGAGTGCAGATGCTACTACAAGGGCTGTTTTGACACTCTCTGTTCTCACTGTGGGTGAATATGTATCAGTATAGTCTTCTGGATATTTTTGTGCATAGCCTTGTGCAACTAGTCTAGCCTTGTATAAGGTATTGCCTCCTTCTAAGTTCTTAATTTTATAAATCCACCTGGTACCTATAATTGTTTTATCCTTAGGTGCGATCGCAGGTGTGAATACATTTAATCCTTGTAAACTTTCCATCTCTTTTTCCATAGCTAGTTCCCATTTTTCTCTTTCTTCATGTGGAAGTTTCAATACTTCTTCATATGTATTAGGTGTTATTTGTTCTCCATTCATATGCATTATGTAATCTTTGTATTTATTTGGTATTTGGTTTCTATTGTTTCTAATAGTTCTTTCAGGCTTGCTATGGTTATCATGCAAATATCTAGCTTCCTTTTTTGTTAATGTGTCTGTCTTTATTTTATGCTGACTATTAGTCCAAGTTTTGGTTTTGTTCTTACTTTTGTTAATATTTTGATTTTCTGTTGTTCCTTCCTCGCAAGATATCGTATCTTTACATTTATTAGGAAATATTTCATTAAGGTGCAATTTTGACCAATTGGCCTGTTCATGGAACACAGCTGTTCTGGATACTATAAATTTGTTATTACTATCAATAAATCTGTACCCTTTGGTTCCAGTTTCGTATCCCATGAATCTTAATCTCCTGGATACGTTTTCTCCCTTTCTTCTCAATTGTTTAGGTATGTGTACGTCTGCAGTGACTCCAAATATGTGCATGTGTGATAATTTGGGTTTTCTATTGTACATCACCTCATATGGTGTCTTATTCACAATACTGGACCAGGTTCTATTTTGAGTGTAATTCGAATAATGTAATGCCTCTGACCAAAATTGTTTGCCTAAACCAGCATCCTCTAATGTGCACCTAATCATGGTTTGTAGTGTGGAATTTTTCCTCTCTGCAACTCCATTTTGAAATGCAGAAAAAGGATTGGACGTGAAATGTAACATTCCTCTATCCTTTAACCATTGGGAGAATTCTTTAGACATGAACTCACATCCCCTATCTGTCATAATTTGCTTTATTCTGATATTATGTTGTGTTTCTATACGTTTGTAGAATTCCTTAAATTTCTGAAATGTTTCATCCTTGTGCTTTAATGTGTAAACAAAACCATATCGGCTGTAGTCATCCACTATTGTTAGGAAGTAACGTTTTCTATAGGTAATTGAGGGACTTAATGGACCAACTAAGTCCATATGTACCAAATCAAAAATATTGTTAGTTGATCTGTTAGATTTTTTTGGTCTGGGACTGGTTTTTAGTTTGGTGGATTTACATACTGAGCATTCCAAATAATTTTCACAATTTTTTATTTTGACACCTTCTGCGTGTTCAGTCATTTTTTGTACTACAGGAAAGCTTGCATGTCCTAACTTCCTGTGTAAGATGTGAGCACACTCATCATGAATTGGTTTACCTATTTTTGGTTTCTTTTCCTTGTATGTATTTTTGTGATCATGAGTTATTCTACACTCATCATTGTCACTGTTACTGACATTTTCATCATCTGCTTCAATACAATCTTCCATATTTGAATCAATGTTATGTAAACATCTTTCTTTAGTTATCAGATAGGGTAGACCTCCTTTTATCATTACAGTACCTACATTTGTTTTGTTCTTTTCTATAGTTGCTTTCCCTTTTGAGAAAACTATATTGATATCAGATTCTCTGCTTAATTTTATGGCACTTAGTATGTTGTGAGGTATTTCTGGGATTAATAATACCCCCTCTATTTTCCCTAGACCAGGCAAGGTCACATTTCCTTTGCCTAGTACTTGAACCTTTTCTTGATTAGCTACCTTTATCACAAACTTATCTTCTATAAATGAAGATAATATACTTTTGTTGTTGGTGGTGTGATTTGTTGCACCAGAATCAATAAGCCAATTGTTATTCTCATCCTGCTGTGTTCTGGTGCTGTCTTGTTTATTTAGCCCATTCAGTGACCCAGATTTCCTCTCTTTTGAATTTTCTCTACCCCCTCTACCTTCTTTGTAATTTGGTGGACTTCTATATTTGTGTCTATCTGTGGAAGATTGTCTGTAATTATATTTGCTCCTATATTCTGGCCTATGTCTCTCTCTTGAGACTTTGGGACAGTCTCTTCTACTATGTTCCCTGGATCCACAATTGTAGCATCTAAAGGCCTCATTATGTTTATCTTGAAAGACTACTTTCCTAAAAGGTTTGTGGTCTGTTTGGTTACTGGATCGATTTTTTCTTGAATTGTCTTCTGCTATCAATTTGTTAGATAGACTTTCTATGGATAAATATCCCAAATTAATGGTATCTAAGTGTGACATAAAGCTATCCCATGATGGATCAAGTGAATTGATAATAACACTTTTCATTGTTTGATCTGAAATCACTTCCCCCCTCAATTGTAGCTCAGCTCTTATTTTGTTTAGATTTATCAAATGCTCACTTATAGAAACCCCTGGTTTTACTCTAGAGGAAAAGAAATCCTTAGACATTCTTGTGGTTGTAGCTACGCTATCGCTGTGAAATAGATTAAACATGCATTGAATTATTTCTGATACAGTTAGGTTTGGTTTGATGCTATGATACATTGCAGGAGACACGCTAGATATTATTATGAAAAATGCTCTATGATGTAAACAATCTATTTTTAAAGTCCAAGGTCTTCTTGGAGGGCTAGTTATAAAGAATAGTAAATTTTCTTTCATGAAAATAACCTGAAGCTGTTGATACCACTCTTGTAAATTAATGCCATCAATTCTAAGTTTTGGGAAGTCACTGGGTAAGTTACCTACATTATTCTGTCCATTACTTACAACCTGGGGCAGTCCGTGATCTCTCAAGTGCAGGAAATTACAGAACGGCATTGGGATGCTTGCAATGAGTCTGCGCGGTTCTCTGGCCAGTTCAAGTCCTTCTGGGTCGTCTACGTAGTTTCGCACATGCGCGTTGCTCATTTCTTCTTTGGTGGCGTCGTGGAAGGTTCTCTCCCTTTCAGCTCTCTCGATCCGCTCCTCCTCAGATGAGTCGGTCTCTGGCTCGGTTTTTGGGGTTCTGGTGGTGGCGACGGTTCTTTTCTTCTTTTTGTGTGCGTTGGTATTCGATCTTGTCTGTGGTGTAGGGCGAAATCGGCATGGCTCTCTGGGCTCGGGCGTCGTCGCTTTCGAAGTCAGGATGGGAGCGTGCAGGTCTTGAGTCGCCGGTTTGATTTCTTGCTTCTTCGTAGATGTCTTGGTAATTTTCAGTCTTGGCCCAAAAGCAGCAAAAAGTGTTTTCATTGCTGATTTTACTTGAGATTTTGTTAAATCGTCTTCACTTTCTGATTTTGGATCATCTGAAGAGTTTGAGACTTCTTTCTCACTTTCTTCGTCTGATAGTGTTTTTCGCGCCAGAAATTTTGAACTGAGCGTTTTGATTGGCTCTGCTCCATTCTCTTTTGAAGTTCGTTGAAACCAAGATGGCTGCCATTCAAAATTTCGCGCGGGATCACATCTTTTCTTTTTAACAACTATTTTCTCAGTAGTCATCTCACTTACGGTTTTTTGATCTTTGGGTTTTTCTTTAATGACGTTTTTCTCTCTCGCTGCTCCGCTGTTCTTCAGCATCTCCTGGAGGTCCGCGATGAGACTTTCATCATTCTTTTGGCTTTTTAGTATCTTTAATATCTCTGACCTGAGTTCGTTATTTTCTATTTCGATTTCTTTCTGGTCATTATTTTCATTCATTAGTTCTTCTTCTTCAGTGGTGTATTCTTCGGATTCTCTCGAAATCGCATTGGTGGATTCGTTGATCATCTCTTGATCAGTTTCTATTTCTTTGCTGTAGGCCCTGGTGTTGGGCCTATCTTTCTTGGACATTTTTAATTACTTATTGAGTCAATTAACCATCCTCTGCTACCAGATTGTTGCAATATTTTCAGGATCAGACTCAATAAAGATAATAGGAGTTAGAGCTTTAAATATATTTCTTTTTAATTATGATAGGCATTCTATATTCACTGAATATTCAAGGTAGAAGCAACGAGAATGGTGAGGGTGGCTCCTTATATATACAAGGGGTGGAGCTAGGAATGGGAGTGGTAAGTTATGAATACATTAAAGTCCAAAGAATAAGTTAACCTCTGATGTTCCATATATACATTATTTACACATTGGAGAATAAGGCATTTACATCTGACAAATAATATTCCAATATTATCTATTTTAATCAGCAGAGGTCTCTATTAATATACAAGAATACTGCAGGAACATGAAACTATATGAAATGCTGCCTGCTTCCTTTGTTGAATTTCCTTGACACTAATTATTGGAGTAAGGTGGTGCTATATAATAGAATGTGGGAGTGGGAGACTGGGAGACTGGGAGAAGGATGCCATCTAGGGAACAGTCAGATAAAGAGCATAGTGCATAGTGGGTGGAGTAAAAGGCTCAGGAGGGATATCTCTATTGGCCTATAAAGGTGACAGCAGGAGAATGAACTATCAGACTTGCAAGACAAGTAGACCAATCAGGAAACCCAGCCAGTTAAACTAATTCGATTTTATTGTAAAATTATATTAACAGAATCTTGCAAGCCCTACATTTGCTGTTATCTTTACACCCCAATAACATAGGGAAGGTTCCACCAAGCTATCTACTATGCAGCTGTGGGCTACTCTCCCTCTTTTCTGACTTCCCTAGGCAGCACCTCTCTGTGTAATGTTCCAAG
Organism: Pantherophis guttatus; assembly: GCF_059756535.1. Classification (NCBI taxonomy): domain Eukaryota; kingdom Metazoa; phylum Chordata; class Lepidosauria; order Squamata; family Colubridae; genus Pantherophis; species Pantherophis guttatus. The sequence goes on along the minus strand of NC_142065.1, from coordinate 41,838,381 downwards.
GTGTAATTGTATGTGGGAATGAGTTTGAAGGATGAGGGGAAGATATTCTGTCTAAAGAACGATCACACAAGAGTGGGAAGAGCCCCCAGTGGCTTAATGGTCAGAGAAATAAACCTAGGTCCTGCCCTAATTGATCAGGCTGTTAAAAGTGACAGCAGGAGACAAGGCCATTCCCACCTACCTTTAGATGTTGTGACATGAAAAAGCAATAGACATAACGAACGCATTTACTATACCAGCAGAAATAATAGGTTTTATGCAGTTCAATAGCTCTGCTGTGATGCCTGGAAACAACACTGCTTCACTATGCAGAACAACATCAAAGGACATTTCAGTGAAGGTTTAACTTTACTAACCAGTTTTCAGAGAATTTCTGCATACATAATTCTTGACTGATATTATATGCTTGATTTATATTGGAAGAGAAAACAGACTAGGGGTAAACAGCTTTAGTTGAACTGTTGATTTCAATGGGAAAAGGTAGTTATGTTTCATTACATTAGTACCAGTCAGAACAAAGTGCAGCTAACTTAGATTGGATCTTGTTCAATATATTTTGGTGAAATATTTCTACCCACTCAATTTTTAAGTTAATATTTCTAAATGTACTAAGAACAATTGAAGTATACCTGGACCCACTTCATTATAAAACAAAACTAGCTAAAGTTAGTAATAAAGACAAGTTAACTATAATAAATAGAAATGTTTCTCTTAACATTGGCTTTTCGGTAAATAATATTAGTCCCATCATTGGCATTTACATTTGCAGTGCTGTCTTCTGCAACTATCATAGAATATATGTAACCACATTTTGCATGGTAAAGCAGTAGTTTCCATTTAGTGTATGTGTTACTAAAAGCTTCCTTCCTTCCTTCCTTCCTTCCTTCCTTCCTTCCTTCCTTCCTTCCTTCCTTCCTTCCTTCTTTCCTTCCTTCTTTCCTTCCTTCCTTCCTCCCTCCCTCCCTCCCTCCCTCCCTCCCTTCCTTCCTTGCCTGCCTTTCCTATTTTTGCAAATGAATGTAGATTAACAATTGTAATAAGCTTATTTTAGGGTTTTTACTACAATTTCTGTGAGATTCTCATCTAAAATAGTTTGAAAAACAATTTTCACCCTGAAAGGGATTAAGAAAGTAAATGAGGTTTCTTGATTACTCCCCCTGCTCCCCTCCCTGTTATGATAAGACACTGATAACATGTCAGCTACTAAGATATAGGACAAACCAGCCAGAAAAGTTGCAGGCTATAATGAGATGTATAGCAACTCAGTGAATAGTTGACAAGCTTCCATTTTGTTCTCAAAGAGAAGTGAAGAGACCAAAGGCATACTGTTTTTGATTCTGTGTAAAAGACAGTGCCTAATTTGCCTATGAGAATAGTAGTGTGTAAACTTTTTCCATGTTTTATTTGTCACTGTCAATTACAAAGATCATGTTGTCTTAGTCTTAGAAAGCAGAGTAGAAGAGAATTCTAAGAAATGTTCATATGACACAAGAAGAATCACTGAGTCAATTCTTTTTGTAGAAAAAAATGAGGAATGCATGACTGCTCATATAAAAGTAATCGAGAATCTATGTTCATCTGAGCATAAGTAAAAATGGTAACACTGGACACATTTGTTCATGTGCATGCCATTCAGTATCTGTTAAACCACTTTACCATGTAACAAAGAGATAACATTGTAGCTAACTGAGAACATGTGCAGTTTATTTGTACCTGTAATGATAGTGTGGGGATAAAGGACAAGCCATAGAGTTTAATTCATTTAGAAAAGAAAAAAGATTCATGTAAAACTTCTGTATCAAAGCTTTGAAGAGCTGAGGGAAGATATTAATTATGCACATGGAAATTTAATTGGTTAGAACTCATTATATTCCTCCATAATTTAATAAAATTGCTAACAGTATGGAGCTACGCTTTATTCCATATCTATCTTCATTAGTTTCTGAAGATGCATGATTCCATTCTCTTCTTATATGGAATTCCTTTTTAATCTTATTTGCCCTTGGCTGGTAAAGCAACTGATCATCATTGCAAATTCAGTGTATCATTTTATCTTCTTCAACACAGGAGAACATAATTTCCAATCTATTTATAGAACAATAACCGGAATTTGGAACTCAATAAGTACAGATATACAAGATGATTAAAAAGGCAGATTCTGTAGCTAAACTGGACTAGATTTAGTCACTTTTAAAATCCACAGAATCCCTTTCAGATATACTGCAAAGCTTCTCATTCAGTTAGATATTTGATTTAGTCAAACATGATTTCTTCTACACATGAATTAATATCAAATTGATATCTAGATTTTGAAACAACTTTCATATTTTAATGTTGGGTTAGTTTTCTCTCTGTGCAATACATTATTCACTCTATCTAGAGTAGTACAGATAGTCCAATAGCATCATATTCTTACCACAATAAGATCTGACAAATATGCTTTATGAAAATCAAATTCTTTCAGGACCATTTGAAACTATCAGTGTCATATTTGACTTGAACCCTGACCTATCACAAGAATGTTGCCAAGCTCAAGTGAAATCCTGACTTTATTCTCAGAACTTTAAATAATTTGAGGACATCTTACCTGTCTGTCTGTCTGTCTACTCCTGTTTACTCGCATGTTAAATTTTGCAAATGATGATTGGTAGCATAAGGGGGAGAGCTGTTTAGTTCATGAGCATACTATTGATAATGGTGTGTTGTACAGACAATCCTTGCTTAATGACCAGTTGTTTTACAACCATTTAAAGTTAAAATGACCATGGAATGGTCATTGTAAATGGTTGCACTGCCCCTTCATAATCAGATGACTGCATGTGGGGGTGGGACAGCTTTACAACTAGTCATAGTGTTCTGCCATCACATGACTACGCTTTGCAAAATATTTTGTTATTTTCAGAAATTTTTTGCTGGTTTTTGGCAAAATATTCCTATTGAATCAATGGGTTCTTTTAATATCCATGGTGTTTGCTGTGAAAAAGTCTAGAAAATTACTTCTTGTCACGTGGGTGCCTCAATTTACATCTGTGATGACTTATCATAATTCCAAGATCAGTTAGTCATAAATCAAGGCCTACCTGTAATCCCTAAGAAAATTCTGAGCATGAACTTGTTTTGTTATGATCCTTGTTGTGCTGTTATGGAACTGCAATGGTGTCTGATTTGTAAAGGTTCTGTGGCTGTTGATTTATAGCATATTATAGCATCATCCAGCCATTGCTAGGATGAGTTACAGCCTGTCTTATTAATGATTTATTGCTACAGTGATAGCTGGATGATGGTGGTAAATGCTGGTTTTTCCAGAATATAAAAAAAGATGTTGAGATTATTGCAAGAATGCAGAGAAGAGCAACAAAGATGATTAGGGGATTGGAGGCTAAAATATATGAAGAATGGTTGCAGGAACTGTGTATGCCTAGTTTAATGAAAAGAAGGAGTAGGGGTGTCATGATAGCCATGTTCCAATATCTAAGGGACTGTCAGAAAAAAGAGGGGGTCAACCTATTTTCCAAAGCACCTGAAGGCAGGACAAGAAACAATGGATGAAAACTAATCAAGAAGAGAACCAACCTAGAAATAAGGAGAAATTTCCTGACAGTTAGAACAGTACAATATGACTTGCCTCCAGAAGTTGTGAGTTTTTAAGGGATTTGTCTGAAATGGTATAGAGTTTCCTGCCTGAGCAGGACACTGGACTAGAAGACCTCTAAATTCTCTTCCAATCCCTTATTCTGTTACTCTGCTATAAATCATTAACAAAAAAAAGCCACTTAATATTTTGGGTAGGATTTTTTTTTATTATTTTAGGGATTTATTAATTTTCTAATTTCTATTTATGTCTTTCATCCTCTATGCCATCCTGAATAGCGACCTTAAAAGTTTTATAAATAATAAACCAGTATATCAAATGTGATAAAATCTTTCTGAAAATCTGTGTTCCTTTTTTTTTACTTTTTATTAATTCACAAATATATAAATCTCGCTCTCTTAAAGATGAATGTATAACCAAAACCTTATACAAAGAACACCCAACCTTATATCAAAGGCAGAAAGACAAAAGCTGCCAAACATGGAATAGGAGTCCATTTCAGTAATACATTTACTCCAGTTGTCATGGAGACTTATGTCCCTGGCTCATGATTCTACTCTATGGCATTGGTACACATATCAGCTAGAATGGGCCTTAATTATCACAACTGATAGTTTAGAAAGCCTGAGATGCTTTCTATTTGCCACATGGTATGAGGCTGCTTGACAAGAGAGCCGACAGGAAAAAAAAAATCTGAAATTGCCTTTGATTTATTTTTGGTTGATGCTGCTTGACACTTATCATCAGACATACATGAAGAAAAGGACTGCTTAAAAGACAATCTGCATGACTAAAAGATTTCTGATGGAAAGCCTTTTGCTGATTTTGATATAAATCCTGGTCATGAGAAGCTGCATGTGCAGCACAAAATATTCTGTCATTTTTCTTTAATCTTCTATTAGTTTATATGTGATTTTTTTTGATATCTCAGGACTCATGCATTCTTTACCTTTAATTAAGGAGAGAAGCAACTTAGAACTAAGAAGAAATTTCCTGACAGTTAGAACGGTGAATTGTGAAACAGCTTGTCTCCAGAAGTTGTGAATGCTCCAATATTGGACATTTTAAAAAAGAGATTGGACAGCCATTTGTCTAAAACAGTATAGGGCTTCCTGCCTGAGCAGGGGGTTGGACTAGAAGACCTCTAAGGTCCCTTCCAACTTTGTTATTCTCTACTCTATTCTACTCTAGTCTACATCTTGCCAATTAAATGGATCTTGTGATGGGTCAATCTTGACAGTGAAGAAGTTTTAGGCTGAATCATAGATAACATAAATTATATTATATTCATGCCTCTGTTGACTGAAGAGGGAGACATATGTGCAAATTTATATTCTGTGAGCACTGAGAATAGCATGTTTTCAGATACAGAGTAATCTTAATGCACAGTGCTGGGTGTAGGTTACTGCTCTCAAGACGAAGGCAAAAAACTATGAGAAGGAAAGGAAAGTAATTGAAGTAATTGAACATGAGGTGAAAAATTGAAAGAAAAAACAAATAAACAAACAAAACCCTGAAGCTTGCTCTCTCTTTCAATAGAATCCTTCAGATTTTGCTGCATACACAAAATGCCAATGTATGCAAATTAGGAGCTTATTCTCAAAGATTCCCTCTTGAGCCTCTTAAGGATATGTTCAGATTTCTCAGACATTTCCTTCAAAAGCTTCTGCTTGGCCCATAAGTTCCTAGGCTGGTGCTAAGTTCACCATTAATTTTTAGTTTCAGTCTTCTTACCCAGCATCCTTTTTAGAAAGTTTCAAGTCTCTTGGTTTTCAGACTCGAAATATTCCACTGTATAATTTTGGACGGCAAGTTACATCAACTGCTATTAAAATTTAGCAATGTTAATTAAATCTTCCAAGAATCTAGATAGGAATCTAGAAACCACTATATAAATTTCCAGGCCAAATTTATTTAATGTGGTTTTATATTGTTCTTTTAAATTTTGTAATCTATGTGTTTTATTTTTTGGCTGTTCACCGCCCTGAGTCCTTCGGGAGTAGGGTGGTATATAAATTTAATAAAATAAATAAATAAAATAAAAATAATATATCAACCTGTTGTTAGTTTTGAATTGATGATATGAAGCATGTTAATGTTTTATTTATCCTGTAGTTTACATTTAGGTCAATATATAAACTCAAAGGCTTATCTTGAGATTTTTCTTTCTTATTAGTGAATTAGGGGAATGGAGTCAGAGCTTCAGAGAATGAACTCTGAAATATCTTTGGTATTTAACTGTGATTGTGACAGTTTCATCAATTATAATAAGTCCTGGTATTTTCAAAAGATGAGATCTTACTCCCATATGCCGTCCCATGCACCTTTTTTTTGTTTTGTTTTGGGCATTGATTTTTTTTGTTAGACAAATGAATATTTTTAGAATTTGTCAGCCTATCTGTTATGTTAGTGACATCTTTATTGACAGATGTGTGAAACATCTTTCTCTGAGGCAATATAATGTCATAAATCTAGTGTTAAACATTCATCTCATCATCACTCTTCATTTTTGCCTTTGCCAATTGCTATCACATCTCCCCCAGCCTCTGGGAACATGGGTTGTAGGGATGAAATATTATTGGTTTTCATTAATCATAAAATAGACAAAAGGAAGAAAACACAGGTTCTATTTACTGGTATTATTATGGCATTTTCATATTTCTTCATATGTTTCCCTCAAAGTTACATCATTTATAACAGAATAACAGAGTTGGAAGGGATCTTAGAGGTCTTCTAGTCCAACCCCCAACCTAGGCAGGAAATCCTTCACTACTTCAAACAAATGGTTATCCAACATCTTGTTAAAAACATTCAGTTTGGGGCATTCACAACTGATTAATTGTTCTGTCAGGAAATTTCTCCTTAGTTCTAAGTTGCTTCTCTCCTTGATTAGTTTCCACCCATTGCTTCTTGTCCTGCCCTCAAGCGCTCTGGAGAATAGCTTGACTCCCTCTTCTTTGTGGCAGCCCCTGAGATATTGGAATGCTGCTATTATGTTTCCCCTAGTCCTTCTTTTCATTACTAGACATACCAGTTCCTGAAACTATTCTTCATATGTTTTAGCCTTCAGTCCCCTAATCATCTTTGTTGCTCTTCTCTGTACTCTTTCTAGAGTCTCAACATCTTTTTAAAATCATGGTGACCAAATTGGAAGCAGTATTCCAAGTGTGGCCTTACCAAGGCATTATAAAGTGGTATTAACACTTTATGTGATCTTGATTCTATCCCTCTCTTTATGCAGCCTAGAACTGTATTGGCTTTTTTGGCAGCTGCTGCATACTGCTGGCTCATATTTAAATGGTTGTCCACGAGGACTCCAAGATCCCTGTCACAATTACTACTATTGAGTGAGGTACCACATAAACTATACCTGTGCATTTTGTTTTTCTTGCCTAAATGTAGAACCTTACTTTTTTCACTGTTGAATTTCCTTTTGTTAGATAGCGCCCAATGTTCAAGTCTGTCAAGATCCTTCTGTATCTTAAACCTATCTTCTGGAACTATTCCTGTTAGCTTGGTGTCATCTGCAAATTTGATGAGTTCCCCATCTATTCCCCCATCCAAATCATTGATGAAGATGTTGAAGAGTACTGGGCCTAAAACAGAGCCTTACTCCACTGCACACTTCCCTCCATGTAGATACAGTTCCATTGAGGACTACACATTGAGTGCGGTTGGTCAGCCAGTTACAAATCCATCTGGTGGTGATGCTATTTAACCCACATTTTTCTATTTTATCTAATAGTAGGTTACGGTCTACTTTATCAAATGCCTTACTGAAGTGCAAGTAAATTATATCGACAGCATTCCTCTGGTCCACTAATTTTGTCACTTTGTGAATGAATGAAATAAGATTAGTCTGGCATGATTTGTTTTTGACAAACCCATGTTGGCTTTTGGTTATTACTTTATTTGCTTCTAGGTGTTTGCTGATTCGTTGCTTGATTACCTTTTCCAGAATCTTCCCTGGTATTGAGGTCAGGTCTTTATTTTCCTGGATTTATTTATTTTCCTTTTTTGAAGATGGGAACTACATCAGCTCTTTTCTAGTCCTCTGGTGCTCCAGAATCTTTGAAAGATATAGTTTAGTGGTTCTGAGATCTCGTCTGCCAGTTCCTTCAGAATCTTGGAGTGTAGTCCATCTGGTCCTGGTGATTTGAACTTGTCTAGGGTAGACAGATGCTCACTTACCATTTTCTTCCCTATTTTAATTTATGTTCATAATCTGCTTTTTGTGGTGCTGTTTTTGATAGATTGGATTGTTTTTTCCCTTTGCATCTTCCCTTCCCTTGCATCTGTAAAGACAGATGCAAAAAACGAGTTAAGTAGTTCTGTTTTCTCCCTCTTGGTTGTCACCTTCTTGCCACTTTCTCCCAGCAATGGACCAATTGTTTCCTTGACTTTTTTCTTGTTTTTAACATGTTGGAAGAAGCTTTTTTTGTTATTTTTTACTTTTGTCACAAGCCTTTGTTCATTCTGAGCCTTGGTTCTCCTCACTTCATCTTTGCAGGCTCGGGCTATTTGCTGATATTCTGCCTTAGTTATGTGCCCTTCTTTCCACTTTTTATACTTGTCCTTTTTGTCTTTCGATTTGTCAGAGAGTTCTTTATGCAGCCATGCTGGTTTCTTTTGAGAGCTGTTATTTTTCTTCTTCATTGGTATTGTGCTGGACTGGGCTTTTATAATCTCACTTTTCAAAATTTCCCAAGCTTCTTGAGTTGTTTTCCCCTTGAGAATTCTCATCCATGGAATCCTTCCATGGAAGGATAATATTTAATATATATTTATATAGGAAAGATACATTTATGGTATAAAATCTTTTCACAACTTCCATTTCATTCTAAGACCATTTAGAAAGGTTGCTAGGGGGTCATTATGCTTGCAATCAAAATATTCCAGACCTTTTTTCTGAGAAAAAAGTAAAAGCGGTAGCAAAGGAAGTATATAAATATAAATGGAAATTGGTGCACAACAGCTACCAAGAAAATATACAAACTCAAAAAACTGAACCAGCTAAAGATTCTGATGCTTCAGAATCAAAACTGGAACAGTTCAACATTTGTTTTGTAGATATACTGAAGAAAAGGTTTGAATAATCCTAATAAATAGAGAGTAATGAGAAACATTTATTTAACAGGTAGTAAAATAGTTCTGTATCCATTCCAATTTCATTTGAATGATGGTTCTTTCCTTCTTCACATTAAACAAAACTAGAGGAGCAATATAATAAATTGAGGATATTGTAAATAGTTCTATTCCCATACATACAATGATGTATGAATGAACTATACAGAATGAACTATACATACAGAAGATGATGAATGAACTATAAGGAGTTCGCAAAACTATTTTATCTCGTCTTCCTACATCAGGCTTGTCAAACTCAAGGTCTGTGGGCTGAATTCGGCCCATAGGGTGGTTCAATTTGGCCCACGGAGCTGGCTTGCAAATAGTAAAGGACTGGCCTGCAGGGTGTCTGGCATCTGAAATGGGGAGTGGCCCTGTTTTTTGCCAGCAGAGTGCTGCAGAAGGTATCCAGTGGCCCCCTATGCCCTGTTTTGGCCGGCAGGGTGCTGCAGGAGGCGTCCATCCCATCTTCCCCCCACTGGCCCATGGGGGAAAACAATGCTGATCTGGCCCTGGAAGAAATCCAATTTGACACCCCTTTCCTACATGGTGTAGGAAAACATGATATAATAACCACTATGAAAGAGTTGGTTGCAGCTTTGATGTGGCAGCAGAAGTGGAATTTACTGTAACCAACCCATCTTTTCTCACTAAACTTGACATGACAGGAGTTTGCACTTGAGTCTGGCTTATCTTCTGATTTCTGTAATGCCCTGAGTGATACTGGAAGAGTAATAGGAAGGCAAAGTCTGAACATAATTAGGGGTTCCCAAAACAAGCATTATTCATATATATGTATTTGAAATCCTTTGTTTCAAAATAATTTTGAAGAGAAGATTTTGCAACATTTGAAGGCTGAAGGGAAAAATACTTTTTCCCCATGACTAAAATCGAGTGCACCATATGATGTCTGAATCATATCAATACTCTATACTTCAACCAAAATTTCTATTCTGTACAATTTTTTAATAGTCTAATTTTAAGGTAATGTTTATATTTTATGCTTTTAAGATCTATATTGAGAAATGGCCACAGAGCTTCAAGTCTTGAATAACCAAGAGGTATAGTAAATATATAATAAAATAAAACAAAGCAACAATTATAGAATTACTATGTTAGAAAACCAATGTAACTGACTGAGCATATGGAACAAGCTTTTCCTTTTGAGACTCATCAATATTTTCTCTTGGGTTTCTCTTAAGTGGGATAAAGTTTTATGGGGTTGGGGTGAGGAGGATGGCGGGATGAGAAAATTTTCCATATCTATAAATCAAGGAGATAGTTATCTGATTAAATAAAATAAAGTGAGTGTTATAAAGGCTTTGCAAAAGAAAAGGTAGGAATGATACAGTGGAAATGGCTTGGTAGATAGTTTATGGTTGGGAATTAATACATTCTGAAACTGGGAAAATATATTGCTGGGCAGCTATTTTATATGTCAATTTAAATAGCAATACCCCACAAGGTTTAACTTTTACTCTTTCATAGATTAACTTTCAAATTGTGCAAAATGTTTAAGATGTACTAAAAAAAAAAATGAGAATGGAGGGAAAGTTTTACACGTTCAAAATCACATTAGCCCAGGGCATTGACAAATAAATGGAAGCATGCAATATGAATTAAAAATTACAATAGCTTGAGAAATGCATTTCATCCATGAGTAAAAAAACACTTTTAAAAAATAACTCTTCAGGTTTTATGGTCATCAAAAGGCATTGCTTCAATTTTGGTCTTATAAAATACATAGCTGAACCCAAACTAATCTTTCAAAGATTATCAGATGTTATAGTATCTTTGCTGGAATCATAAATCTTAGCATTAATCACTTCCACTTTAGCAATGTTGCTTAAAAAAAAAAAAACCTATTGGCTACCTCATCCAAGGTTCTTTTGTGCTTCACTTTGTAGCTAAGGATCCATACTTCAGTAAAATAACATCTGCTTTCCATGCAAGCCCCCCCTCTCATTTGCCAGTCCAGCAATATCCTAAGAAATTTCTCTTTGGAATCTTAGCGAACTGCAGCTAGTCAATGTAAGTGACATTGAGTTAAATGGACTAACCAATCTGATTTGGTATCAGGAAAGATTTTGGAAAGCACTGGCAAAACCCATAACATATAAAGACTTTCAAATAGAAGTAGTATGACTGTGGCAAAAAAAGAAGAAGAAAAAGCAAAGAAAAAGCAAAGATAATACTAATAGCAATAGGCACCCTAAGTACAATTCCAAAACATTTGGAGCATCAATTGAAAACCAACAGCATTAACAAAATCACCACCAGCGAATTGCAAAAGATAGCTTATATGCTCCAATGATCTTTGGAAATGACTCTATATGTGAATAAAAATGGCAAACCCAGTTTAAATATCTGGTTGACTGTGTGATCAACCATAATAAATTTTATCTAGACTGAAGTCACATCCCTGGGGTTTTCCTCAGTTTAAATTATTTGCTTGTTTTCTCCTTCATGTCTTTTTCGTCTTTAATTCAATATAAGCTGGTTCAAATATTTCAGGGCTATTTCCTTCCATTTCTACGCTTGAGTACTTGTTTTGGACGCAGATCAACAGACTTGTTACTAACTCATATTTTAAGGGTAGCCTTGAGCTACTCAGCTGGCAGCCAATTTTGCAAGATAAATTTGGTGCTTAGCAGTTCTAAAATTCACTCTTAAAATTTGTTTTTAAAAAAGCAGAGCAAATTACATTGTGCTATTATGTATACTCTGCAGGTGCTCATTATCTGGATTGCTGTGCAGCTTCTTTTTGTTTTCTACCACATGAAGCATAAGTTAGTGAAATGAACTTCCAGGACTAGTTTAGTTATTATATTTGATCATTCATATTAATTTAGAAAGCAAAATTATAGATTTTGCTTTCTAAGTTTTGCAATATCACGACTTCTCACCTTTTTCTAGATGCATTAGAATTTAAATGGAATTGTTTTAAGAGAATAAATTGTGTAATTTATTTTTAGTATACAATACAATTTATGGAGCTGGTCTTTGTAGACTGAGGAAATTATTTTTTGCCACCCTCTTCCTCGTCCATTCTACATGATTCTTATAGCCTTATAGACTCTTAATGATCTCATAAGTTATTAGCCAATTGCTCACAGTCAATGTCAAAAAACCATCATATTACTCAACTCCCCCTCCCCCCATCTCTCGGATAATACCACAAACTACAGGAAAAAAAATATCACTGAATTAACAAAGCTGTCTGAACATCGATAAAGTCATCTGATTTGATTTATTGCTTTGAAATGGTTCCTGTAATAGTGATTTCTATGGCTGGGGAAAATGGGAGTTTCTTAAAACATTACCAGCAGTGAATATATTTCAGGGCGAGCCATATCTGAGAAAAAGAAAGTTAACTCTGGTCTTGCACTCTGGGAGAACATAAATTCAACTGTCTAATGAATTCACTGATCAATGAACACTACAGATCAGTTTCCAGGATTCTGTATGTTAATCCCTTATCCTCTTGACAAGAGGTCTAACTCATGAGACTCACTGTGAATCTGTCTTTCTGGATTATATTCTGTTGTTAGGGGCTTGATAGATCCTCACTTAGATTTGCAAATGTGCTTTGATGTTTGATTTGACTAGCTTTGTTGAACTGAAACATTCCTTCAGAGCTAATTCAACCTAGTACATTGGGGATTTGTTCTTTTTTCCTTTAGCTTTCTTTTGGATGCTTCCTGGATTCTGACTTTTGTATCTACTCTGACATTGTTTTGCCAAATCTTTTCTGACTTCTGGCTAGCAAATTGATTTTGTTTGCAATATATGTGGTATGCTGCTATCTTGAAGACCAGATTTTACCACCTGATTTTGTTATGGATTTTATTCTTTACTGCATCTAGCTCTATGAGATTCTAACTAGAAGAGAATATTTGTAGCTAAAAATTGAACTGTGAGATCTTTGGTGGTCTCTGAGCTTGTTAGTTTTTTGACAGATGTTACATTACCAAACTAGGTAACATCATCAATCCACTGATTATGTTACCTAGCTTGGTAATGAAATATCCACAAGAAAACCACCAAGCTCAGAACTACATAAATAAAATGCCAAAATAATTATGCCACAAAATTCCAAAATAATTATGACAGAGCAGATGGATTTTTTAAAAAAATCATAGCATTCCAAGGAAAAGAGGATAGTTCTATACTACAGTATAAAGAAGAAAGGAAAATGGTAAGCATTGATATTAAATGTATATTCTGTAATATCTATAATTTTAAACTTCAAATGTAGAAATACTTCTAGTAGTAGTAATCATCCTTATAATCTTAGCAAAGATGATGACTTATGCCGTAAATAAGCACATTGTAATTGAATCAAATTGCAATTTCCTTAAATTAATGCTAAGTTTAAGCAATAACAAGTTCTCCCATGTCATGTATTTCTACTATATTCTTCAGGTCAGGTTGCAACCATGTTGATCCCTCTGCCATGAAAATTATCTTTACAATAGCCCTTTGAGGTAAATTAAGCTGCAAAATAATCGCAGACAATAAATTATATTTGCTTCTAGCTGTCTCTGATTCTGGTCTGACACATTAACCACTTCATTACACTAATAATGACAGTTTTATTCAAGGTAAGATTACTGACTAAATTGCAAAAGGTATCCCTTTTTGTATTATGTATTCTATGTTTCTGAATATTGGTCTCAATTTTAAAAACTTCAGATTCTCCTGTAAGACTTAGGGTATGTGTTTTTAGATCAGAATTAGTTTACAAACTGTATGAGCTACGGAGTATCCCTTGGGGAAGGGCCAGATTAGGTGAACCATTTCAAAAGTGTTTAACATATCCGTTCACTTTATGAAATTAATGAGTAGTAAGGAATATAGATGGAGGAAGCTTGTATAGGAAGTCCTTTCAATCAATATTAAAATAGTCCCCCTCCCTTTTTCTCTTGTAAACTCAACAACTTCCTTTGTTCAGTGATACTAAATCTGATTTATAGTCATTCCTTTCAAAAACTTATTTCAGTATCGAAAAGGACTAATAGAACAAACAAATGTGATTTGTTACACCTAACAGAATCTCCCTGCTCATTGAGCCATTTCTATCTGGTTATTTGAAAAGAAGAGCAATCTAAGCAATGCAAAGACCAATGCAATATATGTTTCAATATCCTGGGGAGAAAGAGGAACCTGTGTGTCAAGGGACTTGGGTAGGTTGAACATGGGAAAAAGTTCAGATAGTTTCTTTATGTTGAATACTGTACATCCTTTCAATCACATCTTTCTTTTTCTTAAATATAGGCAGTCCTCGAGTTACGACCACAATTAATCCCAAAATTTATGTTGCTAAGTAAAACATTTGTTAAGTGAGTTTGCCCCATTTTACGATTTTTCTTGCTACCATTGTTAAGTGAATCATTGCAATTGTTAAGATAGTAACATGGTTGTTAAGTGACTCTAGCTTCCCCATAGACTTTGCTTGCCCAAAGGTTGCAAAATGTGATCACATGACCCTGGGACCCTGCAATCGTCATAATTATGAACCAGTTGCCAAGCATCTGAATTTTGATCATGTGATCATGGGGAGGCTGTAATGGTCGTTAGTGTCACTTTTTTCATTGCCGCCCTAACTTTGAATGGTCACTAAATGAACTGTTGTCAGTCAAGAACTACCTGTATTTCAGATACAAATCCAGTGTAAGAACTTTCTCTTGTAAGGCAAAACGTTAAGCATGTTGAAACTCTCAGGGCTACAGAAATTTTCAAAAGAGCTGATTTGGATTTTGAGGGGAAAACAAAATTTTGGCCTTGTTAAAGCAGCTGCATCTTCTTACAGACTTCAGAGACAAAGGTGGGATCAACTTCTGGAGCAGTCTCTTTGGAAATAAGTCTGAAACTATTTGGGTAGTGTAATTGCACGAAATGGAGATGCAGTGACAGACGTCAAATGCTGCAATGGAAAAGCAACAGAGGATGAATAAAATCTGGTCCTTCTCACCTATAACACTAAAACTTAAATTTCGTTTGCTTGCCTTACTATAATTGCCTATAGTGATCCCAATAACTTTTTATGCCAGTGTGACCTGGTAGGAGTCAGTGAGTATTAGCAAGAGTTGGACATCTTCCAACAATGATACCTTTGTCGAATCCTAAAGATTCAATATTTTGACCATGTTACTAATGAAGAAGTGCCCCCAAAGAGCTTTTCCTGCATATTACATAACATAGTCGCATGCAGAAGACTCCACCTTGCAGATCATATACTCCATACTTATTTTAATTGTGATGCTTCTGAGATGAATAAACAAACAAACAATATTCTCCATAAGGGAAATAATTGAATTCCCAAGATGGTAATGATTTGGATCACCCGATGCCAAATGACTAAGAAGGCACCCTTGAGATAAATGGTAAAGAACATTCATAGATGACTTAAAGACTTTAAACATCATATGGGAAGGTGCTGATGTACTCGCCCCCAAACCATAAATACTGGAAATCCCTTGCTGCTAGATATGCTACGTAGTATAGGACTAAGGTAAGATCTAATGCTAATGCTAAATTTGAAAATAATACATCCTTAAATACTTGAAAGAGCCTCTTTTGCACAGGCCTATAAATTATTACAGCGTTTTTTCAATTGATTGGTTTAACATCAGGAAGCCAGTCTTGGAAATGGGATGGGGTGAGGGATTGGAAAACATTTGGGAGCATATTTTATGTCTGGTTGGAGGGTAGGTTTTGTATTGGAGGATTTTGTTTTGTTTTTAAAGTGTTCTATGTTCTTATGAACCAGTGGGAGGAAAATAGACTTGTCTCCATGAAATAATCAGTTCTACAGTCTCTTTAGATCCATTTTTGATTTGTTGAGTTTTTTCTTGTTGTACTACAGGTTATATAACTGTTCATGAAAAGAACAGTTTTTTGCAGTATTGAAAATTAGCACAAGTCTTTTTGTGTGTGTAGGAAGTTTTATTTAGGGAGTAACTTCATGCCCTCTAGATATTTGGGATTTTTACTAGCTCCAGTCAGCAAGATCAATTGTATGAGATTTTGGAAGAAAATATCTGGAAGGCATTTTATTTCCCCATCTTTACTGTCTACACCTCCACCATAACTAAGCATTCTAGTTTCTTGTCCAGTTCTTCCTTTTTCCTGTCTTTGTTGAACTGCATTAAAAATTCAGATCCTGCACCTGAAATTACATAATTTAGGCTTAGTTTAGTCTGGAAAGTCATTGAGCTATTAAATAAATTCCACAAAATAAGACTCTTGACATTCACTCAAAAGGAGCATCTTTCAATGTTTTACACTTAGAAGATGTTTAAAAAATATCCATGAAAGGCCTTCATCCTCAATTGTACTGAAGTGAACCTTACAAAAGTTATTAATTTACTGTGATCGAATTAGCAAATTATTAATGTCTAAACACTAGCATGAATTTGGACAATGAATCTTAATGTTTAATTCAGGCAGATCACTTACTAATTCATTTCCACTGTGTCAGTTTGGGGAATAGCTGTTTCGTGTGTTTACCAGACTTATTAGCATATCAGCAACTCAGAATACAGTTTCAGAGCTTCAGTCAGAGTAAGAGCTCATCCCTTGCAGTGCTCCTGGTCTTGACCTATACTGCACTCACTACAGTAGTTTGTTTTGAAGGTTGAAGCAGCATTTGGTTTTTTCCTGCTTTAGTGCTACTTTAACTGAAACTAGAGCAAAACTGGAGGTTTTTGTGGGAGAGGGAGGTTGCATTACTACTGTAGAATTCCTCATTGTCTGTTTCACTCTTGGTTTTGCTGTTGTTTTACCTATCAGCATCTGAATGCATGGAAGACATTTCTTAGCATTTGCTGGAACCTAATCATGCTAAAGCACCATAAAGTAACCTAATCAGGAAACTCAATCTTATTTCTTCAAGTCACTCTTGAATCAGTTGCACAATTGGTGTAAAACTATGGTTCATCTTGATTTTCCTTGCTTATATAGCAAGGAAATTATGTAGTATGCAATAAACTCTTGCCTCGTTCTGCTTTCCAGCCTCGGGACTCAAGAAAGCCATTATCTCCTCTTTTTCTCTCTTCTCCAACGTTCCCATACAGGTAGTCCTGGATTTAGGTGCCACAATAGGAACAAGAGAATTCATTGCTAAGCAAAGTGGTCATTAAGAGATGTTATGATCTTTTTTCTCCCCAGGATAATTAAGCAAAGAGAGAAACAGAGGCTCAACACAATAACATATGCATCTACTTTCTATCTCTCTTTTGCTTGACAAATATATACAATATGCTTTGAAAATTGTTGATAGCAGAGAAGTGGCAACTTTTTCATGGAGTGCAAGTATAGGAGTTTTACTACTGTTGGAATTGGGCAGTTCAATGAACAGGATATTGAATTCATTTTTAAGGCCTTTTATCATCGTCTAGAGGGACTTGTTTAGAAATGTTGAGGGGCTACTGTAGTGGAGGTGATCAAAATTCAGTTTCAAACTAATTTATTATTGAATGAGAGTATGAAAATAGAATTAAAAAAATGTCGTTTTCAACTTTATGATTGCTCAGTTGTGGAAATGTAGATCCATTCCTGAGCTATCATGCTTTATTGATTTGATTGCTTTGATTTCTATTTTGACTTTCTCCTCAGCTGAGTCTCAAAAGCCAAAGAACAGCTTCTTATTGTATTTCAGATTCTGCCACTTATTCCCATTCCAAGTCCCTGCATAGTTTTTCCTGCTCCAGCCCTGCCTTCACCTAGGATTGGCCTGACCAGTTCTTTGGCAGTTTCCATTCAAATCCAAAGCAAGCCCTTCTCTATTCCAGTGTTGAATTATTTGACTTCTGGCTTTGCCTCTTCACCACAGGTTATTGCAAAGAACTTTAGATGCATTTCAACCATGAAATCATGTCCCTTAAATATATTTAATAAGGTAAGCATCAGCCTATAGATGTAAAATTCCTTTCAAGCTCTTTCTTCTTTTACACAAAAGCAAGGAAGAATTGATAGAAATATGGATATAAAACTATGATAAAACTACGAAGTTTCTTTTCACTGTAAGAACAAAACAACACAAATCTACAAAAGGAAGGGACATTATTTCCAAGGTTGATATGTGGATAAATAATGTATCATTTTAAAGCTCTCTCTTAGCCAGTCATTCCAGAACTGATAGCAATATGGAATGAGCACTTTGCTAGTTATTTATCTAGTTGCAAATGGTGGAAAACATAATTATTAAAAAGTAATGTGTAAGATGCATAAAAGCTCCTCAAATTTCATGAGTACTCTCCACAGCGTTTTTAATGAATTGGTTTGGTTGCATGTTTACTGAAATATTTGCTATGTGAAAAGTACTTGCCTGTTTACATTTTGAGTCCTCTCTGAGCTTTAGAGAGCACCAAGGACTCCACAGCTCATGAGCTATGTATGTTCTCTTCTATTGTATTACCCTTGGTATACTTTATTTAATTCAGACATTTATTTCAGCAGAGTGAAAATTAGAAATTTAAATGTGATGAGAAAATATAATGTGCATGTTAGAGTGTGTGTGTGTGTGTGTGTGTGTGTGAGAGAGAGAGAGAGAGAGAGAGAGAGAGAGAGAGAGAGAGAGAGAGAGAGAGAGAGAGATTGTAAGACCAGCAATCAATCACCTTAGCATGAAGTTAATAGCAAAGAAAATTAAGTGTCAGAAAGTGAGTGTATTGGGGGTTTATAAATTACTGACAGTTTTGGATAGAGGAAGAAACAGTGGAGGAATACAGTTTTGTTTAATCTAAGCACTAAATTCATATTTCAAAGGTTGATATTATTTATAAACTATATTGTAAAAGATACAGGACTTTTACATGGGTATATGCTGGTTAAAGCAGTATACTGTGTATTATTACTTGAATGAGAGGAACTAATAAAACTGCCCTTTAAGAAATAGGGAACAAATTTTGAGTGTAGAGATCATTACATTAGAAAAAAAATAATGTGGAATATTGAGTCTGAATACTGAACTTGAAAAACTAAGCAGAGTCAAATCTGTCTATTACTTTTGGAAGACCATGAAGAAATCCAATGGCTGTAGTTAGACTGGTATGTTGAAAAAACATCCTGGAAGAAGGCAATGAACCATATTCATACTGTGGACAAGAAAACCACATGTTCATGTTGTCACTCAAAATAGAGTTCAACTTGAAAAAATAGAGACATGGATGTTATAATTGCTATTTTGGGGTTTCAGTGTAAATATTCCTGGATGAATTCAATAACCCTCTGGACAATTGATACAGAATGGTATCTTTAAGGTGACCCACTGATCCTTGGAAAGGAAAAGAAAAGAAAAGAAAAGAATAGAATAGAATAGAATAGAATAGAATAGAATAGAATAGAATAGAATAGAATAGAATAGAATAGAATAGAATAGAATAGAATAGAATTCTTTATAGTGTGATTGGGCACACAAGGAATTTGTTTTTTGTGCATATGCTCTCAGTGTACATAAAAAGACTGTCAGTGACAGTCATACGGTACAATAAGCAATCAAATCATACTAGAAAACAATCAATATAAATATAAATCGCAAGGATACAAGCAACAAAGTTACAGTCATGCAGTCACAAGTGGGAGGAGATGGGCGACAGGAATGATGAGAAGACCAATAGCAATAGTAATGCAGCCAAATGTGAATAGTTTGAAAGTGTTGAGGGAATTATTTGTTTAGCAGAGTGATGGCGTTTGGGAAAAAACTGTTCTTGTGTCTAGTTGTTCTGGTGTGCAGTGCACTATAGCGTCATTTTGAGGGTAGGAGTTGAAACAATTTATGTCCAGGATGCGAGGGGTCTGTAAATATTTTCACAGCCCTTTTTTTGACTAGTGCAGTATACAGGTCCTCAATGGAAGGCAGGTTGGTAGTAATTGTTTTTTCTGCAGTTCTAATTATCCGAACCAGACAATTATAGAGGTGCAGAGGACAGACTCAATAGTTCCAACATACAGGAAAATATAACAGATAAAATAATGCAAATCATAAGGATTTGGGGATATTATTTCTCTAGAATATAATTGTTTTCTGTGAAAAGTATGTATTTTTAGAGTCTGTGTGATCAAAAAGACTATTTTAAGAAAGTGAAGTGCTATTGTTGTTAAATTAGAGATATGGAGGTGTGAATACTGTTGTTGGTGATAACAGAATAAGGTTGTGTTTATGGGCATTTAAAAAAGATCCGTTCTGGAGATCATAATTAATATGATTTGTTGTATTTTATGACATTTTAAGGATTGGAACTGATGTATATAAAGAAATAACATAAGAATCCATGTAAGTTTTCTTTTTTGTTGCCAAGGTTACAACAAAGGATGGCATTATGTTGCTGTAGGATAGTTGAATGTACCATTGGTAAAACAAGCTAGATTACTTTATAACCTGTTCAGATGCAATTTTCAAGCTATAGAAAAGGCTCATGAATATCAGATTATTAACTCAAAATTTGGAATGCTGGAATGAAAGCACTATAAAAGCTTCTCATATTGACACTAAATATCTAGAAATCCTGTTTAAGAAATGTGCTTAGAGACAAACATCTTCATAACAATGGTTTTGTTCCAATAAGGTAGTGAACTTCAACTAGTTCATTTGCATGGGTAGAATCTCATTGTCTTTAATGAGACTGTAGCCTTTTTTTTTTGAAAATATAAACCAAATACAAACCAATTATAAACCAGAATACAAGTGGTAGGCAATTTGAACTGATCTAATTAATAATTAACAGTATACATTTTTTAGTTATATGAGATAGATAGACTGTATAAACTATGACCTGGCAAATGAATCAAACATATCTACATAGATAGCCCTTTTATGCCATGCCTGGCTACGTATTGATCCCATATCCCGTCTATATTGTTTATATTAGGGGTGTCAAACTGATGGCCTGCGGGCTGGATGCGTCATATGCAGGCCATGCCCACCCCAGCTCTGTGAAGGGGAAAAATGTTGTGAAACGTCACATGATGGCAACATGACATGGCGGGTTTGAGAGCGTGGCTTATATCAAGAGACCCGCAGCTATGTTTCTCTTGATGAGATATGATCTATCTTGGGCTCAGGGTCCATCCATTCCTCCTATGCTACTGACATTAGATTTCAAGTTAACTTCTGACATCACATTATGCAAAACTGTACTGTTCCTAACCTAGTTAGTATGTTAAATGGGAAATCATTGGAAGCTCCTTGTCACTGAAGCTGTGAGCTTTTTAATGGGAAATGCAATATTTATGTAACATAATAGAAACTTATTAAACTTATTAAAAAATTGCCAGATAGAGGGTGAAATGGAAGTCAACAGATGTTTTATTTTTTCCTCTTCTCTTACAGCTCACTCATTTCCATTTGTTATCTCCTTTTGTGTTATAACAATAGTGTGTTCATCATTCTTTGTTGCAGGTAGAAGAAACATCCAATTCATTATGGATCATGTCTCTCTGCCTGTCACTTGGATTTAGCAGTCAACACTATGATGTGCAAGAGGTCTGCTCTCTTTCTGCAAAAGAGAGGGAGGTGCTGAGGTGCTATTAGAGCTAATTAGAAGAAAGTCAATTACCAGAAATTTTTCCCCAGAGGAGTAAAAATGCTAGACAGCCACATCAGCTGTCTTTTGTTATATTTGCAAGTTTACTGAGAGGAACATTATTTAATGCTCACTCTCTCTCTCTCTCTCTCTCTCTCTCTCTCTCTGTGTGTGTGTGTGTGTGTGTGTGTGAAAGACCTTTCTTAGACTTTGAAATCTAATATTTATAGACTAGCTATTAATGTGATTATTGCAATGCAACCCTGTCCTTGAATGGCTGGATAGACTGGACATTAGCATTTGAACTACTATAAGTCTATGTATTTGCCATACACTACGTAAAGTAAAATGCAGTGCAATCTTAGCCTCAAATTATACCTGTAGTGGATCATTGAATCATAAGAATTGTGGAATTGGAAGATACTATGGGGATCATCTAGCCCATAGATGCATCTAAGTGCATAAGAAAACCAGTTAAGCATCCAGATTCTTATTTAAAACACCCAATGAGGGAAAACCCATAACTTCAACAGGTAGAGTGCTCCAAACTTATATCTGAACAAGATGTAAGCATCTTCAAGAATATTAATTATTTCTCTTCTTAGTTCCTGATCATTTTCTCTATGACAGTAATGGCGAACCTTTTTGGCACCGAGTGCCAAAAAGGGAGTGCACGCGCACCTAGGCCACAAGATGGAAGAGGAGCTGCCCAGGGTGCATGCACGTGCCCAAAAATGAACTCCCGGTTTCAGCTATTCTACTTCCTGTTTCAGCCAGCTACTCTTTTTTTTTTTGTAAAGAATTTTTTATTTTTTTTTCCAACATAAACATAAAAAATGAAATTTTTTCAAGAATGAAGTCTTGGTCCGGTCACAAAAGGGGACACTAATTTAATAAATGAAAAACAATTAACATGAATTCCAACATCTTAATAAATTTTTCTATTATCTCATCATACATCCTAATCTACTAAGGCAAAACTCCTTTTTATATTCAATTATAAATTCAATTATAAATAAAATTTAATATCGCTTTATCTAAATTTTTTATCCCTTGCTCTTTTTAGCATCAACATTGAACACAAAGACAATCAATTCTATTAATCTATATATTTACCTTACAATTTTATCACCACAAATCTTAATTGTATACTCCAAGTGTATACAACTCAATTCTTATTTCAATTTTAATCAAAATTTCTTTCTATTTTTCTCGGTTTCTAAACCCAATCTATTCTATCATGTTCTTAAATTTTTACACAGAAATCTCAAAATTTTACCATTTCATTTTAATTATCACCCAACATTTTCTTTTTCACCCCTTATTAATAATTATTCTTCAATATATTCTCCTCATTCTCCTCCATTACTCCACCTATTATTTGGCTGATTTCCAGCATAGCATATTTTGGCTGAGTTTTCAGCATATTATCCTCCTTAACTCCCCCTTTTATTTGGCTGATTAACAGCATTTTTTGTTTTGGCTGATTAACAGTATTTTCCTCTTAACTTATGGGCTTCTGGTGCGCATTCGCACATAACGATCAGCTGGCCGGCGTGCATGCTCATGCAGGAAAATGGAAGACCAGCTCTTCTAGTTTACGGCACTGACACATGCAAAAAGGCCAGCTGATCATCTTGCATGCATGCATGCCAGAAACCCGGGAGATGAATGGGCGACGCCACATGTGCCAGGTGACATGGCTCTGGTGCCACTTTGGGCACATGTACCATAGGTTCGACATCATGGCTCTATGATATCTTTTTACATGCCTGATCTCATGCCCAGTCTTCTTTTCTTCAAACTAAACATCATGTTCCTTCAGATTGTCCTTACAAGATATACCCTTAAGTTCCTGTCTCATCTTTGTTGTCCTGCTCTCACTCTATTCTAACAGAGTCAATATCAGGATCACCACTAAATTCTTTATTCCAGCAGAACAAAATATTATGCCAGCAGAAAAAATAGCTTGAGCTATATAGGTATAGACTTTGAATCTTAAGAAAATTGGTCATGTACCTCAGAATCTGAAGATGCACATTTGCATATGGCATACAGATAAATACTTTTTCAGAGTGGCTATTCACCTTACCTCAGATGATGGATATACTCAGAAGAAAGATTTGAATAATGAAATAAGGGCCAGGAGTAGTGACAGATGATTTGACTCAGTTCTGAGGAAGCACAGTAGGACATGTGTGTGAACAGAAGACAGAGCCAGATTCCAGAAAATGATGGTACTTCCTCCTGTTTTTTGCACAAAACTCTCACACACCAACTTATAATGACTAAATTTTATTTGATTTTCCTATTGTGAGAAAATGTAAAGGCAACTAGAGCTTTAGGGAACTCTTCCTGTCACTAGTACAACGTGCTTTCACATTCATTATCTAAAAATTGTGACATTTCAGAATTTGATGTTAAGTAATTATGATAATTATAATGATGATAATAGATATAAAACATCTGAGTTCACCTTTATGACTGCCACAGCAACTGAGGTGTTTTCAGAGTTTTATGCTTCTGTTTAGGATCTTTCTGCCTGAACAAATTAACCTTGTTAAAAAAATAACCCACGTGTAAGGAAGATAAAACCTGAGTTGCTAAAACACAGACTAAAGTATGATAATTTATCTGGATGCCTCATTTATATCATAATGAATGCATAATATTCATAGAAAAACCAATGCAAGCTAGTGTCAGTAGACTAAAACTAAAATATGTTTATTGTAGCTTTCAGTATATCTTACCTTTTGTGCTCGTCGCTTATCAGCTCTTTGATTCTGATGGTAAATTCGACTGAAATTGGAAACAATAACTGGGACAGGAAGAGCAATGACAAGGACACCACTCAGCGAACAAATGGAGCCAAATATCTTGCCAGCAATTGTCTTGGGCACCATATCTCCATAACTGGTATGGGGGAAAAAAGGAGACAAATAAAGTAGCAGTGTTAGTACTAAGTAGAGCATATGTAAACACTGGCCAATCTGATAATTTAGACTAGAGCAGTGCTTCTCAACCTCAGTAAATTTAAAATGTCTGGACTACAACTCCCAGAAATCCTCAGCCAGCATGGGGCATTCTGAGAGTTGAAGTCCACAATTAAGCAGCTGAGATGGAGAAACACTGATGCAGAGCAGGCTTTTTAATCTGTTCCATGGAATTCTGAGATTCCACAAGAATTTGATGGGATTCTATAAGAGAAAACACAATCTACCCAAAATTGTGTAAATTGGGTATGGGAAGCACTCTGAATACTCTGCTAACAAAAAGTTCTGCCGAATCTACTTTAAATTTCCTACACTCTTTACTGAATCTTAGTTTGTCTTCATTTAGTGTGATGAGAGCTTACCTAGGCAGCAACCTGCTCCATCGGATGTTCCATTTTAGCACTTCTGCAGAATAAACCCCTATGGCCCAAGATATAAAAGCAATCTTGAGCTCTATAAAAATGACAGATGATGCATTATCCCATATTTGCTTTGTTTACATTAACAACAATCTCATGGTGATGGATGTGCTGTTTAAGCTTTTTCTTGCTTTTCTTTAAGCCACTCTGAATCTAGTTTTTGGCAAAAATGAGATGACTTCAGATTTTGCATCAATTTTTCTAAGCCAAGAATACGTTACAATTTTCAGTTACTTTTAAAAGACACTGGGACTGCTTTATGTCTAGAGTTTTTTTAAAAATCCAAATGCACCCCATATATACTTACTGACCTGTACAATATTAACATAAGAAAAAATGTACAAAAGCAAGCATAGAATTCCATTTTCAGGTAATAGTTCAATGTTCAATTGCCTCTACTGTAGATTGTTTGTTATAATGGCTGTTGTAATTTTGAACTCTAGGAATCACTATCCTATCTTCATTCATGTAGTAAACTATTGGTACTGACGACAAAACAAGAAATAGAACTTGGAAAATGTAACAATAAAATAGTCTTCCCTCACTGAGTATATATATATATATGGTGGGTTTTAATTCTCCTAATCTCTAGTCAGTACAACCAGTAAGGAAAATTGAGCTAATAGAGAAACCTGACAGTAAAAATCATTCTCCTTACATCAAATCTTCATAATAAATTCTGAGATACACTAATTAGAAGGTCTGTGAGATCCTTTAATCTATAGATAGCTTTACTGAACTGCATCTTCAAACTGAATTTTTTTATTCAATTTCCAGATAAGTTTATTGCATTGAATCAAAGCAAGTGACTCCAACTTTGAATAGAATTAATTCAGTCTAAAGGTTCAAGATGAATATATACAACAAATTAAACTGAATTACTGTTTCATGTAAGATTTGGGGGTATATCCCTATTAATTGACTGAAAATATGGAAAAACAAATGCACACTTTAAAATATATTGAAAGATTTATTCCTTTTGTGTGAATCCCAAAGCCAGCTTTTTGAGGTAGACCAGGTCAAGAAACACATAGCACACTAATTTATTGTTGTTTGATGCAACAACAGAATCATGAAAATCTGAAAGTGTTTTCCCCCAATCCCTTTTCCACTAAAGAAAATAAAGTTTCATTCTTGTCCGCTATTTCTTCCCAGGACTAAGTGGATGTTTACCTAACAATTCTTGCATTCTTCAAGTTTAGCCTGGTATCCCTCCACAACTGGTGAAATCAGTACAACATATTAAATGTTGAAAGGTTCACAACACGTTTTTCATTCCCACCTTTCAAGTTTATCTTAAGGCAGGATAGATGGACCAATAACACACCAATCCACTAGTTGGACAATCTTCGGAATTAAGTATGGACACCTCTTTCATGAGAAGCATAAGGCCAAGCATTGTTAGAAGAATTAGAAGGCAAAATCTTCCAGCAATATAAATACTCTCAGAATTAACCACAAAAATAATGTATCAGTGACATTACACCATGCTCCATCTGTAACATGTTATCTGAAATATCTAGACTTTTCTCAAGGGCTTATAATCAATGCCTATTTTTGCTGAAAGATTCTGGGATGCCTATAAAAATGTTTAATATGTCTTTAAGAGCTGAGGTGGCACAGTGGTTAGAGTGCAGTACTGCAGGCTACTTCAGTTGACTGCTAGCTGCAGTTCGGCAGTTCAAATCTCACCGGCTCAAGGTTGACTCAGTCTTCCATCCTTCCGAGGTTGGTAAAATGAGGACCCAGATTGTTAGGGGCAATACGCTGACTCTGTAAAACCGCTTAGAGGGGGCTGTAAAAGCACTATGAAGCAGTATATATAAATCTAAGTGCTATTGCTATTATACAAGTATAACTATGTTTACTGACCACATTTCCGAAGACTTGTAAACTATTGCAAGAATACAAATTAGTTCATGCCTTCTAGAATTACTATTGCTCTGTATTAGAAAACTGAAGTACCTCTCTGCTTGGATCAATAGTATTTAAAAGCATTGGGGATAGTATATCTTATAAAACAGATACAGCAGAAAAAAATCTTGAAAGAATCCCTTTATTCAAATTTTTCAGTTATACAGGTATCTCAGTAAAAATATTAAATAAACACCTTTAAAATGTTTATCTTTTTAAGATTGCATATACATCCATGTATAATACTTCTTTTTAAAAGGTAAAGAAAGAAAAATAAAAACAACTCTAGTAAATGTTGCTTAACGCATTGTAAGCCGCCCTGAGTCTCCGGAGAAGGGCGGCATATAAATCAAAAAAAAAAAAAAAGTCAATACTTAGAATATGGGTTTTAAAGCTTACAGCAATATACACTGTGAATCAATTGGAGAACAAAGAAGGGGAAATTCAAAAATTAAATATTTATTTATATTTTTAATTTCTTTTTCTTCTAACAATGATAAATAATAATGTAGTGGAGATTTTGCTGTTAGGCTAAAAATTCATATATTTTTTCTTTAATATGAATTCTGCTTTACATATTTTATAAATGTTATATTGTGCATTAATGGTATAACCTAATTATCTTTCCATCTATAGATATTATCCTTTTTGAAAATATATCTGTTATAAATGAAGGGGGAAAAACATTTTGAATGAACAAAAGAGGTACATTTGCTTCTAGAACTCACTACCTCCTTGTCTAAGAGTCAGAGAGCTATCTTCCAATGGTGGGTTAAGTGGTGGGTTGCCCCTGGTTTGCACCGGTTCTATAGAACCGGTAGTAAAACTGGCAGGAAGCTCCGCCCACCGACCTTGATGTCATCAAAATGCTTTTGTGCGTGAGTGAAGAGAGCGGCGTGCGTGGCCCCGCTGCGAACCAGTAATAAAGGTAAGTAGAACGCACTCCTGGGTGGGTTGCTACCAGTTCGCAACGGTTTGGGCAAACCGGTAGCAGTAGCAGTGGGAGGCTCTGCCCACCCACCCAGACATCATCAAAAATGCTCTGTGCATGCATAGAGGTGCCGCACACTCACAAAGTGAGTGTGTGCACCTGCATGCTCCCAATAGCGAACTGGTAGCACTGGGATTTGAAACCCACTACTGCTATGTTCCTTTATTAAACTTCGCTTTTTAAAAAATGTTGAACTTGTATAGCAACCCCCTGTCTGCAGCCCATTGGGCCGCACAAGTGGCGAGCAAGCGTGTGAAGCTTCATTTAGTACATAGAATAATAAAGTTTTAGTGCTTTGGAAAATAGTTTGAACACCTTTGTCTTTGTAGGAGCCCCTCAAATATTGGAACACTGCTATCACATCTGCCCTAGTCCTTCTTTTTCATTAGACTGGACATACCCAATTCCTATAACCATTCTTTGTAAGTTTTAGCCTCCACTTCCCTAATCATTCTTGTTGCTCTTCTCTGCACTCTTTCCAGAGACTCAACATCTTTCTTATATAATGGTGACCAGAACTGGATGCAGTATGCAGTGTTGTCTTTTTTATTTGCACACACACAGGAGTTAGGTTGTGTTCACAAAACCATCTTCTCACCCCTTGTAGCCACTGCTGCTGCTGGTGGTGGTTCAATGGAGGCAGAAAGTTTAGGAGCCTCTGTTGTATAGAATCCTTCTGTTCTGACCCGGCTCCCAAACACGACAAGCACACTGTTTTTAACTAAATGTTCCCTTTATTAGGAGCGTCAGCAGCCCCAGCCAAGAGTTTCTCTCTCTCTTACACACAGCAGGCTAATGAAGTCTCTAAGTGCCTGTGGAAAGCAAAGCCCATTCCCTTTCCCCTGAAATGGCCCCAACACACCAGGAGTCTTTCTCTCTCTACCCACACTGGTAAAAGAAGTCCTGGAAGGTGCACTCGCTCTTATCCAGCAGCAGACACACACACACACATGCTTAGAAGGTATGCCCGACACTCAGCGCCACAGATTCTAAGAAAGAATTCTGATAAAGTTCCAGACAGGATTCAGAAGTTCATAATATCAGTGGCTGACCAACAAGGAGACAAATAGTTGTCTGCCATGCCTATTTGTCTCTGCCCCCTGCCTTTTATCCCCAGAGCTAGGGTGGGACTTAGCTAGCAGCAGTGGCTCTTCCATCCTGAAGACCATCCCATAGCTTCCTGCTGGTCTCCTCTTCTCTGCCTTCTGCGCATCCACACGTCAGACACCAGACCCAGCTTTTCCCCCTCTTCCTCATCAGCCACCTCCGGATCTGGGGGATGTTGCTTATCCATCTTTTTTTTTTTTAATTTGATTTATATGCCACCCTTCTCCGGAGACTCAGGGCGGCTTACAATGCGTTAAACAATAGCCTTCATACTTTTGTATATTTATACAAAGTCAGCTTATTGCCCCCACAAACTGGGTCCTCATTTCACCTACCTTAGAAAGGATGGAAGGCTGAGTCAACCTTGAGCCTTGGAGAGATTCGAACCAGCAGTAATTGCAGGCAGCTGTGTTAATAAGCTGTGCTTAGACCACTGTACTATCAAGGCTCTTGGGGACTGATGGACAGCCCAGGCTCTGACTCTGTCTCTATCTCTGACAGCTCCATTCCCTCTTCCCCCTTGGAACTCTCTGATTGCCTTGATGCTGGCCTCGACTCCCACCCCACCTTCTCATCTGATTTGGCAGCCAGGAGGGCCGGTGGCTGACAGACCACAATACCTCCTTTCTATACTATCCCAGAAACAGACAATTATGACACAGGGTTGCTTGTAGCCTTGGGGAGCCCTTTTAGTGACTGCTTGGATCTCTCTAATTTCCATGATTGTGGAAAATTAAAATCATGTTTTCTTGCCTTTTTGACATGAAAATGTATTATATGCCAGACAATTCTGGTGACATCATGTCTATCAGGTCACAAGGAATTGGAAGAATTTATATAAGAATAGTGCTCTAAAATAAAAAAGTAAAATAAAGGTTCCCTGCCAGTTATGCCTGACTCTAGAGCAGTGATGGCTAACCTTTTTGCCATTGCGTGCCAGGAGAGGGGGGGCGGGGGAGGTTTGCGCATGCGGGTGTCCACACCCATAATTCTATGCGCCCTGCCCTGCGCATGCGTGTGCAAACTCCTCTCCCCCAGCTCCTGGCATGTGATGGTCCGGTAGGCCCATTTTTCTTTCTTACCTGGCTCCAGGTCCTCTCTATGCATCTGGGAAGGGTGAAAAGAGCCTTTCCCACTCCTTCAGAGGCATTTCCTAACTCCCAGTGGGACAGGAAGTGATGTTTTTTACTGTCCCAAGCCTCCAGAGCCTCTCTAGGAGTCTCTGGAGGCTTGGGACAGCAAAAAAGTCACTTCCTGTCCCATCGGGAGTTGGGATATGGGCCATTTCAGGCCTCCAGAGGGCCTCCGAGGGAGTGGGAAAGGCTGTTTTCGCCCTCCACAGATGGATAGAGAGGATCTGGAGCCAGGTAAGAAAGAAAAATGGGCCTTCCCCACGCCCCCCCCCCCAGGCCTTCCGGAGGCAGGAAACAGCCTGTTTCCCTACTCCTGGTGGGCCCTGAAGGCCCGAAAATCAGCTGGCCGGCACATGAATGTGCTCCAGAGCTAAGCTGGCATGCCCACTGATATGGCTACGCGTGCCATAGGTTCGCCATCACGGCTCTAGAGGGTGATAAAAAGGTAAAGGTAAGGTTCCCCCTGCACATATGTGCTAGTTGTTACCGACTCTAGGGGGTGGTGCTCATCTCCGTTTCAAAGCCGAAGAGCCAGCGCTTGACCAAAGACGTATCCATGGTCATGTGGCCGGCATGACTAAATGCCAAAGGTGCATGGAACTCTGTTACCTTCCCACCAAAAATGGCCCCTATTTTTCTACTTGCATTTTTTATGTGCTTTCAAACTGCTGGGTTGGCAGAAGCTGGGACAAGTAACGGGAGCTCACCCCATTAGGCGGCACTAGGGATTCAAACCGCTGCACTGCCAACCTTTCAATCGACAAGGTCAACATCTTAGCCCCTGAGCCACTGCGCCCCTTCTAGAGGGTGATATTCATCTCCAATTCACAGCTGAAGAGCCATCATTGTCCACAGATGTTTCTGTGGTTATGTGCCAGCATAACAATATGCTGATGGCACATGGAACAGTGTTAACAGGAATGTCATTTAAATACACAGAAACCCTCAAAATCCTCTCACCACTAATTAGCTCTGGTCACTTGTAAGATGTGGTCTTACACATTTGAGATTCTTATTTTCCACAAAACTTTAAGCCTGGCTCTTGCTCAGACAAAGATTTGCTCAGAAGAATTATACCTATTACAGTCCTTATCTTGTATCTAGAGGATCTCCAAGTACAGTGATATATATGTATCCTGAGTTTCTTTGATTTAATTTTTATCTGCATCAACTATTACTGATACCAGGATAGAATGATTTGTTCTATTTTGCAGAATCCAATCTGTGTTGGTCACTGGGACAGAGATTCAGTCTTCCGAGCTTTCACAGTCATGCTGGGGCCCATCCTCAGGTAACTTCTCTCTCACCAAAATGTGATCAATATGGATTGGATCCTCCAAATTCCAGATTATTCTGGGATACATATATGTATCTTCTATTTTGTGCCAAAACAAAGCATTGGACTGGATATATATTTATGATAGAATAATATGAGAGCGACTCAGTGCAAACGAAGAGGAATACAGATACAGCGTAAGAAGTTGTCAAGAACTTTAGATATAGTGCAGAATATTTATTTTAATACAACCGACCTTATCACATGTTTGTAAATGAAATTTACAGAGAGGGAGATTGACACATTTCATTCTATAGAAACTGAAATATCTTTTAATTACTATTACTTTCATCCATTCTAACTGGGTGCAAAGCTTGTTTTGCAATGAATTTGATCTTGCAAATTTTCATATTTATTCTAATCAGATTGTTCTCTCGAAAACAATTACTTTTGCAATTATTTTAAAGTTCAACCCTACTTTTACTGAACTAAATCCAGTGGAGAGTTAATTGATGATATTGGTATCTATGGATAATTGTCTATTTTTCACTAATACATTAAGCAATTAGAAATAAAAAGTAACTAAAACAGAAATTAAACAAAAATAGGAGCCCTGGTGATACAAAAGATTGTCTGCAGTATTGCAGACAAACTCTGCTCACAGCCTGGAATTCAATCCTGATGGGATTCAAGCAAGGTTGACTCTGCTTTCTATCTTCTGAGGTTGGTAAATTGAGGACCCAGATTGTTGGGGGTGATATGCTGACTCTGTAAACTGCCCAGAGAGTGCTCTAAAATGTATAGGATGGTATATAAATCTAAGTGCTATTACTATTGCAAACTGAAAGTCAGCCAAGACATTTTTTTAATTAAATATGAAATAGTCTTATAACATGTATGAAAGGCAGGAGATTCTGACCAATCACTTTATAGACACTGTGGAAAAGTTTCATATTTCTTTGTGTCTTTTACTGGTTTTATCATCTAAGAGTTCTGGGACATATTAAGTCTAATGTATATCTGGTATAGGGATGCGGTGGCTCAGTGGCTAAGAGGTTGAGCTTGTTGATCGAAAGGTCGGTAGTTCAGTGGTTCGAATCCCTAGTGCTGCATAACGGGATGAGCTCCCTTTACTTGTCCCAGCTTCTGCCAACCAAGCAGTTCGAAAGCATGTAAAAAATGCAAGTAGAAAAATAGGGACCACCTTTAGTGGGAAGGTAACAGTGTTCCGTGCACCTTTGGTGTTTAGTCATGCCGGCCATATGACCATGGAGACTACTTCAGACAGCGCTGGCTCTTCGGCTTTGAAACGGAGATGAGCACCACCTCCTAGAGTAAAAATGACTAGCACATATGTGTGAGGGGAACCTTTACCTTTATATCTGGTATGGTATACGGATTTCCATTTGACCTTAGTTACTGCGGGCTGGTTATTTTTCCCAGGTTTGTTACTGGGAAGTTAAGGTCTGAGGTCTGAACTTGTGTTTGCATCTTAATTTTCTGAGAGAAAAAGTGGATTATTTCTGTAAGAAATCCATAAATAATAAATGAGCAAACAAATGTTCTATAGTTTTAGTATTCTTTGTGGATTTTGCTATAATGGCTAACAAAACTATCGTTTTGGAAATTGTTATGACTTAGTAATATTGTATTTAAAACGAACTATCTAGAGCAGAGGTTAGCATCTTTTTCAAATGGTGGGCATTTCTGTACCTTCTAATGACATTTGAGGCTTTAAAAAAGAAATAATTCATTTTTCTTTAATTGTAATATGCTATGTATGGTATCTGAGGATGCCATGGACATCTGTGAATGTTGTGTCGCCATCTGAAGCAATGTGCAAAGTTAAATGAGACCAGATTCTCTAAATAGAAGCTTTTGTGTGTGTTTATGTGCATATGTGCATACATGGGTGAGTGAATACTTCAATGGAATGATATAAGTATATTTTAATATTTTTCCATGTGGAGGAAATGGGCATTATTTTCTGCAACAATTATTAGGACTGAGGATAGAAGCATAAATAGATTAAGCAGGGATCCATCTCTTTCAGACAACTATAGTTAGGAGGGTGGGAAGGTAACAGTGTTCCATCCACCTTTGGTGGTTAGTCATGCAGGCCACATGACCACGGAGACATCTTTGGACAGTGCTGGCTCTTCGGCTTTGAGATGAGCACCGCCCCCTAGAGTCAGGAATGACTAGCACATATGTTATCTGGGAAGAGTTTGACTCTGTGACTCCTGATGACGTGGACAGGATTCTGGGGAGACTTAGCGCGGCCACATGTTTACTGGACCCGTGTCCCTCCTGGTTAGTACTGGCTTCCCAGGAGGTTACACGAGGCTGCCTCCAGGGAATTATCAACGCTTCATTGAGTGAGGGTTACTTCCCCACTGCCTTGAAAGAGGTGGTGGTGAGGCCTCTCCTCAAGAAGCCTTCCCTGGACCCGGCAGTATTAGCCAACTACTGTCCTGTCTCCAACCTTCGCTTTGTGGTGAAGGTTGTTGAGAGTGTGGTTGTGTGACAGTTTCCACAATTCCTGGAGGAAACTTTCAAACGTTATCTAGATCCGTTCCAGTCGGGTTTCAGGCCTGGGCACAGCATGGAAACGGCATTGGTCGCGTTGGTAGATGATCTCTGGAGGGCTCGGGACAAGGGTTGCTCCTCTGTCCTAGCCCTGTTAGATCTCTCAGCGGCTTTTGATACCATCGACCATGGTATCATGCTGCACTGGTTGGAGGAGTTGGGGATGGGGGGCACCATATTACGGTGGTTCTCCTCCTTTCTCTCAGACTGGTCACAGTTCGTGTTGGCAGGGGGGCAGAGGTCGACCTCAAAGCCTCTCATTTGTGGAGTGCCTCAGGGGTCGGTCCTCTTGCTCCTTCTGTTCAACATGTATGTGAAGCTGCTGGGTGAGATCATCCATGGCTTTGGGGTGAAGTACCATCAGTACGCTGATGACACCCACCTGTACATCTCCACCCCAGGCCACCCCAACGATGCCGTTGAAGTGATGTCCCAGTGCCTGGAGGCTGTGCGGATCTAGATGGGGAAGAACAAGCTCAAGCTCAACCCTTCTAAGACTGAGTGGCTGTGGTTCCCGGCATCCCGATATAGTCAGTTGACTCCATCACTGACTATCGGGGGCGAGTCTTTGGCCCAGTGGAGAGGGCGCACAATCTAGGAGTCCTCCTGGATACGCAGCTGTCCTTGGAAGAATATCTGACGGCTGTAGCCAGGGGGACCTTCTGTCAGGTCTGCCTGATTCGCCAGTTGTGGCCCTTTCTTGATCAGGATTCCCTGTGCACAGTCACTCACGCCCTCGTCACCTCGCGCCTGGATTACTGCAATGCTTTCTACATGGGGCTCTCCTTGAGGAGCACCCAGAGGCTGCAACTGGTCCAGAATGCAGCCTGGGGCTCCCACATAACACCACTCCTGCGCGAGCTGCACTGGCTCCCAGTGGTCTTCCGGGTGCGCTTCAAGGTGTTGGTTACCACCTTCCATGGCATAGGACCTAGTTATCTTCGAGACTGCCTGCTGCTACCAATGACCTCCCACCGACCTGTGCGCTCCCACAGAGAGGGCCTCCTCAGGGTGCCATCAGCCAAACAATGTAGGCTGGTGACCCCCAGGGGGAGGGCCTTCTCTGTGGGGGCACCTACCCTCTGGAACCAGCTGCCCCCTGAGATAAGGAAAATCCAAGACCTCGGTGCCTTCCGCCGTGCCCTTAAAACTTTCTTTTTTCAGCAAGCTGGGCTGGCTTAATATATTTTTTAAATATTTTTAATTGGTTTGTTATTTTAAATTGGGGCCAAATTAATATATATCTTTTTAATTGTTTTAATGTTTGTATTGTATGTTTTTTATCTGGCTGTACACCACCCTGAGTCCCTCGGGAGAAGGTGCGGTATATAAATTCGAAATAAAATAAAATAAATAAAATAAATATGTGCGAGGGGAACCTTTACCTTTATCTTCCAGTTAGGAGACTGGAAACTGCATGATCAGGAAAGACTTGGAGAAGGAGGGTATTTGACAATTACACTTATTTTGGTATACAACTAATCACCTATGGGATGTAATTTGATAAGCAAATTAGAAATCGCCGTTCCAAAATATGAGAGGAGGAGAAAATTCATGCTAGTTTCTCTCTTGATTAGCCTTGTAAATCGAGGATAGATGAAGCAAAATATACCTTTCTGGAGGATAAGCGATCAGGCACATTTGTGCCATGTTTACCTCTATTCCATTGCATGGAATCGTAAGATGTGTAAGTGTTTGTGAACATGTACAAAATGAGATTCCTGCCTATACATGTTCAGGAGGAAAAAAAGTTCTATACTTGGAAGAAAGAACCATTCAAAGCTATCCCCCAGTAATTGTCATATTTGAAGTTATGAAGTACAGGTATATGACTACCCATTCTCTTGCATAGCTCTGGCTAAAATAAAGGAGTGAGTGAGCTATTTTATTCAGTGATGAAACTTAGCTAAACCATACTTTTTTTCCTTCATTTTTCAAATAAAAGCAGGGAGAAAATACAGGTAAACTGCATCAGCACGAAACTGTAATGCACTGAAGTAATATGAAACTCTATATAAATGGCATTTTAGAAATAAACAAAAATGCCAACAAAATGTTCAATTTGCTAGGACAAAAAACACCACATGATTTTCAGAAATATATCAAAATAATATCAAGACAAAAAAAAAAGTCAGAGCCATTTTTAGAGAAGGAAAATGGATCTGGTAAGTATTCTCTAGCATGAGAGTGCACTTTTCACAATTTACAATTAACTTGGATCAAATGAGAAAAGCCAAATATTATTGGCTACAAGCAATATCCAATAGTTTCGTATGATGCTCAGGCAGGTGGCTACTGCAAAAGAAACAGATTTATAAAGGAGGTAAAATGTCAAAGGGAAGCTGAGAATAATATTTTCTTGAGGCCAAATATTATTGGATACATGTAACTTCCTCCAAATGGACAGATTTGATGAAAGAAGTTTGATCTCCATAAAACGCTTTTATAATAATAATAATCAACCTTGAAATATTTCAGTCAGAGAATTTAAATTGCGAAGAATCGAGGCTAATTAACATTATGCTTGCATCGTGTCTACCAATTGTAGTGCATGAAAATTATTTTTTAGATGTTCCACATTGAACTATCAGCTCCTAGCTTAAAAGATATATTTGTGTATCTATTTTTCCACACGGATGCAGGTTTAACTTCTAATCATACAGATAATTATTAACCAAAGTTCTAATATTTCTGGCCACTTTCAGTCCCATTCTGGTAATAGACCATCCAGGTGCAATGTTTCTAAACAGAAGCCACAAAGAAACATACTACTAGTTGTACTTCTTGCTCTCAAGATCACGTTTCCTCCTGTCAGTTTGTCACTAGTATGTTATTAGTATCTTGGGGAAAGGGTTCAGCTCAAAACACAACTGTATCAGCCAAAACAAGATAGTTGGCAGGTCTGAAGTAAGTTGTGTATTTATTTTTCAACTCCTTCTAAATCTTTACTACATGCTTAGATTCTTCAATTCAGGAAGAGGCATCCTTACTTCTGCTACAAGGAAGCATGAAGAAGGCTCCCATTTGTGATTTATAGTGTCTTCTGTTCAGAGGTGGGTTTCAGCAGATTCTGACCAGTTCTGGAAAACTGGTAGTGGAAATTTTGAGTAGTTCGGAGAACCGGTAGTAAAAATTCTGACTGGCCCCGCCCCTATCTATTCTCTGCGTCCCAAATCCCAGCTGATCAGGAGGAAATGGGGATTTTACAGTAACTTTGCCCTAGAGTGGGGTGGGAATGGAGAATTTACAGTATCCTTCCCCTGCCACGCCCACCAAGCCACACCCACGGAACCAGTAATAAATTTTTTTGAAATCCACCACTGTTTCTGTTCTCACCCAGCAATGAGATGATATAAAGCCTGTTCTCATTATTTTGTGTAGCACATTCATGGTTTGAAGACTCTATAATAGCAATAGCACTTAGACTTATATACCACTTCACAGTGTTTTACAGCCCTCTCTCAGCTGTTTACAGAGTCAGCATCTTGCCCCCATCAATCTGGGTCCTCATTTTACCAACCTCAGGATGGAAGGCTGAGTCAACCTTGAGCCTGGTGAGATTCGAACGGCCAAATTGCTGGCAGCTGGCAGTCAGCAGAAGTGGCCTGCAGTCCTGCATTCTAACCACTGCGCCACCATGGCTTAGAGTAAGATACTCGAAGTCACTGTTTTGGAAATGGTCAATACAAACATTGTCTGAGTCTACAAACAAGGCTATGAATTGACTTTCGAGTTTTCAAAACTACCTTATATCAACAAATCTTTCTTAGTATGAGAAATAAATATTTTACTTGCAACTGTGAACAAAGCTCTTTCGGTGCGGGGAGGGTGTTTAAGTCTTAGTTATGATGGATCTAGAGCTTAAATCTAAAACTTAAGGACTTAGACCAACAAGGAAAAAAAATCACATACTATGTTTTTCTTAGATGTAACTAGGCTTAATTTTAAAGAATACTTTCATCATTGAGAAGAGTTATTGCAGAGATAGTTCACAAAAATAAGCAAATTGTCAATAAATGGGATAGTAGAAAATGTCAATAAATGGGATAGCAGAAAATGCCAGCTTCACAGAAAATGCAATATTACTGAGTTCTAAATGAAAGTGGATATCCAAGAGTGGTATCATTATTTTACTGGAATTATTTGCCCAGACAGTTACAATGCTCTTAGTACATTTAGCAATTATTAGGAGATAAAACATATGTTCAGTGTTGTGACACAGCTATCAGTTCCCCCCACCTTATCTAATTCTAAATGTCAAACTGTATTAAAAAAAGACAATATAAGATAGAAAGCTTAAAAATACTTCTAAGATGCAGGCTCTGGAATCTTGAATCTGCAGGTCTTGGTTGGAGAAAAAAAAATGCTTCTATGACCGCAAAATATCAGTCCTAAAATGTGTTAATTTATATATTACTAGCTGTATCCGGCCACGCATTGCTGTGGCCCAGTCTGGTGCTTCCGCTGGGCTAAAAGAGCAAGGCTGAAGTTCCAAACTCTCCACGAACATTTGGTGGGCGTGGCCAACTCGACGTCACTCACTTTCATCAGTCATATGACAGCCCCCAAGCCACGCCTACGCAGCTGGGGATTAGGGCAGAGAACTAGTTGCTAAAAAACAATGGGAACCACAAAATCCTCCCTCTCTGTCTCCCCCTCTCTCTTTGTATCTCTCTATGTCTCTCTCTCTCTCTCCCCGTCTGTATCTCTCTATGTCTCTCTCTCTCCCCCCCTCTGTATCTCTCTATGTGTCTCTCTTTCCCCCTCTCTCTGTATCTCTGTCTCTCTCTCCCCCTATATCTCTCTATGTCTCTCTCTCTCTCCCACCTTTGTATCTCTCTATGTGTCTCCCTCTCTCCCTCTCTCTGTATCTCTATGTCTCTCTCTCTCTCCCTCTCTCTGTATCTCTCTATGTCTCTCTCCCCCCCCCTCTGTATCTCTCTATGTGTCTCTCTCTCTCCCCCTCACTTTGTATCTCTATGTCTCTCTTTCACCCTCTCTCTCTGTATCTCTGTATGTGTCCCCCCCCGGTCTCTCTGTATTTCTCTATGTAACTGTCTCCCTCTCTCTCTGTTTATCTCTGTCTCTGGCCCGGCCTCTTCTGCATCCCCCGCCATTGCCCTTACCTTTTCAGGCCAGGCCTTCGCAGCTCTCCGCACCACAGCATGTTATGTTAACAATATATTTGTTTCTACCCTCCTACCTATCTTAAACTAGAGCCCATTACTTTAATTTACAACTATTTATATTTTATAGAATTATGAATTTCTATATCTGAGTTTCTATTGTTATGTTTGTAGCACTATATTTTTCTTATCTGGTTTTGAGCTCTTTAAATCTTTCCAATCGAATCCAATCAATCTTTAATACAGGTAGTCCTTAATTTACAACCACAACTGAAACCAAAATCTACATTGCTAAGTGAGAAATTTCTTAAGTGAGTTTTGCCTCATTTTACCACTTTTTTTTTGTTGCCACATTTGCTAAGTGAATCACAGCAGTTGTTAAATTAGCAACCCTGTTGTTAAGTGAATCTGGTTTCTCCATTGACTCTGCTTGTCAGAAGGTTGCAAAAAGTGATCACATGACCCAGGAACAGTGCAACTGTCATAAATGTAAGTCAGTTGTCAAGCAGCTGAATGTAAATCACATAATCATGGGGATGCTGCAATGGTCATAAGCATGAAAAATGGTAATAAGTCACTTTTTTCAGTACTGT
The DNA here is from genome assembly GCF_059756535.1 of Pantherophis guttatus. Lineage (NCBI taxonomy): Eukaryota > Metazoa > Chordata > Lepidosauria > Squamata > Colubridae > Pantherophis > Pantherophis guttatus. The sequence continues at coordinate 41,798,994 of NC_142065.1, read as the reverse complement.
TGTAACTTCGAATGGTCAGTAAGTGAATTGTTGCAAGTTGAGGACTACCTGAGTCTTCTGTATCTGGACTGCTGATATTTTTTTGTTGATATATTTTGGAATTATACCTAGTGAAAAATTTGTGATTTAATTTTCAAAATTCATGTGGTAAAATGTTCATTTTCTTTCATGGCATTGCCAACATTTATTACTAAGTGATTTATCTATCCTGGAAATTATTGATAGAGTGACATTTCATAACCAGTCTGCTTTTCCCCAAAATTCCCTTCATCTGTGCTTCCTATAAGTATTCAGGAATATATGTGCAAATGCCCATTTTTAGACATTTCATTCAGTAAAAACACAACTGCAGCTATGGTGTAGTATGTTTCCTCAGAGAACAGAGCAACAATTTTTATAGCATTTTTAAACATGTAAATGTATGTGCTACCTGAGTCTTCTGTATCTGGACTGCTGATATTTTTTTGTTGATATATTTTGGAATTATACCTAGTGAAAAATTTGTGATTTAATTTTCAAAATTCAGGTGGTAAAATGTTGGTGTGTTGGTTTTATGTCCAGCAGGTGGCACTATTTTTCAATGTTTTTCAATGTTTGTCAATGTCTTTCAATGTTTTCCAATGTTTTTCATGTTTTTACCTGTCACAGGTGTGACATGTATATAATATAGGTATATAAAAACACGCCCGTAGTTGAATGCAATGTTGTGTCAAAATTTGAAAGCAATTGGTGAAGAACTTTCGGAGATGTGCGGTTATGTACAAATGGACATTTACATTTTTATTTATATAGATTAACAACCATTATGATGTGAGATAGAAGGAACTGTATGCAAAAGGGTTTTCTTAGAATGTATTTTTGGGAAAGGAACCACAGTTGGGTGTGGAGCAGGGGTGGGTTCTACTTACCCTTACTACTGGTTTGCATCGCGCCCACGTGCACGCTCTTCTGTGCATGCGCAGAAGCTTCTGCACATGCGCAGATCAACTTTGAGGACGTCTGGGTCAGTGGGCGGAGCCTCCCGCCAGTTCTACTACCAGTTCTTGCAAACTGGTTCAAACAGGGGGCAACCCACCACTGGTGTGTAGAACTTGCTTTGCAGCTAGATATGTTCAACCTCTGCTAATATGGAAAATATTTAATTAGAACAATGATCTGATTTGGAATAAGCCCATTTCTGTGTGAAAAGTAAAAGCACATGACTATAAACAGCAACATGAACTATATTCTAAAACTCATTTTATATTTCGAGATATTTCCAATTTTTCATATTCATAGGGCTGGATGGTGATTGGTATTATAACGAGCGTCAGAGTCAGATAAGTATGCAATCCCTCCCCTTTTTGCAGCCATTATAACCCCAAACTGTACATAGACAGTACATAGACATAGATGCTGAGCTTGTCAATCAGAAAGGTCGGCAGTTCGGCGGTTTGAATCCCTAGTATGGGTCTCCTGCGTCAGCAGGGCGTTAGACTAGATGACCTCCAAGGTCCCTTCCAACTCTGTTAGTGTTAGCATGCAGGTGAAAAGAGTGCCACAATTAACTCCCAGACCTGAATATCCAATCTGTACATAAGCAACATCATCATCCAAACCCTGCAGTCATTCCACCCCACAAAATTAAACACTGTCCATGTTTGCTAAAACATTGCCCATAGTTGACCTGAGCAAATGCAAAGACACCTTTTTTTTTTGTAAATTGTTACAAAATATAAAACAAAGCAGAAAACAAAACAATTTGCTATGAAAAAACTGAAGGACTTTTATCGATTTCTCATATGTTTCCCCACAGTGTCCCTTTAATACTGCAGCTGTTTGATTATTTGATTTGGCAAGAGAGTTCATAAATGAAATGCTAGCAATAGAGACAGTGCTTCTCCCCTCAGGCAGTTGAGCAGTGAATAAATACTTTTCAGAGGTACTATGAACCACACAGTCTGATATTTCTCATTTCCACATGTTATCACAGCTGTAAATGATAGTCCACAGAAATATTGTAAACCAAAGTGCAAGAATGTGTGATTCAGTCTACTATGGAAAGATATTACATTGTTTGAATTTTCTAACAGGATTACTAAGATGGTCTCTTACAGTTTTAAAGGCTGTTAGTCCTCTTTTGAGCAATCCTTGATCACAGTTCTGCTTTCGCCTCATCCATTACACCCATTATGGACAGTCTCCTGGGATGGTTATACTTTGTTTCTATTTTTGACGAAATAGAAGAAGTAAAAGGAATACTTTCTTTTACTTCTTCTATTTCTGAAGAAATAAAATAGAACCTGAATTCTTCTATCTAATGAGTTATGCTAGAAATTTTTGTTTCATGTAGAAAAGTTGATGAAAAGACGTTTGTAGAGAAACATGTGACATTGAGAATGGTTGAAAAACCTAAAAATGTCTCTGTGGTGTGTGTGTGTGTGTGTGTGTTAGAGAGGGAGATGCAAACAGACAGAGGGGGAGAGAGAGAGAGAGAAAGAGAAGAGTGAATAGCTAAACAAATGCGTAAAACTGGAATGAGTGCAGGCAGCTTCAAACAATGTCAGTATCCAATAGCGTGCTTCTACTGAGTTGGATATAGGAATCCTTTCCTGCAATAAATTTGATTCATGCATTAGAGCAGTGTTTTTCAACCTTGGCAATTTTAAGACAGGGCGAACTTCAACTCCCAGAATTCCTCAGCCAGTAGTAGAGGAAAGGCATACAAAAATAAGCAGGTTTGCTTGATCAATTTACAGAAATGATGAAGATAATGATAGACATTGATATGAGAATAGTATGGAAGAAATTAATCATATTCATTTCCTGTTTTTATAATATGAATTTTGATGTTTTGATGGATGTGAAGAAATATCAAAAATGGTCTTATTCCAGTATTGAATATTCTGATGCAAACACAACTATTGCCTGATAGATACAGTCTCAGAAGATAGCTCTAAAATTTATTTATTTATTAGATGTTGATGCTACTTTTATTTCTTAATAGTTAACTCAAAGAGGTGAACATTTGTTATATTCCTTCCTCTCCTATTTTCTCCACCATTACAATCATGTTTGGTGGGTTGGGCTGAGAGAGAGTTACTGGTTCAAAGTCATACAGCCACCTTTGATGCCTAAGGTGGGACTAGAACTCATTGTCTCCTGGTTTCTTGGCTGGCACCTTACCACTACACCAAACTGTCTCTCTCTATAGCTTATATTACAAGATCTCCAAAGATAATGCATTCTTTGCTTCAGGTAGGCTGGACTGTTATCACATATTGTACTTGGGTGTTTTATTTAAAGAAGTAAAACATATCTCTGATTTCATTATTTTATTACAGTAATTCAAGGGAACAGTCAAGCCCTTCCTAACCCAATTTAAACATCTAAAACCAAGATCATAAATATATGTTTCTGTAATTAAAATGTAACTTTGTAATACTTTTTCACCCATTCCTATTATTTTATTTTAGGCTATCTCTGTGTGAAGAGCAAGTTGATTCATTCACTGAGATAATGCAAAGCATTTGCAAGTTGACTTTGGGAAGCTTTAATTCCTAATAAAGGAGACAACCAGGCCTTGATAAGCTATAAAGCTAGTCTCCAAAGTAGAGGGTCATTAAAAAAATATATCTGTAACTGTGGATTAAACACAGTGAAATTAAAGTATTTGTCATTGTATGAACTACCTTGGGGAATTTTAAATAGCCGACTTGTTCTTATGGATGCTAGTTTGCTAATTATCTTCAAAGTAGAAAAGCCTAGAATTTTTGTCCAGAACTGTTTTCTTTTACATTATGTATCCTAGGAACAAAGATCTACTGTGCATGAGAACACATCAAATTCATGCCGATCTGGCAACTCTTTCCAAGTCTCATGATAGAAGATGCTTTTAAACATTGTTTTCAGAGGCATTGGCACATAGAAAGTAGGAGTGCAACTTCCCCAAAACTTCTCAGCTGCAACAATTTTTCCCACAGTGCTTTAAATTATTCTGAAGCTTATCAGAGTGATCCTATGAGTTTAATCAGGGACAATGTTAAGCTTCAGGAAAAAAAAAATTGCAACACTATTCCGGTCAACATTGGCAAATTGTAGGCACAGTTCAGGAGCTGGAACCCTGATAGCTGCTACAGATTTCACATATTGTGTCAAACATCTATGGTTAATGGTAGAAAACTTTCCTTGAAAGAGAGTATTTGATTTATATTTTCTTTGTTATTTTCCTGAAAGATGATGCCATGAGAATTAATGGATGTGAACTATAGCTCATCCTCAGTTTCCTCAGAGGAAGAATGGCACTCAACTGATCTAACTGGTGTCCTGTGTGAATGGAATAAAGCAAACTTCCTTCAACTTGAGCTCAGCTTGTGGTGAGTTCATGGATCCATTCATCTTAGTTTCTTTGAAGGAATTTGCTATTGCCTTCTGGGACTTATTTCAGTTTTCCAGTGTAGTCTACTATTTAATCACTAAGTAAACATGTGTAATTCTATTTAAATCTGTTGATGTCAGCCGAGTTTTACATTCTCAAGTTTATCCTTTTTATTCTGCATTTCAGCTTCAGCTTCATGCTTCAGCTCTTGCCTTTTCTGTTAATTGACATGTTTATGCAAATGATTAGGACAAATAATTCCCCCTTGTTGACAATAGCTGCCCAGTATGCTACATAGCATGGGAGGATCTAATTGTAATGCTAAAAATGTTGGCAATAGCATATTAAAGTAATGGTGTGACATTCTCTTAATTTATTAAATTTGAATCAAGGAAATATGGTTTTAATAATTGAGTTTATAGAATAAGTATCACAGTTTTGTGTTATGTCCATCTGAAAATGTGGTGGTTACACTTTTTCTAAATTCATAGATGCATGAATATCTGGGATGGGGGTTAAGCTTTAAGAGTATCATATCTTCAGTAATTCAGTGAGGGGCATTGTAAAGATCAGTGACCTGTCAGGGGAATTTTTGTGGTTGGGTAAGAGCTTTGCTTTTAAAATGCATGTTCTACCAAGCATTCACTGCAGCCAATGAACTATACCTTCATCTAAGGTGGTTAGGCACCGTTCTGTATGGCAATTTTTCTTCTGTTCAAGGTTTTAAGCAGACTACTTTTATACATTTTATTGAACTACATTCATTTTAATTATTCCTAATATTCCTGCTTTTGAACTTCTTGAATTTTTTTTAATGTTGAAAAGTGAATTAAAAGCTTATTTTAGAGAATTAAAAAAAAAAACCCATAGGAATTAATATGTTCACTACTCCCTTGTTTTTATCTATGATCAATTATAGTTATAGGACTAATTGTGTTACAGAACATATATAATGAAGAAAACATCTAGTGTTCAAAAATATTGTATTTCAATGAGCTTTAATTGAATCTTCTTAACTCAAATGCATTCTAATTTTTTCTCCCTCCTTCATGACTAGGAGACCCACAGAAGCTTCCAATTATTTGTTTTTAAAAGGTAACTAATCATTTTGAAAGTTTTTGTTGTTGTTAAAAAATGAACCAAATGACCAATTAATGAATGTACATTTTATTCAATAGTTTCCTTAGTGTGGCTATGAAATAAAAAAAAGTCTTACAATAAGCAACCTGAGGACCTAACTAGCCTTATTAAGAACATCAAAGCAGTCACAGGAAAGTTTTCAATGTTCTGCTTCTGAATCCAAATGAAACATTTCCTCAGTTAAAATGTTATACCTTAGCATAAATTCTACTTTTGGGGGAGTCTTCACACCTTGTTAGTTTTTTCTTGCTGCCCTGTTTAGATAGTTTGAACTTTTGCTTTTTCCTTTTTAATACATCTAAATGAAGGACTTACATCTTATCTCTGTTTCTTGCCCAAATATTGAAAAACATACTATGATACTAATCATACCCTGACTCTGATACAAATATTTATGTAATTCAAATTATTAAAAATGCTGATATTTGGGTGGAAGGAGGACCAGGGCTAGAATCTCCAATTTGTTGCACTGGGTGAAATATAATTGGGGTTGCTAAGTTGGCCATTCTAGTGGAAGATAGGTCTCCAATTTCGTGGTTGCCTCCTCTTCCAACTCAGCTAGTCCTACTTGGGGACCTGGTGGCAAAATTGTTGTGGCAACTGACCTCAAGCTGTTATTGATAAGTTTAGATCTGTCTGTAAAAAGTTCACTTCATTAATTTGAAGCGAACAAACAAGTAGTTCTTGCATGCATTACTGCAACTGAGCTGAGGGAAGGTTTTGATGTCCTCTTGTAGATTTGCCCAAAGAGGTTACTGGATCCTGCACCAACATTGATTTCAGAACTGGAGAGGTGGGAAGGTGATCTATTGCAATACCTTCTCTGTGCTTAGGGTTACTGTTTTTAGAGCTACCTGGGAGTAAATGCCCATGTTTTTGATTAGGGTATAGGGACAAACTAGGAGTTGTTTCATTACACCGGCTGCCCTGCTGCTCCTTAGGATCCTTTCTGGAGTTTCTGGACCTGGTTGTTAGGTAGTAGACACTCCCTATTGGGTAGTACTGTGGGAGTTTAAGTGAGCCTGGGTCTAGTAGAGTCCAGGAATTCATGGCCTCCGTGACAACTATTGGCTTTTCACAGGTTATCTCTGCTCCATCACATGTGGGCAGTCACATATTAGACACCTTGCAAATTTCCAAGCAGTTGCATGATCTGGATGTGGAGGATATTACCTTTGCCATGGTCAGATCGCTTCTTCCTCATTTCCTCTGTAGAGTTAAATCCATTCAGATGGTCTGCTAATGATATTTTATAGTTCTGGCTAGTTCTTAGGGATCTTGCAGGCACTTTAGCAAGAACTGGATAGCTAATTGAGATAGCTGTTGAGGACCAGCTATATAATGACCTAGGGGAAAAGGATTTTTTTTGGATTCATCAGTTAGTTTTAGAACTGGGTTTGAGAAAGAGCCAGCATTGGTCATGACTCTGCCTGGACTTAGATGGAGATAGTGCATTTGTTCTAGTCCTTTTGGACTTCATGGAAGCTTTGAAACCATCAAGCATGGTATCCTTCTGGACTGGTCATAGGGGTTAGGCATTGGAGGCATTAGTTTTACAATTATTTTACAAGTGAAGTCTTTTGCTGATAGAAATATATGCATGGAAGTGTTAGTGTGTATGTGTGTGTATACATGTGGTTCTAGCTTACCAACTACTTGTTCAATGGCCATTCAAAGTTAACAATGGCGCTGAAAAGGAGATTTGGGACTGGTGTTCAAACCTGTGGCCCTGGCAGCATCCCTGTGGTCACATGGCAACTGACACACATTTAGGATAGTCACAGTGTCTTGCAGTCATGTGATCACTATTTACAATCTTCACAGCTGATGTCTGACAAACAAAGTTGGTGGGAAAACTGGCAGGAATTAGCAAGTTTTGATCAGGTGGCATCACACTTAATGACTATAGTGATAAGTTTACCAATTGCAGCTGGAACTAATGTTGTAAGTTGGGCATGATCATGTGATGTTTCACTTTACAATCTCATCACTTGCTAATAGAATTGCCAGTCTTATTTGTGGTCAATAAAGTGAGAACTACCTATATGTGTGGGTACACATATGCATACCTGCAAACATACACACTCCTGGATAAATATCTCATCAGGATTTTACTTTGTCTTAATTTTTGAATTGTACTCTGTTAGAGATATTTCCCATGCAATATTTCATACATTTATAGTTTAATGTGTAGAGAATTCAATAAAAAATGAATAGAAAAGTATATTCCAAGTAATATAACATTTATTAAAGCATTAAAACAAATAAGAACATCAGACAAAACCAGCAGACAAAACCAGCAGATAAACAAACAACTTTATTAGTTTGTTAATAAAGGAAGCCTTTCCAGTAAAAGTTATATATTACCAAAACCTGGGAGACTTCTTGAAAAATGCAGGAGAGAAAGAAATATGCTGCAATCTAAAGTGTCAAGTTTTTATTTGTTGTGGGCAATCATGGTGCATAAATGAAAAGTTATTCTTAATTGTTGTTTGTTTCAATTGCATTAACATCTTGCTATGTAACATTTCAAGCAAGACAAAACCTGCTTTTCCACCAATCTTTCATATACTGTAAGAGTCTGTTCAAGTTGTTACTGTCAATCTTTCTTCCTTAATCTAAGGCCATTGACAGCTGAGGATGTAACTGACAATAGTTCCTTGACTGTTTGCATCCAAGTATTGGATATCTTTTGGATAGCGCTTGTGAGATCACTAGTGATATATGACTAATCTTCCTAGAATTATTTTGCAATTTTTATACTATTAAGAATCACTTTAAAATAATACTTCAGAGTGAAGTAAGGGCATCACAGCAAGTCACAGTGTCTGTCATTGACAAAACATTAATTTATTTCATTTAACTCCAGAATGACTCACAGTCCCAATGCAAGAGAGACACAGATTGCATTGCATAGGTGCAACACTCATTTTGTCATCCCCTTCCCCGCTTTATCCCACTAAATGCCTCTGGAACAAGGATGAGGAATCAGTAGTCCTCCATTCATTATTGAATTACACATCCCTGGCGTCACAGTCAGAATGTATACTCTGTGTAGTTGTAACTGAATAGATGAATGAATATAGTGCTTGTACAGCTTCAGTTTCCAGAATCATACTAAAATAATATGACATCAACTAACTAATACAATCCTGGGTTCTATAAACAGAGGCATAGAATCAAAATCATGTGAAGTATTAGTACCACTTTATAAATGCTTAGTTAGCCCACACCTGGAATATTGCATCCAGTTTTGGTCACCACATTAAAAAAAGATGTTGAGACTTTGGAAAAAGTGCAAAGAACACAACTAAGATGATTAATGACCTGGAGACAAAAACATAACAAAAACATATGAAGAACAGTTGCAGGAATTGAGTATGGCCAGTTTAGAGAAACATTAACTAGGGGTGACATGATAGTAGTATTTCAGTATAGCAGTATTCCAGTATTTGAGGGGCTGCTACAAAGAAGAGGGAGGGTCAACTTATTTTCCAAAGCACCAGAAGGCAAGACAAGGAACAATGGATGGAAACTAATCAAGGAGACTAGCAACCTGGAATTAAGGAGAAACTTCCTAATACTGAGAAGAGTTAACCAGTAGAACAACTTGCCTTCATAAATTGTAGGTCCTTGGAGGTTTTTAAGAAAGGACTGGGCAGCCACTTGTCTGAAATGGTTTAGGCTTAGGGTCTCCTTCTTTAGCAGGGGGTTGGGACTAGAATATCTCCAAGATCCCTCCCAATTCTGTTCTAATTGATTGATTGATAATATGTGGCCAGAATATACCTTATTCCACAGTGTTCATAAGATATCCTCTTTGTCACTCTGTATCCTCTGGACACAATTTTAGATGCTACTGCAAGGTGGTTATTACTGTGATTGTGTCAGAAATACAAATCAACAGAACCATGTAGGAAATAATGTTGATCTATGCTGAACTGCCTGGCTCCTGCATGCAGGTACATTGGCTTTCAACTATCAGTAATCAGGTGAGATGAGCAAACAAACTCTTGGCTGACTGAATTGGTCCATCTGCTTTCTTCCTTGGAGCAATGCTTCCATGCAAGCCAAATATAGCACATTATTGCATCTAAGCAGACATATATAAAACATATTGCTTCCCTGACAAGATAAAAACATTCTTTTTGTTTTGTTTTGTTTTTTTGACTGAAGGGTTCTTCAGAAATTTTTTAAAAAGGCAATTCATTTCTTATTGTTGCATAGAGCTGCAGGGAGTATCAGCTTTTGTTTTGATAGATTAATATCATGCTATGGCATCAAACAAGGACCTCGATGTCTCCAAAATGAATGCACAGTAAATCATCTGGGACTACAAATAGCACAGTAAAAAATGTTCCCTGTTGTAGTATAAAGATATGGCTTACAGATTTGCTCATATGTCATATTTTTCTGAATGAAAGGGGTTCAACTTAATCTCCATCGTTATTGCTATCAAGAGATGAAAAACTTTCCATGAAGAAAATCTGGAGTAAATCTTGAATCAAATGGGGGAAAGATGCTGGAAGACACATTAGTTAACATTAACTAAAAGCTTCTTTCTTCTAATGTGAGGGTTGTGTCAGGTCAGACTTTGATCCCCTACATGTCAGGAATAGACAAATGGTGGCATTCCAGTGCAACTCCTACCATTGGCTATAGTTTTTAATAATGTAGGAAATGATAGTTCAACAACCTTTTTCCACAGATGACTTTCCGTATTATGTACTATTCACACATTAAGATGATTCTGGACATTGTTTCTTCTGTCTCATTGTATTGTAGAAATTATTTCCTTTCAGTGTAGACATCCATATTATCTGTGCTATTATTCTTTAGTATTCCCTTCCCTTCCCCCTCTTTTTTCTAACTGCTGCAACTTTAATAAATTTTTAGTGAAAATCTGACTTCAGAAGAAAAATACTGTTCTCAGTTTCAAAAGGCACGTCATGACATATCATTACATTCCAGATTAATGGACTTCAATCTCGGTGTTATTCTCTCTCTCTCTTTCTCTTCGATGAAAATTATGATCAAAGGGAGATCACTTCCTCAGGACTTTGAACTAAGCAGAGAAGTTGTCTGGACAGAGTTGAACTCTTCCAGCTGGTAATAAATAAGGTGCTGAGCAGCTCATTGGGGTCTAAAAATAGCTTTTCCAGCAGCCTTCTCTGATGATTATCTCTCTATCACACTCTCTCTGCAACATGCACCTAAAAATAGAAAATGATAATCAAAAGGCTGAAAGCTCTTTAACTACAGTGTAGAGACATTAGCAGCTGCAGAAATAATGAAGACTTTGCACAGTACAATTTTTGATTAGATTGCTGTTTTCTACTCTACATGGTTGCTGCAATTTTTAGCTAATAAATCAGATCCATGACATGGAAGCCCTATGCCTAATGCCAAAAATATGTATTCAAAAGAATGGGATTATTTAGCAGGTGAGGTGAGGAACCTGTGGTTCTGTACATGCCTCGAAGGACCATCCTTTTCCTTCTCCTTTTGTAAGGCTTAGGGTGGATATGGGATTGGTTCTGGAACTACTTTACATTTTGTCACTCTACAAAGCCCTGGTTAAACTACCACTTGGTTGCCCTGCAGACAGGATGCATTTATTTTTATTAAGAGCTTGGTGAGATAATATAGATCTTTTTAAACTATTTATTTAACATGTTTTACTGTGGTACCATAGGATTGACAGAGCAATTTCCATAGATCTTTTTGGCATTTGCATATCAATTTATGCCTCACAGTTTGCAAAACAACACATTTCCTATTTATCAGCTCTCATTAGAATAACTATAGCTACTTTTTTCCCCTGAAGAATTTAGTACTGTGGGTAAATAGGCATTAATGCATTCTATTAAGATCTGACACATAAATGATGTAAGCTGTTAGTTGTTGTTGTTAGTGTTTATTAGTAATTCACTGATAATGTAAAATAAATATTACATTCTAGACTTGAATGATGTTCATGACAACCATTAAATAAATGCTGGATATGCTTTTCCAATAGTGGTGGTGTAATGCATAGTGAAATTAAGTTTCTCAAAATCATTGAGACCCTAACTATATATTCTTTTAGTCCGTTGCTCTGAATCATAGGGATTAAAGACACTTCAGAGGTCATCTAGTACATTCTTGGCACATCTCAACTTGACAGATGCAGCTCAAACCTTCCAATGGCATCACAACATCTTTTTCATGCCAGTTTCTCAGGAATGTAGCTGGTCATTTTAGATTTCTCAAGAGAGAAAGAAAAAGAAGACCTTTATTCTTCCAGATGGTTGATCTTATCTCTATGACAGAGGAGACATTTTGAAGTTAAGAAACTTCTCAGTTCATTTTCTGGCATCTTGGGACCATAGAAGGAGCTTGGAAAGCAGTAATCAGAAAGATGTTTATGTTTGCAATTTCTGTTTGTGAATTCCAAGATTGTCCTTACAGGTTCACCTGCCAATGACAGGGTCTTATAAACTTGTTCTTTATTTGACAGAGTTACACTGGGACTACAATGAGAGAGGTTCTAGTTCTTGAAATTAAGTCAGATCCTGCCGCTCAGATCTGGCAGGATTTGGACTCTGACTGGGTAGATCCGGGCAGGATGACGAGGAATAGTCTTGAGAATGTTATCTGGGAAGAGTTTGACTCTGTGACTCTGGATGACGTGGACAGGATTTTGGGGAGACTTAATGCGACCACATATTTATTGGACCCGTGTCCCTCCTGGTTAGTACTGGCTTCCCGGGAGGTCTCACGAGGCTGGCTCCAGGGAATTATCAATGCCTCGTTGAGTGAGGGTCACTTCCCCGCTATCTTGAAAGAGGTGGTGGTGAGGCCTCTCCTCAAGAAGCCCTCCCTGGATCCGGCAGTATTGGCTAACTATCGTCCTGTTTCCAACCTTCGCTTTGTGGCGAAGGTTGTTGAGAGTGTGGTCGCACAACAGTTCCCACAATTCCTGGACGAAACGTCCTATCTAGACCCATTCCAGTCAGGTTTCAGGCCTGGGCACAGCACGGAAACGGCATTGGTCACGTTGGTTGATGATCTCTGGAGGGCTCAGGATAGGGGTTGCTCCTCTGTTCTGGTCCTGTTAGATCTCTCAGCGGCTTTTGATACCATCGATCTTGGTATCATGCTGCACTGGTTGGAAGAGTTGGGGATGGGGGGCACCGTGTTACTCATGCCCTCGTCACCTCTTGCCTGGACTACTGCAATGCTCTCTACATGGGGCTCCCCTTGAGGAGCACCTGGAGGCTCCAACTGGTCCAGAATGCGGCCATGCGGGTAATTACGGGAGCTGCATGGCGCTCCCGCATAACACCGCTCCTGCGCGAGCTGCACTGGCTCCCAGTGGTCTTCTGGGTGCACTTCAAGGTGTTGGTTACCACCTTTAAAGCACTCCATGGCATAGGACCTAGTTATCTCCGAGACCGCCTTCTTCCACCGACGACCTCCCATCGACCCGTACGCTCCCACAGAGAGGGCCTCCTCGGGGTGCCATCAGCCAAGCAATGCAGGCTGGTGACCCCCAGGGGGAGGGCCTTCTCTGTGGGGGCACCTACCCTCTGGAATCAGCTGCCCCCAGAGATAAGGAGAATGCAAGACCTCCGTGCCTTCCGCCGTTCCCTTAAAACTTTCCTTTTTCAACAAGCCGGGCTGGCCTAACAATGCCTTTTAAATGATTTTAAATTTGTATGTTTCTTAAATTTTTGGCCAAATTGAGATATTTCCTTTTAATTTGTTCTTAATGTTTATATTATGTGTTTTTATCTGGCTGTACACCGCCCTGAGTTCCCAGGAAAAAGGGCGGTATATAAATTCGAAGTAAAAAAAAAAAAGTGTTATGATGCTTAGCTTATTCCGGAACCTAAGGAGTCTTTTTTTCAGAATTCTGAATATCTAATAGCTTCCAAGCAGTTCTTCTGAAACAAAAATCCTGCCAATGATAACAGGTGGTCTGTGTACAGTCCATTTTCTTCTTTTTTGTCATCTCTTGGCAACAGTGGTTGTAACTCAGAAATATAATAGGCCCACCTTCCACAATGAGCTCTTACTGGATTTCTATCATTTCAATTTAAGATAAACTTTTAAAAAGAGTTTAATTTAGAAGTATAAGTGTTGGAAGGAAAAATATTTAGGTGATATAATCTATCATACTTTTTGTATTCCAGTCTTGCAAACACTTAACAACCACAGTGTTGTAACTGACGTTTAAATCAAAAAGGTTAAATAATTTACAAGTTCTTTCTCACTTTTAGTCACACTGAATTAAATGACAAATAGGTTACATAAGCCTTGGAATATGGCACTTCAGTCTTTTAAATAAGGCAGATTGAGACAAACCACCATTAAAAGCTAACCTTGATCTTTTAGAAACTTCTTGATTTCTTTATATAAAAGTATATAGAAACTTTGTTGCTTTTCAAGAGTATCTTAGATGTTTAATTTGCTTTTAAAAATGTTGGGTATCAAATAGTGGCTTATGAAATATAATATGAGAAGAGAGGGCCTCCACAGGGTGCCGTCCACCAGACAATGTCAGCTGGTGACTCCCAGGGGGAGAGCCTTCTCTGTGGCGGCACCCTCCCTCTGGAACGACCTTCCCCCAGAGATACGCACAATACCAGACCTCCAGACTTTTCGTCGGACCCTGAAAACTCATTTATTTCACCTAGCTGGGCTGGCTTGATCCCATCCATTCAGTTTTAATTTGAAATTGGTTTTAATTCGGTTGTTTTAAATTGTGGGCCGAAATTATTTAATTACCTTTTAAACTGTTTTTAAATTTTGTATGCTCTGTTTTATCTCGGCTGTTCACCACCTTGAGTCCTGCTGGAGAAGGGCGGTATAAAAATCAAATCAAATAAATAAATAAATAAAGATCATATAGCTCTAAATCATATAATAAAAGTAATAGAACAGAATATGCTACCTTTAAATCTCAGATGTCCTGTTTGAATTCTAAATTTTTCACTGATTACGCTCCACAAAAATATGTAATTCTAATGCACAAATTATTTATGGCAAGCAATTCTGTAATGCTGATAATGATCTAAGTGATATACTGAGAGCAAATAGCAATAGCCCAAGAAGGTTTGCTGCCTGTACAGAAAACCCACATTTATCACAATGGAAATATAAAAGAAAAATACACAAATAATTGGAAATACTGTTCTTTAATGATATCCCTAAATCTACTGTTCAAGTTGAACTACCTGCTTAATGAAAGAAACATAAAAATTGAGGAACAAAAATGTTCCAGCTCATATTATTAGCTTATTAGCTCCCATCCTGAACTCTTTTTGGTGATTTGGACTGTGATCTTTTCAGGTCTCACATGGAAAATAAAAACTATAGAAGTAATTATGTAGGGCCTGCAAAATCTGTTGCATAAGCAATGACTTGGGAATCAGAGCACCCAGCATATGAGGATGACAGGATAAGGATTAAGATGAGGCTCTTTGACCTAGGAAAGTGCTGGTGGATGTTAGGGGGTTGGATGCAGGTGGGAATTTACAGATAGGACAAGGAGATAAGGCTGGCTGCACTCAGGGAACACAATCCTAGTATCTTTTACCAGTTCTGGGTTCCAACTGCCTTACATCTCTTTCTCATTGATTAGTCATTGGACTTTCAGAGGTTCAGGTTTTCACCTGTACCAGGCTCCCTTTAACATAACAACTTCTTGCCTAAATTGAGTTCTGTGGGCAGGTTGGCAGTGGAGTTTCCTAGGTTTGTGCCTATTCCGCTAGATCAAGCAAACTGGGCATGGTTCCAGTCCCATCTGACAGGACCCAGGAAATGTGCCTGTCCATCACAGTCACAACAATAGTGAACATCATATGCTCCAAGCCTTGTTTGGCACAACCCCACTGGTATTTTGTAAGTCCATGAAGTTACGGATGTTATCTTGGGCATGAGATGTGAAGTCTGTTAATTTGACTTTTTCTTAGTGATTGCTGTTATGTGAGTTGGCACTAGTGTGCTATTATTGTATCATTATTGTTATTTATGTGTGTGGGAGGGCTCCTTCTTGCTCTGTCAGTTTTTGAAACTGATGTTCATTGCCAACATCTTCAGTTTGCACAATGAGTGGTTATATAAATTAATATAAATAAATATATCTTCTTAGTCATCTTTTCTGTAAGCTAAACACACACAGATCCTTTAACCATTCCTCATAGGCCTTGGTTTACACTCCCTTCACTATTTTGGTAGACCTTTTCTGATGTTGCTCCAACTTGTCATGGTCATTGTTGAAATGTGGTGCCCAAAACTTGACACAGTATTCCAAATGGGATTTGAACACAATAGGGTGGATGGGGACAATTTCTTCTTATGAAATAGGCTCTTATGTTTCTATTAATGCAATCAAAATAGTGTTTGTGTTTTTAGCTACATCCCACTGTTGGCTCATGTTCAACTTGTGATCTACTAGAACACTCAGACATTTTCACATGCATTTTTGCCAAATCAGCTGCAATATTTACATCTATTTTTTCCTCCCCAGTCGCAGAACTTTGCATTTCTCCCTGTTTGAAAATGAAGACTCGATCATCCAAAAGCATCTAAAAAGGCTAAATCATGGCAACTGGACCATACATATTGCATTTCATTTTGGGGAGAAACCCTTGCAGTCAGTATGGCAAAAGTTAGTACAGTCCAATGACTTTGACTCTTTGCCTAACCAAATTTTCATTTTGACCGAAGAAGTTATTTGGATGAGTAACAAAATGTCTTTAATAAACTTTGGTCCAGTTGCCACGGTTTAGCCTTTTTAGAAGATTTCTCCATGTTAAATTTCATCCTGTTCATTTTAGCTCACTACTCAAGAGCCTAGTAGTATAGAGCCTTTAATCTTTTTCTCCCTTTTTCCATCTAAGTGCCTGCAGAGTGTCCTCTGTGATACATTAGAATGGCATGTCTTTCTCAGTAACATACCAGGTCTCAGTACTGACCTGAATTTTATTTTTATAAAGCATCAAAATTGTCCACAATATGAACTGGATATACATTTATTTTAAATAAATAATTGAAAAAAATTTTAAAAAAATATTTGAGGCAGTACTTTGCTGCAAAAAAGGTTGCAAAGCAAAGCAATTTGCAAGAAAAATGTAACTGGAGAGAAGGGTGGAAGGAGTCAAGGCTCTTAAAATTACTGAGGTCCAATAAGATGTAAGTGGATCCAAACGACGGAGCAATGCATAGAGAATCTGTAGCCATATGAAGTGAAATAGAAATTACTTAGCTTTATAAAAAGGATTAAGGACATCGCCTAGAAAGATAGCCATTTAAAGTTTTGTTTTTACAGCTTGCAGAATAGCTTGCATTATTCTTCCATACTAGAAGCAAATTAATTTTTATTGGGTTCCAGAAAGAAAACATTTGAAAATCCAACCTTTAGTCCCACAGGAGTCTTTTATTTTATAATTAAATGTCTCATTAATTTTTCTCCAGGTGTAGAAGAAATGAGCAGGAAATTGTATCCTCCCATTTCACATACACAGAGCAAATAAATCAGAGGATTGTTTGCCTACAATCCCACCTTCTTCTCAGAGATTAAATAATACTATCCTCCCTGTGCCATTTGAAGCCACTGCCTCAATGAAGTCACACCAGTATCATTACAGTGGAAATGTGCATGTAATGCTTTCCCAAATACTAAGAAAATAACAGTTTTGTCTCTTTAATCATGCTAATTAGCATGGCACTAAGGTCGTGATGGCGAACCTATGCAACACATGCCTGAAGTGGCACACAGAGCCATGTCGCCTGACATGTGCGGCGTCACCCGTTCCTCTTCCAGGTTTCTGGTGCACATGTGCCCACAATGATCAGCTGGCTTTTTTGCATGTTGCAGTGCAGGAAACTAGAAGAGCTGATCTTCCGTTTACCTGCGTGAGCATGCGTGCTGGCCAGCTGATCATCGCGTGCGCATATGCACCAGAAACCCGGAAGAGTAGCTGGCTGAAACCCGAAGCTCAGTAGCTGAAACCGGAAGTTCATTTTCGAGCGCCCTGGGCAGCTCCTCTTC
This sequence comes from Pantherophis guttatus, assembly GCF_059756535.1. Classification (NCBI taxonomy): domain Eukaryota; kingdom Metazoa; phylum Chordata; class Lepidosauria; order Squamata; family Colubridae; genus Pantherophis; species Pantherophis guttatus. The sequence continues at coordinate 41,781,457 of NC_142065.1, read as the reverse complement.
CGAGTTGCAGCCCAGACATGTGCGTGCATGTGCATGCTCCCATTTCGGTGCTTAGTGCCAAAAAGGTCTGTCATCTGCTTGGTGAATCCTAAAGTTATTTGGAGTGGAGGATAATTAGCTCAACTGGCCAGATTGGCAGTTGGGACTTGTGAATAATCTGAGTACATGGAATTTCAAACCTAGTTTCATGTCAAAGGTTTTTGCAGGTGATCAGTGTGGTCATCCTAATGTTTAAAATACTGGAAAAGCAATAGCGATGAATGATTCCAAAAGAAAGCAAGGATTAATTTCTCTGTAGTGATACATAGTAGAGATAACGCATGATGGAATCCTAAATTAGCAATCCTGAATTTATGTGTCAACAAGTAGGAAAGTGTAGGTTGATAAGAAAGTTTTCTAAATTTCTTGCTTTGGTGATCTCAGATATCGACAATGACTGGCTAGGTATATTGAGGTTCCCTTGGGAGTTTTGAGCTGACATGGCAGTTGTAAAATTGAGGATGTTTTAGCCATTGCATTTAACCAGCTCATTCAAATAGTCTGATAACAAAGTAAATTTGTTATAATTCCAATCACTTGAAGAAGACTGCTACTAAGTGAAAAAGTATGTGATTTGCATACTAAACATTCTATGTTGAACCTTCCCTGGAAACAAGTTCATTTCTTATGTGATTCAGTTGCTGATCAGTGTAGGCCAGTAAAGAATATTTTCAGGAAGGGAGGGAAGGATTAGGGTTAGGGTTCATACCAGATTAGGTGAAGCTTTGGAAATTAAACATCATTTAATTTGATTTCAATTTAATTTGGGGTGGAGACATCTCAAGTAAATGCTTTGGGCCCTGATGAGCATTGTGTGGCTGGGCCTTGGTGTAGGGATGTCAAACTGGAGGCCCGCAGGCTGGATGCATCACACATAGGCCATGCCACCCCATCTCCGTGAATGGGAAAAATATCGCATAACGTCACATGACGGCAATGTGTTGCCGTGAGTTTGACACCCATGGTGTAGGCTATACTGAGCAAGATGGACTCAAGCATTGATTCTGTAAAAAGCAGCTTCAAGGCTAGGCTTCAAGATTCAAGGCTAGTTATTATTATAAGCAAATTATTAATGTGCTTAATGAACTACAGCTTTAATTGATTAGCTCTGTGTAAACATCATGCAAATTTTATAGCTAACAAACTAGGAGTGTTGAATAAGATATTTTGATAGATGCTAATGCTTCATCATATAATTCCTTGTGTCTTATTTTTATTAACTCCCAGAAAAAGCAAGCAAGATATAGACAAATGTTTCTTCCTCTGGTCCTTTACTATTTTCAGTAGCAGCTGAGCTTCCTTACCGTGTACATATTTACTTGAGCATAAATCCCATTGATTTTAATGGGAGTTACTTCTGTATAAACATTTTAGGATAGCAGCCAGAACCTAAAACTGCTAAGACAATCAATATAAATTTAAGTAAGATGTGTTGAAATTAATGAAATCATTTTCTGGTTAATCCCACATTAGGTTTAACTTTGTTATTCTATTTGGTGTATATTTTTAATAAATATCATAATATTTATTAAAATATTATAAAATATAATATTATATTTATAACATATAATATTATATTATATAACATAATATAAAATATAATATTATTGTTTAATGCAGTTTATGCAAACACATATATATTGTATTCACACACAGTTGAGTCTTGTTTATAAATCCATTGTAATTCTTATGACTCCTGATTTATATGTGATGAGACAGTTGGGAGCTTTTTCTGGCATCTCTGAAACTCTTTAACCTGACAAATAACAAGCAAAGAGCAAGTGAGAGCAATATCCTTAGTAAAGACTGTCAACCAACATTTTTCTTAAAGGAACTGGGTCACTTACAATTCTCCCCTCCCCAACATGTTAAATTCATATATATCTTAAATATGCACATGGGCAGCTTGTTTTTTCATTTTTTAGTAGAACAAACATCAAATGCCAGTAAACCTTTAGTAATAATTCTATCATTTATTAGTGGTTATTAAAACTGTAATTCTCTTCACTTGCTATTGAGAACAAGCCCTTTATGCACATGAGAACTCACTTTTGATTAAACATGCTTTGGATTCCACCATGCAAAATCCTAATCCCTAAAACATTTGACATGTTTTTCAAGGGGACAATGAATAATATGAACAACCACAGTGCATAACTGAAGTCTTCTTATGCTTATTGCCTTTAGAAGGTAGGCTAGCATTACAATGTAATCTGTAAAAAGACGGGGGATAAACAACTTGTTTTCCCGGCTGTGGGCCTCACTTGCATTTTGAGTAGCATGCCAAAGTAGCATGATGGTACTAGGGTAAACAAGTAGATAGAGCCAAAAATGATATCATATTCTCCCAAAGGAAGATCGCTTTGAACAGAGGGAGGGGAAGGATAGAGAGAAGAAGTTAACATAGACATAAAAGAGCTAATCTGAAGAAAACGTGCTCTCTATGAATTTTCTAGCTTCCTCTATTTTTTCAGCCTAGGTTACCAATTTCACCTGAAGAACCTGGGTGAATTTAATACATTTGTATATGCAGACTGTATATGTCTGCATTAGAACCCACAATTCAAGAAGAGCTAAGGTCAGGGTGGAAATTAATTCAATTAATAGTTATGGAGGGAAACTGCCTATAAAATAAGTACTCCATTAATTTATTTTCTGTTTGCATAAAACACTATTTAACAAGTTCACACATTTTTCTTACTCATTTGAGCAGAAATAAAAAAAGGTGACAAATAAAATGGAAGGAATACATAGCTATACTGGAAAGGGAAAAAGGAGGAGGGAGAATACATTTGGAATAGGAAGAGGAGAAGGAGAAGGAGAAGATGAGGCAGAGAAAGAACAGAAATCGTGCTTAAATATTTGGAAAACAAATAAAACCAAGCAAGCACTAAAAACAATTGAGTCTCATATTTTAGCTGGTGACAGCTACTCTATCTAAGACAAATGCTTACTTTTCCTATTAGATAAACATGATAACTATATTTAGTTAAATTATGTTTAATCATTGTTGCCTTTGGTCATATGAAAAGCTATTATTTGGAGATAGCTCTGGGAACTCTGAAACTCTTGGAAACAGGATACAGTCCTATACTCAGGATTATAATAGAGGATAGAGGGTAGAGGACTTCTCCTAGTGAAATAAACAGCAGAGAAAGAAATGCATGACTTGAATGACTATATTAAGAAAAGTCAATAAGCTTCAGTGATGGAAATCAGTCAAGGAAAACTGAAAACAACAAAAGTAAAGGCTGAATATAGAAAAGAAACAACTGAAAAGAAATAATTAAAAAAGAACCATTAATAGGAAGAAGAAGCCACTGCATGGTCAATATATGAAAGACATAAAAAGAAAAGTAGATAAAAACCACATGGAGTTGGTTAAGATCAGGAGGGTTAAAGAAAGAAACTGAAGGCTTTATTTTAGTAACTCAAGGCGTGCTTTGTCAGATAATTGCATGAAGGTGAAAACTCAACATGTAACAAATAACACCTTTGTAGTGAAAAGGATGAAACAAAGGTCCATTTGATCAGTGATTGCAGTAAAATTTCATAAACTGGCTACAAGAAGTGTCATGACCTGTTGTAATTTTGTAATTATTATCTGTTCACAATAATCACAGTCATAGCTGTCATTAGCTATGGTGTAGGCCTTCACACATTTCAAGTTCTTTCTGAGAACCTAGGATGTTCTAATGCAGGGGTCCCCAAACTTGGCAGCTTTAAGACTTGTGGACTTCAACTCCCAGAATTCTCCAGCCAGCTATGCTTAAATAGCTGGCTGGAGAATTCTGGGAGTTGAAGTCCACAAGTCTTAAAGCTGCCAGACCTCTGTTGTAATGTATCAGTGTGGTATATATGGTATGCTGATTCAAGCAGTGTGACCGTTTGCAATTGAAAGGTGGAAATGCACAGATTTTCAATGCACAGATTTTCTAAGTGTTGTCCATGATTTTTTTGGTATGGCATCCGTGTGCAGATAACCACTAGGGACCACTATCACCAGTTTAGGCCATAATATTTCAATTTTGATTTTCCAATCTTGATACTTTTTGACCTTCTCCTACTCTTTGTCTTCTATTCTTTAATATCAATCCCCTAGTATTGTCAATCCATATTTTCTTCTTTTCATCCACAATTAAGTCAGGTGTGTTATAAGTCAAGATTGTATTAGTCTGCATTTAGAAGTGATACTTAGCTTGCTCATTTTTGTCTACTATATCTTCTCACCAATTTTTCATCATTGACACATAATTTTTATAGATGTCCCAAGGAATCATTTTGGCAACTGTGTTATGTCATTATTTAGAATCAGTTTGTGCAATCTTCTTGTACAAGTTCAGCATATGATTACTGCTTCTGCTCTTTCTTTGGACAATTTTCATTTTGAATCATTTGTTGGTTTTTTTCAATTCTGGTCTTGATTGGATTGATTAGTATTTTACATTTTTCTTCCAATTGCTTTTTCTCAATCCTAGCATTCATTTTCAAGTATCCATTTTATCATAAGAAGTCAGTTTAGCAGGAGTTCTGGATCAGAAATGGCCCATTTCAATGTATACTCTGGCTTCCAGATTTATCAACAAGAATCTCATGTTAGATAAATAATATCTAATGCAAATTCTTTTCAATCTTTTCCAGCTTGGCAACTTCAGAAGCAGTGGAATTGCAATTTTCATAATTCCCATTTTGCAGGACCAATCAGGCTACTCTAGATACACTTTATTATTCATGATTTATTTTATTATCCATCACTAGTAAACATACTAATATTCCTTGATGGCCAGTAATTAGGGAACATATATCCCAATGCTTGCATAGGAAACGTACTCAGCAGCCAATCACTACCCTGTTATTCTGAGAATTCTTAATTTTGGAGACTCCCTATCGGCATATTGTACTTTGCTTTAGAATTGACTCAACTTTCTCACCATCCACTTCTTAACTGAGGCTCTAATACTTTTCTGGATATCTTCTTCCTACTCCCCCCCTTCTCCCTATAGTTGGAGCTAGAAATGGCTTATTGCCATGCCCTTCCTCTCTTGTTCCTTCAGTCTCCTTCCTTGAATCTAGATCCACTATTTTCTTAATCGTGCAGTCAGAGCTCTAGGCAATATACGTTGTACTTTCTCTTCAAATTTTCTGGGAAAAAATGGCAAATGTTTAATGGTTCATGGAAGGACATGATTAGTTCCCTCATCAAAGGACAAAAAAAGAACTATACCCCATTTTTTTGCACTTTGTATTTTGCACAGGAAGCATGAGTGAACAATGTGTACCAAGCTTCTTTCCTAGTCTCTGGAAAGGATCTAGATAGGAAGAAAGGCTTCAGCTCTGTATGGGCAAGGCTGGATTCAGACATTTTTTTATCTTTATTTCTGAATGGCATAGTAGTATATGATCCTATAAATAAAAGTTTATTTAAAATCTTTTAAAACATTAAATGAGATGAAGGATTAACATGCACACAATAATAACAAGAAATATGCACTTAGTAGACACATAATTTCTGGGCTGAAAATGTTTAGGAAGATTACAAAATGCATAAGATTCTCTAAGCTGCCTTAGGTGTAGTGCAATAACTCTGGCCAGGGATGATGTTAACTACAAGGTTCATTCATACTACTTGATTATCTTTGATGAGATCTTCAAAGTCTAAACTTTTAAATTCATTCTGGCCCTCTTACTAAAGTCATCTCAAAAGTCTACTTTATTTTTATCTCAACTCACTGTTCTCACCCAATACATTTGCAAACTTTTCTTAAGTTGTTATCTCATTTGTATGTAAATTCTGATTTTGAACAATTCCCTCCCTTCCCTATGACTCATAATCTGTTACATTAGTATTTTGAGGCCTTTGGAGCTAAAAAGAAGAAAAAGGCTAAATTTTATTTAATCTTCTCAATTCCTTTGTGAACTTTAAAATTCTGATTTAGCATCTGCAAGCAACTCACCCTGAAGGATATTTAAGCACCTGACTTTTATTGTACAAGGGGCTATCGACAGTCTATTTCTTTGCTAAATGGGGATGTTCTTCATTAATTTAACTTGTTGGATATTGGAGAGATGAAATTTATAAAACTGCAGAAATGAATATACTCAGAAATCTGGCATGCAAATAAAGTTGCTTCATTACCGAAGAGCCTGCAATTTCAAAATCCATAATCTGACAAATACAGGTAGGAAGAAGAAAACTGTCAAATGACAATCTTAAATAGCAAATCAAGCATATCTAGGGAATTACAGAGATGATTTCATGCAAGAATTCATCTATATTAAGGATACTCATTTTTATGTTCCATGCTCATAACTGTTCAACTGTGCTGAGTTTCTGCTATATTAGCTAATATTATTTGCATGGGGACAGACACTTTCACTAGCAATGCGATCTGAAATTCATTTATCAGCTAAAGAAGTCATAAGAGGATAAGAAATGATACAACCGTATGCTATAGATATTCTCCTGAACTTAGACATTGCTGCAAATGTACTTTTCCAATTGGGAAGTTATGAACAGCCATTTATTAACACACCAGCATAATAATAGAGTTGGAAGAGACCTTGGAAGTCTTCTAGTCCAACCCCCTGTTCAAGTAGGAGACCCTATACCATTTCAGACAAAATGCTGTCAAATTTCTTCTTAAATATCTCTAGTGATGGAGCACCTACAACTTCTGAAGACAAGTCATACCACTGATTAATTTTTTTAAAGTCTCAGGAAATTTCTCTTTATTTCTAGGTTGGTTCACTCTTTGATTTGTTTCCACCCATTGCTTCTTGTCTTGCCTTTGGGTACTTTGGAGAATAGCTTGACTCCCTCTTCTTTGTGGCAGCCCCTTAGATATTGGAGCACTGCTATCATGTCACCCCTAGCCACTTCTATAGCAATAGCACTTAGACTTATATACCTTTTCATATTGCTTTTACAGTCCTCTCTAAATGGTTTTCAGAGTCAGCACATTGACCCCAGCAATCTGGGTCCTTATTTTATCCATCTCAGAAGGATGGAAGCCTGAGTCAACCTTGAGGTGGTGAGATTTGAACTGCTCAACTGCAGCTAGCAGTCAGCTGAAGTAGCCTGCAGTACTGCACTCTAACCACTGTGCCACCTAGGTTCATATCACATAAACACTATTTATTTATATATATCTATTTGAAGGGTTTACTTTCTATATGGCAAGCCTTCTGTAGCAATGGATCATTCTACATAGGTATGGGAAAGAGGGAAACTGAACTCATACTCCGTATTGCAAATGTACTAGGTCTTCTGTGCTCATGGACAGGAACACAACAATATTTGTACTCTCTCTATTTTATTTATTTATTTTTTTTGGTATATGAAATGTGCCTAGGGAGCATCTCCATGTGGTTCTGTTAAAGAAGAATCTTTTGTATATAGAAATCCATCATGCTTTTCTATATTATGTGCTCTGTTATTTGTTTTAACACTATAAATCTATAAGAAACTAAAGCTCAGGGAAAACAAGAAGCAGTGGACAAGTAGCTTTGTTAAGCAATGTCCTTGCTGTCAGTAAATATTACAACCTTGACATTGTTACTAATCCCTGTTAGGCAACATGTTTGTTTCAATAGACAAACATCTCGACTGTGTCAGAATGTTAAGCCAAACCCAGGTACAGCTGTTGCCAGCTTCCCCATTAAGTTTCCTTGTGGAAAGCTGCCAGGATGCATCATAAATCTTCCTTCCTTCCTTCCTTCCTTCCTTCCTTCCTTCCTTCCTTCCTTCCTTCCTTCCTTCCTTCCTTCCTTCCTTCCTTCCTTCCTTCCTTTCCAGAATGCAATGCAGCAAGACATGTACAGATTTGTTCACTGGAAAACCAAAACAACCACTTCACAAATGCATGGCACAACAAAGGACAACAAACCTGTCAGGAAAAGATTCAGCAGTCCATCTGTATTTAAAAAACAAAGGTCACTCTCTGAAGACAGCAGAATCCACATTCTGGGCAGAGAGGACTGCTTGTTTGAAAAAGGGTTCAAAGAAACCATCTACATTAAGATTGAACAGCCTTCTCTCAACAGATTTGGAAAGGATATGACATCACCTATCTTATGTTTACAACTAAGTCCTTTCAGCAGTTCCAGGAAGGTTTCACACCCATTTGCACTATTCAGGTGACCCGGAAGGTACAGATAAAACCCAAGTGGCCTCAACGACTTTCAGAAAGAGTGCTAATGACCAGATGACTGAAAGGAATATAAATCCTTCTATCCTGCACTATTCAATCAGAACTGAAGAAGCTACTTGGATGAGAAGTAAAATATCTTCAAGGAGAAACAAAGTCCAGTTGCCTTTTGAAAAAGCACCTTTGGGATGACTGAGGAAATGTGAGACTGGCTGGGACCACAGCAGTAGTTCATTAACCATAAATGATTCTCCTAATTTCTTCCCTTGGGAGTCATGAGTAGAGATGTAAAATTTCCAGAAATTTTGAAGCCATGAGAAAAAAACGTGTTTTTTTTCTGGAAAAATTGAAAAAATGTTCAGTGTGGGATTGTTTTACAAATTGCATGAAATGCAGTATATATAAAAGTATAATGCTTGTAATAAAACATGTAACCACCCCCTTTCCCTCAAAAGCAAGAAAAAAGCAAGAAACCATCAAGATAAAAAATAATCAGATTTGCCCTTTAGCATCAATAGCAAATATAGTTAAGGTCCACCTCAATATTTAAGCTCCATAGCAGGTTTACCTTTTGAGTGGTGCTTAAAAAAAGAAACAGAAGATACAACATATACATGCAGTTTATCCTATCTCATTTTCTGAACGACTGCTATCATTTTCTGTTTCTTCTTCCTCTTTGTCATTTTTCTCATGGACTTCTAAAAATCTTAGGTTTGCATGGATTGAAACAACCTTTTATGCCTTTTCACAGGTCAGTTTGTTTCTTGATTTGGTATGAACATTACCAAACATAGACCAGATTCTTTCATATGCAGCAGATTCTCTCATCTTTGAGATGCAAGAGGTGTCAGAGGTTGTGTGGTGCAGAGACCATGCCACCATGTTGCAGGAGGGATATGTTTTGCAGAATCCATCCCTGGCCCAAATCCCTGAAGATGTTCTATATTCTGCAACATTTGAAAATATTTTTCCAACATCAAGTCCTAAATGCTCAGCCTGTCAAATGCAGCAGCTGTATTCTCATCACTCACTCATCGCTCCCTTTGAATCTTGGATCCAGTAGATCTGCAGCAGCATGTATTGGATGGCAACAAAATTTTCCCATCTGTTAATATAACCTTTCACTTTACTTTTTTTCAGCAGTTGTAAGTAGAGATGCACTCAGGTTTTCAAAAACAGATGTTTTTATCCTAGCCACGTAGTTAGGAATTTCTGACAAAAGTGCAGTGTCTGATTCAGATGCACAGATTGCGGCAAAAATTGGTGTTAAAATCTGTAGGGAGTTCTGCATCTGAACCCAAAGCATGTCCTCATCAAGCACAGTGTTTCTTATATTTCTGGGAATTTTAAGATCCTCAATTATAGTTGCTTGAAGAACTTCTTGGTTTTTTTTTTTAGTAAACTTTCAAAGGAGCTCACCATTCCACTCCAAAGTGTTTTACTACAGAGCTTCAGTGTCACTATTTTATTCTGTGCATTTTTTCTTCTTCTTGCTTTTCTTGAAGACTGTGATGACAACATGAGTAGCATTTACATATTTGATAACCTTTTTAGCTGGTCTATAAATCCTTTGAAGTGTGTCCCATTTCATGAAGACACTAAATTTAGTCCATGAGATGCACATCCTATTGCAGTAATATGTGAATACTTGTCCATCATACAGCAGAATACTTCCCTTGCAGCTTTTGTAGTACTTGCATTGTCAGTCAGCAAAGCAAATACTTTAACACTCTCAATTTTCTCTAAAAACTGCACATATTTCACTGCTGATATGCTCTGCAGTATGTTTGTTCTCTCCAGTTTCAATGGTTCTATAAAAGACTGGTTGAGGTGTTGTTATCACAAAATTGTTGATTCCTTCTCCCTGAACATTTGTCCATCCATCTGCAAGTACTGCAAGACATAGTGCTTCACTGATTTTTCCTCGTACAGATTCCATGACACGCTCATATTCTGACTCCAAAAGAGGCTTGCTCAAGGAATGTCTGCTTGGCAAATGGTATGATGGTTGTAATAATTTAAAAGCTTCCTGCCAATATGCATTTTCAGTTATTGACAGCTGCTGGTCCAGAAGCATATATTGTTTTTGCAAGAGCGTGATCAATTTTCTCCTGGTTTTCAGGTGTCATTTCATCTATAAACCACGGTTATTGTGTATTTTTTTGTGAGGCAGTGGTTTGCAACACTTCCTTACTTGAAGATTCTTCTAGTGAAGAAACATGTTGTGATGATCCAGAAGCAGCAGAGAGTGTTTCTGGAATTAGAACTCTGGAAGGAAAAGCTACTTCATTCTGGTCCTCATCATTTAATTCATAATGTATTTTTAAATGTCTAACACAAGGATGTGTTTTGTCATCCTTGTAGCATTTGGAAAAAAAAATTTCTTCTCACAATATTGAAGCTTTGCTCTCGGGAGAAATTGCACTGTGGAAATGTTTCCAAACTCTAAATGTTGGTCTCACCATTTTACTGAGAGGAGGAAAAGAAAAACCAACTTACTGACCAGACTATAGGTAAACATTATGCTGTAATATTAACAGGAATCCTTTAAGGGTTACAAAAGAGAAATTAATTTGTCAGACAAATTTACCCTCCTATCTGTCAGTTACCTGAGAGGAGGACAGAAACTATCATCTACTGTATACCAACAATTACTCAACTCTAGGAGGTTCCAGGTACACAAGCAAACTAAACTGAAGCCTTTTCCCTGCAGTTCCCCCTAGTGGCCCAAATGCATATTTCTCTGGTTTGAGAACTGCATTGAGAAATATAGTGTTATTTGAATTGTATTTTAGGATTTGCTTGTCTTCATCTGAGACAACTTGCAATAATTTAAGACCTTATAAGAAGTATCAGAAATCTTTTATTAAGGTCTTCATATAGTTTGAATACCATATCATAGATATATTATTTATCATTGGAAAAGAACATATTCCACGCTCCTTTTTTTTCTTCAATTTTTTTTCCGGAAAAAAACCCCCACCTGTTCCCCCCTCCAAATTATTTCAGATTTTTTCCCAGGCCTTCCCATCTCTAGTCATGAGTCCTGGATTTGGGGCACATTCTGTAAGTAATTTTAGGTTCAAAACTTTTTGCCTTGTGATGCACCATTTCACCCAATTAAAGGTTATGTCAAGAAGAGGGTTTTTGTTTTTTGTTTTGCTTTAATTTATATGCTGCCCTTCTCCGGAGACTCAGGGCGGCTTACAATGCATTAAGCAATAGCCTCCATACTTTTGTATATTTTTACAAAGTCAGCTTATTGTCCCTACAATCTGGATCCTCATTTCACCTACCTTTGAAAGGATAGAAGGCTGAGTCAACCTTGAGCCTGGTGAGATTTGAACTTGCAGTAATTGCAAGCAGCAGTTGTTAATAATAGTTCTTTAGTCCACTGTACTACAGGCTCCTAGAGTTTTAGCAGTATATAGATAGAAATGTTGATGCATGCTAATCAGTGTGTAGTCAGTCCTGGCTTGCAGATATATATAGTTTGTCTTTCGAAATATATATCTATATCTATATTTATATTTAAATCTATATCTGGTACATTAAAGAAGCATGAGTCAGAACATGTATGTGCCAGATACCTTAATCCGTTTTCATTTAAGCTTAGCTAGGATTTTGTTTGGCATTTTTTAAATAGAAGTTTTTAACAGAAACTATTTTGCTTTGGCTGGTTGTTTCCTCATAAAACTTTTTTCTCTGCTATCAAGAAATTGCTCAATAGTTAATATTTTAACCAAAATTTATAGTTTTTGTCTTTCACTCCACTTCTGCTCAGCTTAATATGAATGTCAAGTGAGGCATTGGACTGCTTTTTCTCCAGATCTATAACATTAGAGATGTGGTGGCATAATGGTTAGAATGCAGTATTGCAGGCTACTTCTGCTAGCTGCCAGCTGTCAGCAGTTTGATAGTTTGATTCTCACTGGCTCAAGGTTGACTCAGCCTTCCAGCCTTCCGAGGTTGGTAAAATGAGGACCCAGATTGCTGGGGCAATATGCTGACTATATAAACTGCTTGGAGAGCAGAGGTGGGTTTCAGCAGGTACTGACCAGTTCTGGAAAACAGGTAGCAGAAATTTTGAGTAGTTCGGAAAACCGGTAAATACCACCTCTGTCTGGCCCCGCTCCCATCTATTCTCTGCCTCCCAAATCCCAGCTGATTGGGAGGAAATGTGGATTTTGCAGTAACCTTCCCCTGGAGTGGGGAGGGAATGGTGATTTTACAGTATCCTTTTCCTGCCACACCCACCAAGCCACACCCACAGAACCAGTAGTAAAAATTTTTGAAACCTACCACTGTTAGCGAGGGCTGTAAAAGCACTGTGAAGCGGTATATAAGTCTAAGTGCTATTACTATTAAAGTGCACAAAAAAAAAAGTTTGTTTCTCTTTCAAGGTATTACCAGAAGTTATATTTATAGTCTTCTGCATCTGAAAAGTGGACAGGAGGGAGCCCTAATATCCTGAAAGGGACACACTTTATCTACCCTTAAAAGAAAAGAAGGAAGCCCTTACTTGAATATACTTATTGAATATGAAACAGCAGATGGCATGAGAATGAAGTAAAGGATTCACAGATTGAGTATGTGGCCTGTCAAGAATGACTTACAGATAACATGGATGGTGGTGTAGCATAGTTCAAAGAACAACAGCAGAAAAATGTGGAGTTTTTTTTTTAAAAAGATTCTTGTGCTCCTGAACAGAGAAGGACATTTGCAAAACAATAACCAAACCCACAGCTTGAAAGATTTTAGCATATTTTCACCAGATACTAATGTATTCATTTTCATACTCTGCTTTTTTCAATTATTTTGAATTATTTCCTTCTGAAATAATTGCTGAAAATTGGTGGGGTACTATTTTGAGGCAAGGAACATGAGTTTAATTGGAGAAATTTGCACAATACTTTGTATGCTTATAATGAAATAATATACACATACATACATACATACATACATTTCAGTGGTGGGAGGCGGTTCGCCCCGGGTGGTGGGAGGCTCCGCCCACCTGCCCAGACATCATCAAGAACCCTCTGCGCATGCGGAAAATCATGCACTTGTGAAGTGTGTGTGTGCACCCGTTCGCTCCAAATATCGAACTGATAGCGAAGAAAATTGAAACCCACTACTGATACATTTGTTTTCAGTGAAAAGAAAACCGGTATGGAGGAAATTTTCCTTCTTTTCCTTTGATTCTTCACTATTATGCTTTCAAGCTTAATTCTATCCACATATGAACTATATTTTTTAAAGAGAGCAAACATATAGATATTCCCAGAATTCTATATGATCACATGACATATGATTATTCACAGTAATTGTTTGATATGATCCATGATAACTATGCTTTGCTTGTTTTCAATTCTTTTGTGTTAAAATTACAAAATTGACATAGTCCTCTGTCTCCGGTCTTCCTTTCCAGTAATTGGAAACAACATATTTGATTTTTGCTTTCCTATAAGGAAGAAACAATATAATTTTAACCCAGATTATCAAATATCAAAAAATATTCCATAAAATGTTTTCACACCTGGATAAAAATATGTATGCCCAATAATTTATGTATTTTAGACCTAAAATTCAGCATATAGTTATATGTCTTCATGTAAACATGCTGTTTGTTTCTTTGTTGACTTGGCCATCTTCTCAGTCTCAAGGCTCTGGTAAAATCTCAAAAAAGAAAAAACACTTTCTGCAATAAAAGGAACTTTTCTGATAAGAAAGTAAATCAGAAGCTAAAGCTATTAGTCATAAACTGATGAGGAACAGCTAATAAAGAACCTCTTATTTCCACTCATTTAACACAAAAGAATTCATAAATAAAGGCTTCTTAATGTGTCTTGTGGAGTTCCAATTGTAAGTAAAATAAATAAAGAAAGAAAACTAATTCATATCTATTATAGTACCAAGAAAAAACAAAACCATCCAAAACCAAACTTTAATATTAGATTCATATGAATATTAATCAACTTCTGTATCTACCTATCTCTCAAAATGCAATGAATATAAAGCATTTTGCTTCTTATAAGTTAAATAGTGACAAAATGCCTCTTTTCTTAATTTCTTAATATTGTGTATGGTTCTCCTGATAGTCCTCTCAGTTGCCTGGTGCCAGATTGTAAAAATTTCCAATTCCCACAAATTGCCATGAAGTCCTTGCTTGCACTAAGTAAAGAATCTTTCTATTATACATTTAAATTGAAAACCTCACTATTTTTCATGAATCACATAGCAGAACATATTTTAAGTACTTTAGCTGGAGAACATGATCACTGTAGGACAAAGCATCTCTTGGGTCTCATGAAGCTACATAATATGCTGTGCTTGTTGCCAGATGGTGTCACAGTAATGAAAAATCCAGATTTGTTTTAAAACTCATCTATTTCATGTGCTTTTTTTTTATTTTAGAGTTCTTATTTTTTCCCTCTGGGTTTAAACTCGGGAAAACATCCTTAGAGTTGACTAAAACAGGACAATATTTTAGAATAGGCTTTCATTGCATTGTTATGTGTAAAACTATTTTTTGATCCGTCATCATCAAGATCAACTGAAGAGAGTTTAGGAGTGTTTTTTTTTTAATCTGTTCTTTCAAACAATTGCTTGCTTCATTGAGCAATATTATTTTGCCTCAAGCTATCATTAGGATGCTGTGATTTTGGATATAGCTTTTGCTATAGGATTGAAAAACCAGGTTAGGGATAGATTGTCATGAAGGAAGTCTAATAATCTAGTCGCTGGGACTTGATGCCAACTTGGTGGCACATAATCAATCAATTTTCCTATAGAAACTAAAATGCAAAATCAGGCTGTTGAGGTTTACATTGTACCATACTGACCAATAGAGCATTATAAACTTTGCATTCTAAAAAGCGTGAAAAATGCTACAGATTAAGGCACTGTTTTTTTAAAAAAGAAAAGGGGAGTAAACAAATGTAACTCCATGGTACAATCAGTGTAAGGAATTAAACCTTCTGGAGGAATAATGCCTGATGTAACCCCTTTACCTTTTTCATACAACATTTTTTTTACTTTGAAATAGATGGTGGGGAATCTATAAGCAGTTTAGTCTAGTGGTTAAGGCATTGGGCTAGGAATGGTGAGATATAAATTATAATCCTGGGTCTCTTTAGGCCACTGGCTTTCTTTCAGTCTATAAGAAAGTAATACAGACTATTTCTGAAAATGCCTCAAAAGCTGCAGGGTATCAAGGAGTTAAGATAACCTTGAAGGAAAAAAATAAACCACAAGCTGTGCAATAGCAAGCTGGGTCTTTTAAGTTTTCTTAGGGGAGGGGGTACATTCAAGCAATAAGCATGAATGGCCTTTGCTTCCAGAAGAAAATAACGATTCACCATCTGATGAATTAACCTCACAGCAAAATTATATTCCATTAGAGTAGAATTGCTCTTCAGCAGGATCACTGTAATACAGCAAGTCCTCAGGTTAAGAATGTCATGATTTAAGGATGACCCATAGTTAAGGACAGAGCCTATTATAGCAAAATTTGAGTTAAATATGCAGTGATTCAAGTTAAACACATAATGATTCAAGTTCATTACATACAGTAATACTACTTATACAATATTATATAATAATATATTCCAGTTTACACAGAAATATACTTACGAACAGATCTTGGAAATGCAACTTATTTTTCAACTGGGGACTACCTATACTTTGCCATCTTCAACAAGGAACATGCCATCCCAACCAAATGCAAACCCAAGCCCTAATTTTTATCAACACCACTTTATTTTGGAACAAGTATTATGTTGGAGTCATCTGTATGAGAGGTCATCTCTTTAAGAAACTGTAGTGATCAATGTAGTAGGGCCTGGGCAGACCTATGTACAGTATGTAAGACCACTGCTCTGTTCTAGGGATCACAACAAGACGCACATTACAACAGGAAAATTCTGCCCTTTGAGAGTTTACATTTGAGCTGAGCCATCTCAGATATTTCTAGCTAGTTTTCTTGAATAAAATTCAGAAAAAAGAAATCAAAATAATTCGGAATGTTAATTTAATCAGGTTAAAACTAGGAAGTGTAAATTACTGAATAGTGTTAACCGGATAATGATGGTTTTGTAAATAGATACTAATGTAAATATAAGAACATAGATGAACGATTGAATAAGAATAGAGAATATATATCCATGTCAATACAGTAAGCTGTAAATGAATAAGAGTTAAGCAAACTGGTTTATCAAAAACTTACTTTATAGTAGAAAAACAGTCTCATAGTCTTTAAACAAATTCCAAGTCTTTGCCAGTTAAATCAGTCCAGTAGTTACAGATATCTTCTTACCAAACAAACAGTAGTTGGTTAGAATAACAAACTCACTCTGGTTCACAAACCACGATGGTAGCAGATCCATCAAACGATGATTAGCAGATAGCAACTCCTCTCAATGGTAGCTTATCATAGCAGCTTCATCATCAAACTGAATACGTTACAATACCTTGCTTAAATACTCTCACAACCAGTGATTACCTAATTACAGCATGACTCAGCATTACAATGAAAACCTTTAAAGTAACATAATACATTTACAGATTAAAGTTACAGTACACATATATTGCCTGGACAACTGTTAGGCTCAAACCATATCCTAACAATAATATATGATGTAATGTTATGTTTGTTACGTGTTTTTAATGTGTTTTCTTTACTTTGTTTTTAAAGTCAATAAAAATTGACTTTAAAACAAAGTAAAGAAAACAGATTAAAGTTCAATAAAAATTATTTTTTTAAAAAAATAAAATAAAAATTCAGCACACTTTTATATCACGGAAGACTAACTCAAGAAGTCAAAAAGTCAGGATCAATTTCTGTACAGTGTCCTTAGAATACATCTACCAATGCAATGTATCACTAAGGGAAACAACTGTTTGGTTTGACTGCCACTCCATCCTACCCTGCTGAGTTTGTCTTTGTATTGGACACGGTTATCTTTTTATCTTTTGGCTTTGCCAGTGACTTTTTGAGTAACCTTGACTAATAATATTTTGCAGAATATAGTTTGCTTTCCAAAGCTGTCTGCCATTCTTGAAGCCTGACACTGTCAAGGAAGCTAGCAGAAGTGAATGACACAGACTAAAGGACATAGCAAAAATCTCATTCTGATTCTATGTTATGAACCGTCCATCAAAATAGAGTACCACCTTTCATCTGCAAAATATTTTTTCTTCTGAAGGTAAAAGTCTGTCTGATTCTTTTTCTGTAGATTCTTGTTTATTTGATAGTTGAACCTTTTCATGCTGATACTGGAAGCAAGCACAGGTCAATATTTAATTCAGTTGAAAGTCCATTGTAAATTTTAGAAGGTAAAACTATAAGGTAAAACTATTTAGTGCAAAATGATTCATAAATGACTATGCCTGTTTTCACATGTTCTGTTAAATCAAAAGTAAGCAACCACATTATGCCTTAGCAGTATGGGTAAACTTACGACATTATCTGATAGCTGCTTCAAAACATTTTTAAAGAGTTCTTAGAGTTGGTAAATTTTATTAAACTCTTTTAACCTGTTTTATTTTTTAGTTAAGAAAAGCTCTTTAGAAGATTCTTGTTTTAAGTCCCTAGCACAGCACATACAGGAAGAAATTCACCCCAATTGCAAAGTGACATTAAATGTATCTTGAATTATTCGGTTTTAGGGAATAAAACATCAGGGGTGGGGGCAAAAATTGGAGTTGCAGTTGGGATGCAAATGGAATTCAATCTTTCTTCTTTGTGCAGTAGGTATTTGTTTGGAAGATATATAAATATTTATTTGTTGTGGAATTATTTTATAATAGAATGGAATCACATATTCTGCCCATATGGAGTCTCTAGGACCTGGGCAACAGTTAACACCATGACTTGCCAATTTTCTTCCCCTGTGGCAGAAGTTTATGTTTCTACTTATTTTCAAGGTGCTAGAGAATTTGTCTGAAATTTGTCTTGGGCCTGTATACCTTATGGTTGGAGGTGGCAAATGATATTTCTTCACCCATATTTCTATCATTCTGAAGTCTCCCTGGCTGCTGCCCAGATTTCAAAAAAAAAAAAAAAAAAAGAAAAGAAAAGAAAAAAAACAATATGGAGGAGTTTCTTTTAATATTACTTTTCCTTGGATGCTACTGAAATATGAGAATCCAAGTAGGCTACAAAACTACTGAAGCACTAATTGTAGAATATAAGAAAAGAAATTTGTATACATTTCTTGGTCACTTCATAGCTAAGTATGTGCAAAAACACTTCACTCCATCCAAGAGATTTTCAGCAAAATCCTCTGTCCTTTTCTTTCAGTGGTTCTGCACAGTGGTGGGATTCAACTGGTGTAACAACCAGTTTGCACCTTGCATGCACCGTGCATTTGAAAACAGCTCTAAAACTTACCTTCTACTGCTGCCCTGGTGAGTAAAACAGCTGAGGCGCAGCAATCTGCTCTGCCGCTCCTTATCAGCTGGGTTTCAAACAAAGAAAATATAGTGCAGGGGCGGGCAGGGGCGGGCAGCCCCAGCTGATCGTCAGAGCGAACTGGTTCGCTCTCAGCAGATTGTTGGAGCTACCGATTCGCCTGAACCAGTCCAAACCAGATGATTCCCACACCTGGTTCTGCACAGAATCCGCTCATATCCTTCATTCTTAGTTTAAAGTGCTTGGTATGTATTTGTGTGTCTATGTCTGTGCATTTGAAAGTATACATCCCAAAGATGGGTATGTTGGTAAGAGTTCAATTAAAAATTAGATTTATAGACTATTAAGTACAATGATGGAAAAAACTGGTTTTAAGACCGAGAAAAAGTAAAATACTTGGGTATTTCTTTGACAAATATGAATTGTATATTATTTCAACATAATTATGTTGAGCCACGGAGTGAAATTAAGAAGAACATTGTTAAGTTAGGAGAAATTAAAGTTGTCACTGGGGACAATCTGCAGTAAAAAATTAATGTTTTTATTTCAGACAACGCCTGTTTTGACAATTCCTGTATCATTTAAACAATTGCAAAAGATATATCTACATTTATATAGCAAGGGGAAAAAACCACAAATTAATATAATCTGTAACCAAAAAACAAAGGAAAGAGGAAGATTGGGTTTACCAGATTTAAAATTGTATTTTGCTACTTCTTGTTTGGTTTGGATAAAAGAATCGATGTTGCTGAGCCATAGGAGACTTTTAAAGATGGAAGGTCATAACCTGAGGTTTAGATGGCATGTATATTTATTGTATGATAGAATTAAAGTTAATGTGAATTTCAAAAATTTATTAGACATGCCATATTGAGGAAGAAAAGATTCAAATCCAAGAAGTGCCTAAAACAAGAAACATATCATAGAAGAGAAATAGCAGCCAAGAACAAATGGTTGACATATTAGGAATTACTGAAAAACCATCAAGGGGAATTTTAAATTCTTTAATTCTTTAAAAAGAGCCTTTGGTGGCGCAGCTGACTAAGTGCTGTTAAAGTAGTACCAGCTGCCTGCAATTTCTGCAAGTTCAAATCTCACCAGGCTCAAGGTTGACTCAGCCTTCCATCCTTTCAAGGTAGGTAAAATGAGGACCCGGATTGTGGGGGCAATAAGCTGACTTTGTATAAAAAAGAACACCGCTTAGGGGCCTCCGAAAGCCCTACTAAGCAGGTATATACAAAAGTATGAAGGCTATTGCTTAACACATTGTAAGCCGCCCTGAGTCTCCGGAGAAGGACGGCATATAAATCGAACCAATAAATAAATAAATAAATAAATAAATAAATAAATAAATAAATAAATAAATAAATAAATAAATAAATAAATAAATAAAATTAAATCAAGAGAGCAATTAATAGCACAAGAATATAGTTGTCAATGGTTTTCCCATGTGCAATGATTCAAAATGGACAAAAAGATTTAAGGTATGGAGCAAAACATGTCAAAATTTGAAGCACAATTGTACTTCAAATGATGATGATGTAATGGTCATTATGTATAAACTTTTCTTGAAATTTGAAACAGAGGAAGAGCAATTAAAGTATGTATGATTATAAGATGAGCTAACAATTTTGGCTATAATTTATGGATGGACAAATGAGAAAATATGAGTTTAAAAGGATTTAAATTTACATTGAGTTATGGTCTTAAAGACAATTTTTACAAAATTTTTTCCAAAAAAATGGTGTAGATCATGGGTGTCAAACTTGATTTCATCAGGGCTATATTTGATCCCGGGAGGTGGGGGGGCATGGCCAGGATGGGTGTGGCCAGCTTGATGTCACTCCTGTTGGGGACACCTGTGGTGGCCCGAACACTCTGCCAGTGAAAACAGGCTCCCAAGCGCTGTTTCAGCTGCCATGGCCTCCTGCAACCCCCAGCCAGTGAATGGAGTCAGGAGCCTGTTTTCTGGCAGATGGTTGCAGGAGGCCATGGCAGCTGAAATCAGAGCTCGGGAGCCCGTTTTCACTGGCAGAAAGGGCCAGTCCTTTGCTGTTTCCAGGGTAGCCCCATGGCCAAATCTAAGTACCCTGCGGGCTAAATCTGGCCCCGAGGCCTTGAGTTTGACACCCCTGGTGTGGATGATACCAGAGAAAGAGTCTACAATACATAAAGGCACTTCAGATGTATGTTAGAAATGCAAACAACATAAAATCATATAAAATAGATTTATGATAGAATAATTAATGTCCAGATTATTTCAAAGAATAGAATAAGCACATGCTTGTCACATGTAACTCTACCAAGATCAAGTAATACAGAAGCCTGTCTTCTGAAAATTTTACATTCTAGACCAGAGGTGTCAAACTGGCAGCCTGTGGGCCGGATGTATCATGCGCAGGCCACGCCCACCCCAGTGCCATGAATGGGAAATGTCACAAAAAGTCATATAATGGCAACGTGATGTGGCGAGTTTGAAACCTGTGTTCTAGGCAAATAAAAACTTGTTCTAGTAGTTCAACATAACAAACCCTGCTCCTGCTTACAAAGATATTATGTGATCTGTAAAATACATGGCACATTTATATATTCACATAAATTTAGCAATAACACTAGCAATAGCACTTAGACTTATATACTGCTTTACAGTGCAATGTCAGCATTCCGAGTAATACATCCATTGAAAGCAGAACTCCAAGGCAGGTGGATTCCTCTAAGAACATGTTTATTGGATACATCATATTGGCAAAGTCGTTGAAAGTCAACTCTGAAAGTTCCCACAGTTTCTACCTAATTAAAAGGTTAATACTTTCCCCCTTTCCAGTGTCATCAGTCACATTGTCCAATGACTATGGCTGGCAGGCTTCTCTCCTCCTTCACCAGCCACCTGTTATTATAACCTTGGTTCCCACAGGAAAACTTTTTATTTTGACTGTAAGCTGGGCTATCTACTTCCCCCCTCCCCTTCTTTCTCAGGCTTCATGGCAACTGTGAGGCAGGGCAAGATGGCTTCAGTCAGGTTCACTTCAAAGTTGACATGCAGTATAGCCCTCTCTATGCAGTTTACAGGGTCAGCATATTGCCCCCAACAATTTGGGTCCTCATTTTATCCACCTCGGAAGGATGGAAGGCTGAGTCAACCTTGAGCCTGGTGAGATTTGAACTGCCAAATTGCAGGCAGTCAGCAGTCAGCAGAAGTAGCCTGCAGTACTGCACTCTGACTACTGTGCTACTGTGGCTCAACTTTAATTAAAAAGGATCCATTATTTTATTAATTAGTCATCCCTTTTACTCTGTTATTAGAAAATCAATGAATTGGAAAGGACCATTTAGGCCTTTCTGTTTCTGTTTGGTGTAGGAATCAGATGGTTATTTTTTTTTAAACAAAACAAAACCTAAAACAACCATCATCCATTACAATTACAGAAAATGTATCGATCGGTTACAATTCTTTTATGCTTAATTCCGTATCCAACATTTACAAGTTATTTAATTTCTCTTATTTGACAATTTATTATATCCCTTTGTATTATTATTCTCATTTACCAATTATTTAACAGTGGCTTATCTCCCGTAAAAAAACGCTTCATATATTCAGATGGTTCAGATGGTTATTGTTTGACCTCTGCATGAACATTGTGCAGAGTTCAGTTGGAAGCTACTCCCAGACATTAGCTGGTTTTTAAGAGATACCTGTTAAAGAGAGCAGTGAGCCAGCCCATACTTTGAACTAACTTGTGAAAGGAGGCCAGGAACCAGTAGGAAGAAAAATTATATAATACAAGGGAGAAAGAGATCTTTGCTGTCTTCTCTGTCCTGGTGTTGGTATGTCTGAATTCTTCTTAAAATGTGAAACTCAGAACTGGACACATTCCAAAGTGGGAATTGAAAATGCAAAATTGAAATTGGATTTCTTTAGATTCCACCCAAAAATTGCATTTGTTTTTTTTTTAAACCTAATCACCTAATAGTTGGAATAGCAGTTAATTTCATTTTGTAGTTGTAGATTTGATTTCTGTTTCTTCAGAATCTTGCATTTATCTCTGTTAGTCTATTATTTTCATTCCATTTCTCTAACATAACAAGATAATTTTGAATGTTATTTCTGCCTTTCAGGGATTTAGCTATCCTGCCAATTCTGTTTTGCCTGAAAATGTGATAAACGTTCCCTCCATCTCTTCAACTAAGTTGTGAATAAAAATACTAAAAAGTGGGGGACTCAGGACTGAATCCTGTCACATCCTATTTAGTATCTTACTTCAATTTGACGAGGAACTATTGATGAGGATTCTTTGGATATGATGATCAAGCCAGCTATTTTCAATCAATATATTTAGTTGTCATAACATCTAGCCTATAAATTATTGAAATTTATATAGTATTAATCAAAACATCACATCACATATTTTACAAAAGATGTTAAAATACGTTCAAAATCCCATAAACTACTAAGAAAGATATAAATTAAAATCTGAGAAAAAGTTAGTTTGGAAAGATCTATGATATTTGTAATAAAAAGATTATCTTATATATTTTTCTCTTATATCTATCTATCTGAATATTTAAGAATGAATGGCGTTAGTTAAGATAGACAAAATATCAACAAAACAAAAGAAAGAATTATATTCCTTTTGATAGAAGGGAGTTATTTTTCTTTTGGCTATGCATTCTGAAGGATTTTTTTAATGATTCAATGTGCTATCCACTCTGGCAGAGTCATCATGTTGGACAGAGCTGAAACAGTCTTAAAATAGCCATCAGTGGATTCCATTTATTTGAAAACCATAAAATGATAGAAGAAATCACAGCTGGAAATTGAAAAAAGGGTGTTGATCAGTTAATCTTTTCAGCTGAAATGATGGTTAAAGGCACTGTAACCTCTGTCGTATATTCTTAATTACGGTGTCAACACCAAGCAAAGCTGTTCTATTTTATCTCCACTTATTCTTCTCCTTATTTTTTTATTATTATTGACTTTTTTTAAAGAAAAAATCCCACAGCTTCTGGTGTCCTTGCTGAGCCATGTCATAGTTAAACGACACACATGCTGTGTATTTTAATGAGCTGCTAACACTGATTATATGAAAAGCAACCCTGAGACTTCAGGGTCCAAAATGCTCCTATGAGATATAAATTACCTTTTTAAAAAGTCCTCAGCTTTGAGGCAGGTTTCAGTCCTTCTGAACTATTGGATTAGAAACTGCAGGGAGTTAAAAAGATGTCACCTTTCATGTTAACAATGAAGCTGAGAAGATTTTGCTTCTACCCTAGCAGTGGCTAAGGCAAAGTTTGAACAGGAGAATTTATTTTGGTCAGTCTCAAATGAGCTCAGGGCCATTCAGATTTGATGGTGAGATGATAACACAAATCTATAGCTTTCTAAATCTGCTTGCTGCCATCTAGTGGTTTTCCAGATATTTGCCATCTAGATCAGGCATTCTACTCCCATTAGGAAGTGAAAGAGTGAAAGGCAGGAAGGCAATTTCCCCTAGGTTTTGAATAATCTGTTGTGAATATTTAAAGGAATCTTTTTCTACAAAGAATAACAGAACAAAATAACAAAGTTGGAAGGGTTTTTGGAGGTCTTCTAGTCCAGCCCCCTGCTCAAACAGAAAATCCTATAACATTTCAGACAAATGGTTGTCAATCTCTTCTTAAAAACCTCCAGTGTTGGAGCACCCACAACTTCTGGAGGCAAGTCATTCTACTGATTAATTGTTATAACTGTCAGGAAATTTCTCCTTAGTTTCCTTGTTTGGTTTCCATTGATTACTTCTTGTTCTGCCTTCAGATGCTTTGGACAATAGGCTGACCCCTGTCTTTGTGGCAATCCCTTAGATACTGGAACACTGCTATCATGTCACTTCTAGTCCTCCTTTTCATTAAATTAGACATACCCAATTCCTGCAATTCTTGCAGTTACATATAAATGTGTCAGAAAGAAGTTTTACCAAACCTTCTTTCCAACAACTAGTTTTCTCTATGAGCTTTAAGATCAAAGGACATTCTATCATTAAAAATCCATCAGAACTGCCAAAATTCAGTGGACCGAAATGTATTGCTGTGCTTAAATATGAATTTGAATATGTGTCTCTAGAAGATTTTCAGGCATTGTTATGCTAAAGGCAATCCAATAATTATTTAGTAGACAGAATTTTTTTGCTTAGTTCAGATTTGGGTTAGCCGTTAAAAAGACATTAACTGTGAGACTACTGAGAATTGAGATCCTTTCTTTGGCCAGGCCTTGACTATTGGTATGTATTTTTTTATTTTTTTTTTGCATATTCCTCTGGATCTGCTGTCAGAAAGAAAGGCAGGAAAAAAATAATAAAGTGGGTTACTTTTTATCAGTTGAGAGGATACTGGGATAGAGATAACTGCAGGGAACAGAAGAAGGGACAGTCATAGAACATAGAAACATAGGGCTGGAAAATCGAATCCACTGTTCAAGGCAGGAGACCTTATATCATCACAATGAAATGGTTGTCCAGTCTATTTTTGAAAAAATTCAGTGATAAGAGGACCCATAACTCTAGAAGTCAAGCTGTTCCATTGGTTAATTGCTCTCGTTGTCAGGAAAAAGATCTCTTTTTAATAAGGTTCCACCCATTACTTCTTGTCCTGCACTCAGGTGCTTTGGAGAATAAGTCAATCCTTCTTCCTTGAGACAGGTCCTCAAGTACTGGAAGACAGTTATCATGTCCCTCTTAATCCTTCTCTTTGGCAGGCAAGACATACCTAGTTCCTTCAATTGTTCATTATTAGTCAGGTTACACTGGATTTATACTGGAATTTAGGTAACTATTGATGATGCCAGTCATTTTTAAAAATAATATTTATTTTTATTCCCCTATATTATTTTTTTAAAAATAACTCAAATCAGAGAACATATCCAACACACCCTTCTCCTCCTATTTTCCCTACAACAACAACCTTACAGGTTGGGTTGAGAGAGAGTGACTAGCTCAAAGTCAATCAGCCGGCTTTCATGGTTAAGGTGGGATTTGATGGTCTCTTGTTTTCTAGCTTGATGTCTTAACCATTAGAAAAAATCTAACCCTTGAGGGCAACTCTCTCACCCTTTGTACATCCTCAGTGTTTTAAGTTTTAGATGAATGGATAAGGCACCAAGCTGGAAACTGGGAAACTGTGAGTTTTAGCCATGCCTTTGGCACCCACTCTCTCTGTCCTAAACAATAAGCCAGAGCAAACCACTTCCAAAATATTGCCAAGAAAGCTGCAGGGATTTATCCAGACAGTCATCAGTAGTCAAAGGCACACATACACACTCACAAAAACCCAAAACCTAGAATATAATCTGTTGGCAGATCAGGAAGATCAGGAAGGAATGTAATGCTGGAGAATTTGTCTTTTTAAAAAAATCCAGAGATTAAAACTACATTTTTCCATACTTCTTTAAATCCTGAAGAACATTTAATTTTATGCTATGCTGTCCATCATTTCCAAAGATAAGATGCTGTTTAATAGTTTTTCAACGCTAATTCAATATCCAACATTGTGTCAAAAAAATTCTGAAGGTGAAAGTTGTTGATCCTGTGATTGAAAGTAAGTGGTTAAAAATGGACTCAGTATTTATTTGGTGGCCCAAACACAACACCCACTAAATGTGGGGTGTTTGTGTGCCTACATGTGTCTTCTCTGCCAATTAGCTGGCAGATGCATAATTTCTGTCATGTTAGGAAATCATACCCATGTCAATACATTGATCAGCATCTTCCTATTTAGAAGAGGAACAGCATTTGTGAGCAGAAGGGATTTGAAAGAAGTCATTACTATGACAGTCTGGAATTCAATCAGGAAATAGAAAATGAGAAAAATAAATAGAATTGAAAAATTGTATTGCCATGTAGATGTTATTACTGAAATGCAGACTAGTTTAAACTGGTCAAACATCTAGCCATAATTAATGTTGAATGCATCTTGAAGATGAACACAATAGACTATGGCAAAAAGCTCCAATTCCTCCATCTTGAATAGCGTTAAGTATGAAAGGGGACGTGGAGATGAAAAAAATGTCATTTTTCCAAATGTTTTCTGCACTGTATCCCTATTCAGTTTTCCAGGGGACAATATAAAGAGAGAAAAAAAAATGACACTAAACTTTCAGCAAAATGATCCTACTCAGGGATCTGATCCCCATGAGTTACCAAAACTATGCAATATCAAACCTGTCAAACTCCACTGTGGAATGTAGACCTTAGAAAGGGATAATCCAATGAAGTGAAATCATTAGAACTCTACTGGATAAATAAATGAAGCTCTACAAAACCCATAAATTTAGTTACATTTTGAATTCTTTTGTAGTTCCTATAATTCTAAAGAGAGGTAAAATAAGGATTAAAGACTCAGAAATTTACTTTTCTACATTTACTACAATTTCTACAATTATTCTTCTATATGTGCAAGAGGGAGTTTGGGTAGGTCTGCTCCCTACTGTTCTGCAACTCCTTGGTTGCAGAATTCAAGAGCCAACATTTCAGCAAAGAACACTCAATAATCCAGAATGCTAGACATACAAAGCAACAAACAAGTTAGGAATTATTATTTTATTGCTTTTATTAATAACTCAGTTTCTCTCACATTCATCTTCTTTCAATAGAGACCAAAATAATTGCAGAGTTTGGCTAGTCAGTTTGCCAATGGAGCAATCTGTCAATTTTCAAAAATTTAGTGAGGTATCTCATGGGATAAGCCTAGAAATTATGCCTGTGCACTGCTTTGAAGACATGCTTTGCTTTAATGATATTTGTTCAAAGCAACCCTTTGAAGATGCTTGCAAAGCAATGCACTTAAAAGCAAAGTGAAATGGCCAGGTTGCTCCACTTTGCCTTCATTCCCAGGTTTTTCTACTTCAAAATATTGCAGAGCTTCCTAATAAGTCAAATCACAATGCTCTCTACCTTCTTGAAATGAATCATGTTGCCTCCATGATGTAAAGTGCCTTTCTGAGACAAATTATGGTTACTGTTACTTCCTCTCCCTGAAAGGCTTACTTGCATTAGGATGCAGAAGGATAATTAATAACGCAATGGCAATCGAGAGGTCTGTAAAGTTCCCTTATTCGTGGTTTTAGAAGATATTTAAAGACATCAGGGCACTTTACCGAAGTGGCAGAGAGTTGTTTGGTTAGTAAAGTTATTCTTTATAAATTTGATTAACTGTTATCACTCCTTTTTACCATTTTTAGCATGTTGTAAAGAGATAAAAACTGAACCAACCAAACAACTAACCAACCAAGCAAAACAAAACAATCCAAAAGTAATTAAGTGACCCTAAGTAACATTAGGATTTACAGTAACAAGGTGAGGAAAGTATGAAGATTAGGACTTCTGAAATTCTTTGCAGTCCCTTTACCAAGGATTTTGTATGTGTGAAGGTCTAACCATAGCTGGTGAATGTATGAGCCACGGTAGCATAGTGGTTAGAGTGCAGTACTGCAGGCTACTTCTGCTCACTGCCAGCTGCCTGCAATTTGGCAGTTCAAGGCTCAAGGTTGATTCAGCCTTCCATCCTTCCGAGGTAGGTAAAATGAGGACCCAAATTGTTCTATAGTATAGTTCTTAGAATTCTCAGTTAATTCTACACATCTTTAACTGCATAAAGAAACTACTAATCCAGCAAAAACTCAACTCCTGTCATTTTTTTTTTTAAATGAACCCAATGGATTACTGTGCTTCCTGTGCCTACCTACATTAGGTTTGGCACATCTGATCAAAGAGTACCCCAGTAATTCAGTAAAATTAGATATTTTTTTAGTTCCTTAAGCTATAAATATTCTAAAATCAGTTAATGCGTCCGTCCTATATCACAAATATAATAGTCTTTTTTTAGTTCTATAGAATACATGGGGAAACTGGGAAATCTATTGCTTAAATAACTATTCATGATGCTTTGGATAATGGAGTATGCCATGGGAAATGATATTATCATTACACTTTATAAATCATAATCTCACCATCATAATCTCACCTGTTTATGAGAGGCAAAATGCACACCTGTGTCTAGTTAGCAACAGACTAAATGAGTTCAGCATTTCTTTGCCATCCTATTATCCTTCTTTCTTCTATTACCTTTGAAAGTCATGTTTGTTATGTCAGGAAAATGTATAATAAACACACTACTTGGATTACATGACACTCACTGAATGGAATATGAAGCCATAACATATCTGGGAACAGGAATGGAGGACTAAACACAGCTTCATGTTTTGCAGAGCCAATGACTGAGGTAGTAATAGGAGCAGGTGAATGGATGAGCTTTTTGGAATTCTTCTCTGGATCAAGGACATGACAAAATCACTCACAAAAATAGCCTCCCTCTCCACATACACAATCTTCTTGTGAAAAGATTGTAAATCAGTGATCCCCAGTGGGTTTAAGAGCTCTGGGAGCTGAAGAAAAAAAAAATATTCTGCCTAACCACTGTTCAATGCCATATCCTCTCTTAACTACTTTTGGAAGCTGCTTATTATTGACTTCTTTGAAGTTAATAACTCTCCAAAGGACAAGCTTTACTACATCGCTGGGAAAACCTCCTTCTATCCTGCATGAAAGAAATTCCCATGTAAATTTAAGGATTAAAAATAAAAGATTTACTGTTTGGAAAAGGGGACTAGAATGTGGATTTTGGAAAGTTAAGGGGCTAGATGGACTTGAAAGAATATTTCCTGTGGGGTATTTAAAAATTATAAAAGAATATGTGCAGATTTTGAAATTAACTATAACTGTCTTGTGGGAAAGTTTTCTTGATTGGAAAATAAACAGAAGATGGGGGGGGGATTTGAAAGTTGACTAGAGGGAACTAGAGACAACAAATACATTTAAAGGAGAAGAGGCCCATTAATATAATGAGCAGTTCTATTTGACTATAGAAGAAATTAAGACTGTTTGGGAACAATGTACTCAAACATTTGTTTGATGCTATAGCAAAGGGAAAAACAACAGGCTGGATAAAGAGACTGAGACTGAGATTGATTTGAATGAGGATTTGGGGGTGTTTTTTTTTTTTTTAAAAAAAATCTGAATTACAAAAATTTTATAGAAACAGATGTTACATATCTGAAAATATATAGATGTTACATATCTTAAAAATATCAGAGTATAAAAGTCACATGGGAAAAGATGCTAAAATGAATTTATAAACGAAACCAGCTGTTGTCTTAATAATTAAAGGGGGCATACAAATAATAAATTAGAAAAGTGACTTGGCAAGCCGTCTTATCTCAGATTTACAAAAGCACTGTGTGGAACGAAGGACAATTCATTCTGAGAGGATACAAAAAGAAATTACTGAACCTGTTCCTGAAAAGAAATAAAGAGAAAATGATAAATCAATTTGTAGAACATTACTTGATGGGATTAAAATAAAGTTTTTAAAGTAAACAAAAGTTCTACTAAGTGAATCTATTTCACTATAATGCCTTGGTACCGCCACACTTGGAATACTGCATCCAATTTGGTTGCCATGACTTTAAAAAGATGTTGAGGCTCTAGAAAGAGTGCAGAGAAGAGCAACAAAGATGATTAGGGGACTGAAGGCTAAAACATATAAAGAATGGTTGCAGGAACTGGGTATGTCTAGTTTAATGAAAAGAAGGACTAGCGGTGACATGATAGCAGTGTTCCAATATCTCAGGGGCTGCCACAAAGAAGAGGGAGTCAAGCTGTTCTCCAAAGCACTTGAGAGCAGGACAAGAAGCAATGGGTGGAAACTAATCAAGGAGAGAAGCAACCTAGAACTAAGGAAAAAATTTCCTGAAAGAACAATTATTCAGTGGAACAACTTGCCTCCAGAAGTTGTGAATACTCCAACTCTGGAAATTTTTAAGATGTTGGATAACCACTTGTCTGAAGTGGTGTAGGGTTTCCTGCCTAAGCAGCGGTTGGACTAGAAGACCTCCAAGGTCCCTTCCAACTCTGTTATTCTATTCTATTTGACCAGGGTTAAAATATGTGGGTTTTGGTAGCTATTAATGGGATTTCTTTTTGACCAGGATGAAATGACATGGATTTAAAGATTTGTTTTTAAGTACGGAAAGATTTTTTTTTTTGCTTTATTTCTTAAAGAAAGTGATAAATCTAGATTAAAAAATAGATTTTTAATGCAGGTGTTAAGTGTAAAAAATGTTTCTTTTTGTCTGGAGGAGAGAATCATCTTTTATTTATTGTTTTTTCTCTTTTTTCTTTTTTTCTATCACTTTATATTCTTTCTTTACTTTTTATATTTTTCTTGTTTGAATTAGTTTTTTAATCTTTGTATTCAGAAACCTCAATAAAATTATTATATATTTCTAAAAAAGCCATAACATATCAGGGAGATGGTGTAGAATAGAAATGGAAAACCTCACTGAGTCAATCCTAAAAAAAAATATTAAACCTAGATTTTTTGTTAGATGCAAATCTACATCAGAGCCAATCTTCCTCAGTGAAGAGATTCCCTTGATACCTGAACGGGCTCCTGGGAGTTGGGAATTCTCTAAAACTGGATTTTAAATTAATTTAAATTTAATTTATTAATTAATTGCCTTCAAGTCAGTGTTGACTCCTAGTGACTGCGTGGACAAATCCCTGCAGTTTGCTTGGCAAGGTTTATTAGAAGTGGTTTGTCGTTGCCTGCAGTGGTGGGTTGCTTCCGGTTTGCCCCGGTTCGGGCAAACTGGTAGCGGCAGTGGTGGGAGGCTCTACTCACCTTCCCAGATGTCATCAAAAATGCTCTGTGCATGCTCTGAGCACCATGTGCTCACAAAGAGAGTGTGCGTACCCGCATGCTACAGAAAGCAAACCGGTAGCCCCCGGGATTTGAAACCCACTACTGGTTGCCTGCTGAGAAAGGTCTCTGAAAGTGACTGACTCACAGTCACCCAGATGACTTCATGCTATAAAGACAGGACTAGAACTCATGGTCTCATGATTTTTAACCTGATGTCATAACCACTACACAAAACCGACTCTCTAAATTAGTTCAAATTAATTCATACCAGGGTGGGTTCTAATTTTTTTTTACTACCGGTTCTGTGGGCGTGGCTTATTTTGTGGGCGTAGTTTGATGGTCATGTGACAATTCTTTAGGATTTAGCAGAGGTACTGGTCTACCAGGCTTTTAACTGCTTGCAGAGCTGTACCGGTCTATCCATTTGTTCTCGGAAAGTTCTGGTCTACCCATTTGTTTTTGGAGGCACCGGTCTACCCATTTGTTTTTGGAGGCACCAGCCTACCCATTTGTTTTTTGGGTGCACTGGTCTACCACCACACTGCTTTTAACACTGATCAGCTGTAGGGTGGCCCTTTGAAGCCCCATGGCAAGAGTTTAAACAGTTTTTTTCCTTCTAGTTGATCAGCTGGGACTCGGGAGGCAGCAAATAGATTGGGGGCAGGGCCAAATAAAAGATAAGAATAACGCGGGGGGTGGGTGGGAGGGCCCAGCTGCTGAACAAAGAGAACCAGTTCGGTGACGTCATATCGTCACCGCTATCAGCTCAGCAGAATTGGGCCGAACCGGGAGGAACTCACCAGTGATTCATACTGAATGAAGACTTAACAAAGGGAGAAAGGAGAAACATGCAAAAGTCCTTAATCTGACGATTAAACAGAACAGAGAAAATTGCCCACAGGTATGGATGTCTCATACAGATTGGAGGAAAAAAGTGCTCCACTCCCATCATTGCCATCCTCTTCCCCAAGTACAATCTTTCTTGCTTAGTGAGAGGATGACAAAACACATCTGAAATTGGGCAACTTCTAGATGAAAGCTTTGTCTTGTCTAATGAAGAAGAGGGCAGGTTTTCACTTTCTACAGGGTATACATACAACTCAATAATATGACTACTTTTAGACATATCTAAAAGTAAGTTAGCATATGCATACCACCTCATAGATATTATTGTAAAAATTATGGGTACTATTCAGGGTTCGGAAAGTACTTGTCCTTGTGCTGTGTTTTATACGCAAGTAACATGGTCAGTATGAAATTGACAAAACCTATATACCGTATTTTTCGGGGTATAAGACGCACTTTCCCCACTCTAAAAGTGGGTGTTAATGTTTGTGCATCTTATGCAGCGAATGTTGCTGAAGCCCTGCCCACCCGCCATTCCCCATTCTTCGGCCTCTGCCTTCCAGCAATTTTCCTCCTTGCAGCAAACAGCCAACAGCCTAATAAGCTTCAGCACAGCCTGATTTAGCACAAGCAGCTGATTGATGGTTGGATCTGCCTCCCGGAATAATTCCCATCAGCTGTTCCAGGCTGCAGGGATTGCCATCACCCATCACTGCCGTCGCCACCCATCGCTGCAGCCACCTATTGCCGCTTCCGCATGCCCCATTTTTGGCTTCTGCACATCCTGTTTTCGGCCTCCGTGTGCCCCATTTTTGGCCCATTCTAGGCGGTGAGGATCCCCACTGCCATCACCTTTGTCCTTACTATTTAGCTATCTTTTCATTTTCTGTGTTTCAAACATCGAAAAGATGGAAAGTCTGAAACTCCAGCTTCTCCGTGTGAGGTGAGGAATGCAGTATTCCATTAAGTTCACAATAGAACAGTAACCTGAGAAAAATATTTATTTTCCCCTATACTGTATCTCTCACAACAAACTGATATAACTGTTTTTAAATAACATTCTCATTCTATTTCAGCTTTCTGTATTTCTTCATAAAAAGAAAAGCTATAAATTGAATCTCCGCTTTGAAATCTTGATTATTTTTTACTTGACACTGAGAGATATAAGAGCTCTACTTTTATCTGCAATGGATTCATTCATATGTCACATGCAATTCATGCTTAATTTGAATGATAAACATGCATATGTAAAATAATTATATAAAAAAGAAAAAAATCTTCACAAAATTTCTCGACCATTCATAATTTTCGTATTTTTTATTTCCTTAGCTTTATGAGTGATAGACACCAATAATATGGGATAAGGGATGAATAAGTAGATCTTGCTTGGCTAGCAAGGCAAAAATATATTTCCCATGAAACAAATCTACAATAAGATAGAACATAGAACATAGAATAATTTGTTGGAAGCGAGGTCTTCTAGTCCAACCTATTGCTTAAGTAGGAGACTCTATATCATTTCATATAAATGGTTGTCCAGTCTCTTTTTGAAAGCCTCCAGTAATGGAGCACCCACAACTTCTGAAGGCAAGCTATTCTATTAGTTTTTTTCTCTCACCATTAGGAAATGTCTCCTTTGTTCTAGGTTACTTCTCTCCTTGGTATGTTTCTAGCCATTGCTTACTGTATTTTTATATTTTATATTATTTTTTTTACTATATTTTATATGATATTTACTGTAGCAAAGTCATGAAGCCATTATGAAAGAATTCATCAATTGATGTGTATCAAATAGCTACTCTATTTATACTACCAATTTCCAAATCCTCTTTCTGTTTGTTATGTGTAAAGATCTGGAAGATAGTTTCTACTTGTTCCTTGTTTTGATAAAGGCTAGATTATCCATTTATATACCGCTGACT
Source organism: Pantherophis guttatus (assembly GCF_059756535.1). NCBI lineage: Eukaryota > Metazoa > Chordata > Lepidosauria > Squamata > Colubridae > Pantherophis > Pantherophis guttatus. The sequence continues at coordinate 41,747,363 of NC_142065.1, read as the reverse complement.
TCATGAGAACTAAGGCTCACCAACCCCATAATTAGCAGCATTATATAGGGCAGAAGCAAAAAGAACCTCACTACATTTTTTTGCTCTGTAAGATGATAAGTAGATACATTCAAGCATTAAGGATGAATTAGAGAAAATAACTAATTTCTTTAGTTTACTGATCCACTAAATTGGCAACATCAGCATTCCTTGCTATCAGTGTCATATGGATTATGCCTGCTATTATGCTAGCTAGAGAGATGGCTGAGCATATAGATATTGCTTGACCAGATTTGACCAAGCAATTGTTTGCTTACTCCTTGCACCTCTTAAATGATCATAATAGAAAGGGCATGGCAAGCTCTGTCCTCAAAATACAATGCCTTTTTAAGAGAGTGTTGTACTTACCTCTTTAAAGGATATGATAATTTAACCTGTCCTGAAATAGTAAGTTCAATTAAAAGGCCTTGATAATTTTATACAATAATACTATTATGAAATGCACAAATTTATTATGATTTGAGAGACTATGATCATCAGGATGAAAGGACTTTCATAATAAATTTCAAATGGAAATTGAATAGGTTTCAATTTTTGGGAGTGACTAACATTTGGGGAAAGGCAAAGTCTGGCTTTCAATAGGAAGAAAAATGGATTAAGGAAATTGTGCTGATGGTACACTTCTCCTCGATCCGTGGTATTGGGAAGGGATACTTCCACTATTATGGAAGAACCACTGTCTATTATTAGTATTGGTAGTCCTGACTTAACAACTCTAATTGGGACTTGAAACTTTGTTGCTAAAGAAAGAAGCCATTTAGTGGAACAACACATGATCATCCAGTTTAATGACAGAAGTTCCTGCAGTTTTTCATTGTTGTGATTGAATCAGAGTTGGTATTCAGCTGGTTCATACTGGTTTGAGCGAACCGGTAGTGGAGATTGTGGGTGGGCTCTATGCTATCTTATTTAGGCACAGTTTTGATGCTGGGCGCATGCAAGGAAGGTGCATGTGTGTGTGAAGCAAACATGCATGCACACGGCGAACCAGTAGCAACAAAATGTGAAACCCACTGCTGCATTGAATCTCCGGTGCTTGCTAACTGAAACATCATGTGCCACAACTTGCTGCTCTTGCTGGCTTCCCCAATGACTTTGTGGGAAGATGGCTGGGAAGGTTATAAATGACAATCATGTGATCATGAAAGGATGTGACTATTGTAAATGAACAATGGTCACCGAGTGTCTGAACTACCCAGCCTGGTTTTTATTGCCAAATGGCTCAAAAATTAATGGAAAATTTACTTCTAATCATTCAAATCCATCAACATATGTTTGACAAGAATGAGGCTGATAGAGTTCTAACAGCTTTCTTCTAAGGAAATGAATGTTGAAAGATGTAGATAAGTAGTCTTTAATTAGTTGATTTAATCAATTAATTAAGTTGAATTAATTTCTCAATTTAAGGAATTACTTCTCATGCACTTTCTTGTTAAGGCATTAGTTATAGTACTTAGAGCCAAACATTGGTTTGTGTCTCCATTTGAGTGAGCAGGTAGTGAATAATACATTTTTTTTTTAAATCCAGAAGAAGCCCAGATTCTTCTCCTCCACAGAAAAGCAAAATGAGGTACTCCAAACTTGCATGAACTGAGGTGTATCTCTTCCATGCACATTTAATTCTTTGGATATTTTCTTCTGTACTATTATTTGTATATTAATAAAATTAGTCAAATTATCTCCTATGGCAGATTCTTGAATAGGATCTCTAATTTCTAGATTTGGAAATAAGGCTGGGGGACAGAACTGAAGTGGAAAAAAGAAATCATATTAGGCCTGTTTTCTGTCAAAGAAACATTCATTCTTTTTCATCTGCTCTTTTGCAAACAAGAACAACAACAAAAAAACATTATGCGTCTTGCAGTTTAGTAACAGCTACTCACATTTCTTTTCATTTGGTCTACTCTAGATGAACAGTTGGCCAATATTCTTTTCTGGTATTGGAAAAAAAACCTTGGTAGAATGGCCATATGCCAACACTGAACTATCATAGGAAACATGGCATGCTACCTTATCAAAACAGAATGCCTAAGAGTTTTGAAGAGGAATGTGGGAAGAGACTGATACCTGCACAGTTAAGGAGAAATCTACTATTTGATACTATTGATGGAATCAATCAATAAGGGACCTGAAGATTTCTTCTTCATTTTCTTTTTCCATATCAGCCAATCGTGGGAAAAGATTGGATATTGCCTTTAAGATTTTAGTGAGATCTGGGATGCAACCGGAGACATATATTTCCCTGCTATGGCAATGTCACTGAATATGCAAAAGACTCTTGTGTCAGTAATACTTGAAAACTGCCAAAAGGGATTATCCAGTATATAGGAAGCTCTCCATATTTCTCCCTTTTCCCACAGAAATCTCTTAAATACTTAAGTTTTATTCATGGACATGGAGACTATATCTTACATGCAAATTATCTTTAGAAGCTAAGAAGCATTTACATTCTGTCACTGTTTATCAGAAACATAGTGAATATATCAGATGTACTTGCCAACATCCCATGAAGGACGAAGCTCTTTCTTTATAGAAATTACTTGAAAATTTGGAAAAAAGCACAATTCCTTCATAGAATAGTGAATGACAACTGTGTTGTCATTGCTGCAATTTATAAATGGAGATACACTTCCAAAAACATGGAGCTAAAGCATACAAAGCACAAAAAGCAGCTTTGTTCCTCTGTAAAATGCTCAAATAAAATGACACAGTTAACAAAAAAATAACAGAAATATGTCTATACAGAGAAATATGTAATGCAATGTAGATAAATGCTTACTTAGTGAATTATTATACATTGTGTCTGAGGTCACTGGCATTTTGATGTTAACATCCATCCATCCATCCATCCATCCATCCAAGTCCTACATTAATCCCATAACAGTTGCAGCAATAATTTCATCTAAAGTTTTTACTAAATAAAAGTAGGTGTCGTAAATATCAAATATGATCAGGGTAAATGGTTAAATACGAAAAAAAATGTGCATATTTATATTCTGTAGGTACTGAAAAAAAAATATATTACAAGTAAATTTAAGGGGAAAAAATATAAAAAGGAGTTTTGATGACAGTGGCAAGTTCACATCCCTAAAGCAAGCAATGTAATTTTCACATTTATCTTGCCAAACATATCTTTCAACAGCTACCCATCAAGTTGAGCCCATAATATCTCTTCTTCTCATCAACATAAAGAAGAGATAGAGGCCAAACATTTCTTTATTTATACCTGGTACATTACATAATAACAATGAAAAAAATACATTTCAGCCATAAATAATTACAATTCTGATTATTATTTTTTAAAAAAGACAAGTGTAAATTGCTTAGCACATTGTAAGCCGCCCTGAGTCTCCGGAGAAGGGCGGCATATAAATCAAATTTAAAAAAAAAAAATACACAGTACCCGCATAGGTTGTTTACACAATAGCCTTTTTTTAAAAAATTGCCATTATTTTTACCTTCTAAATACAGCAAATTGTAATCTCTGAAGGTTTCCATTTGGAGGAAGATGAGAGGGAACAGTTCTTCCTTATTTTACTTTTCTCTTTGGAGCCCTCTGCTGTTTTGAAGTCTACTAAGCTTTCCCAGTGATGACTGCCTGTCCAGTCCCATTCACTAGCTCTACTTTGGCTCCAAATGATGAACTTTGTAAGGGACATTGTTATAGCCTAGTTTTTTTAAAAAATGTACTGTCCTATTTTTCCCCTAGTGTCATGGAGAGAAAGAGAGAGAGATTTCATTTATTTTGCTATAAAATTAGGCTTTTCAGACTTGATTGCTGTCAGAGAATGCAGTTTGAGTACTAGTCTGTTCATCCTTGAGGCTAGTGACCTGATAACAGTAAATCTGCCATGTCCATTTTATTTTTCACTTGCGCCTCTGTGGGTATGTCCCCAGTATTTCACATTTACCTCTTTCCAGTCAACTGTTCCATAGGCATACCTCTCGATCCCCAGAAATACACAGGAATGTTCTGTCTGCTTTGCTACACAACATATCAGATCTTTACATTAGTGAAAGAACTGCATCCTTTGGATAGTTCTGAGATCAAACAAGTGACAACAATAACAACAACAACAACAACAACAACAACAACAACAACAACAACAACAACATTATCTTAACATGTTAACTGTCTATGCAGGTGAACATCTAATTAAGATAATTATAATGCTTTTGCAATGCCAGTCTGACACAGTTTGTGACATTGCAATTATGTAGCAGCAGTACAGAAGGCACCTAAAAATTGGAGGGTTACAGAAATATAACCCTGGACTATGTGTGGAGGAAAGAGACTTTTTAAAATAACTTTGGGATCAATTATGTTAACTTCAAATATACAGACGAGGGAGTTTTGAATTATCAGTTACAGCCCAGCAACCTATTTTATATACTTTAACTTCTGTAAGAAAACAAAAGACAATAAGAACTGTACCAAGAACAATGCCAAGGCACATGATAGGTTTTCTATTAACCTATCCTAACCCACAAATAACTGTCTGGGTTCTTAAGAACTCTCTACACCATCCTTCAAACTTATGAATACAAAGTTTAATTCCTAGGACTGACCAAAATTTTACAAATCAGATCTTTTTTTATCAAGCTGGGTGAAATAAAAATCAGGACTGGGGAAAGAAAATAAAAGCAAGCAAAAAGAAAGGATACAATACAGACTGTAGTCAAGAAAAGGAGATTAAAAATTGAAAAAAATTGAAAATCAAGAAGAGTCCGGTAGTATCTTTTTCAACTATATAAGTATATATATATATATATACAGCATGTATCTATGTGTGTGTGTGTGTGTGTGTGTGTGTGTATGTGTATTTATCATCATCATTTTAGCCATTGTCTATCCACTGAAGGATGAAGGCACCTTTGCATGTTTTCAATGATTATATATTTGTATGTGTGTGTGTGTGTGTGTGTGTGTGTGTGTGTGTATATGCATGTATATAGATATGCATACACACACACATCTATAATCAGAGAAGAGGCCTTCATCCTGCAGTGAAGAGACAATGGCTAAAATGATGATGAATATCATATATATACACATACATACATACACACACACACACGTATGTATAAGTGTAGATACACACTTAAATCTAAATGGAGATTTTATTACTAGAACAATAAGCTTAACAATGGAACTGTCTGTTTTTTCTATAACTAGCCTGATAAATAGTTTTGGAAAACTCATAAATTTGCTTATTATATTTCTTCATTTGAGTTGATTGCATATGTTCAAAATATATTTGAATTCTTTTCAGTTTAAAATTTCACTCCAGAAACAAATCTCAACTTTTTTCTGATCTATTAAAAATCCATCTCCTTTCAGGGAACTCATTTGTTCTTAGCATTTAGTGGCATCCAAGATGCCCTGTACCAGAAGCCTTCTCTTCTGTTTACAATTCCTTCCTAGAGTTTCTCCTTTAAAAATTCATTCAGAATAAAGCTGGAAGGAACTTTGGGGTCTTCTAGTCCAAACCCTGCTTAAGCAGGAAACCCTGTACCATTTCAGACAAGTGGCTATCCAGTCTTTTCTCCAGTGATGAAGCACCTACAACTTCTGAGGCAAGCTGTTCCACTGGTTAATTATTCTCATTGTTAGGACGTTTCTCCTTAATTCCAGGTTGGTTTTCTCATGATTAGTTTCCATCCATTGTTTCTTGTCCTGCATCCTGGTGCTTTGGAGAATAAGTGCTTTGGAAAATAATAAATAAATGCACATATTATATAAGGTTTGCTTTCATAGACAAATGAAACTTCCCATGAAAGCTTGTTTATTCCATAACGAACCTTTCCAATAATTGAAGTTTCCAAATTCTGCCCCTTACGGTCATAATTTTTTAGTAACCCACTAGTAACTTCCTAGTGGTCTACAGTATTTGCTAGGAATTCTGGAAAATAATGTTCCAAGTCATCTGGAAGATACTATTTAGGAAAGGATGCTTAATTAGAATGTATGATAAGCATTGATACCTTCAATGGTACCATAAACCATAATTCATCTATAGAAAATGGGATGTGTGACTGAGTATTTGAGAGAATTAGTGTTAATAATTCATTTTTGTTGTCATGTGGAAATAAGACAAGTTTTTAATCCTATGCTTTTGGTTTTTTTCCTCATGGATTCAAGTCAATGTGTCAGATACTAAAGCCAACCTGTTTGATCTACTAATCAGCTGAATTCACATATAACACTAAGCCAAGATATTTAAATTATGATAAAACAAACAATAATGGCTTTACTGACTTCGCATACAGAATCAAAGCCAAAAGAAACAATATGTGATATAAATCCAGATGAATGACCTTAGACCAGTGGTGAAATCCAAATTTTTTTACTACCGGTTCTGTGGGCATGGCTTGGTGGACATGGCAGGGGAAGGATACTGCAAAATCTCCATTCCCACCCCACTCCAGGGGATGGCTACTGCAAAATCCCCATTCCCTTCCCACTCCTGGGGGAAGGATATTGCAAATCTCCATTCCCACCCCACTGGGGCCAGTGAGAGGTGACATTTGCTGGTTCTCTGAACTACTCAAAATTTCCACTACCAGTTCTCCAAACTACTCAAAATTTCTGCTACCGGTTCTCCAGAACCTGTCAGAATCTGCTGGATTTCATCCCTGCCTTAGACTAGTCATTCTTTCTCAACTTTAAGAAAAAAGCAGTGACAAGCCACTTCTGAAATTTGCCAAAAGGAAATTGCAGGAACTAGTTCAGGCAGTTTCCAGGAGTCAGTACTGACTCAAAGGGATACCTTTCCCTCAAAATGTTTCACATTTATGTAGGTTTCGGTTGAAAAACCATATTACTCTGCTGGATGTTCACAATATAAACTCACAAGTATGCTGTTTACATATCCTAGTATTGCTTTTTTAAATTATGCATTTTGCATAAAAAAAACTCTTATGTCTCTATATTTGAAATTAAAAGTCCCTCTTAAATATTACACTGAATATATTAGACACATCAAATTCATCTGGAAATCTTAAAAATATGAGATATTTGAAGTTTGAACTTGATGAGTCAGCTAGGAACACCAAATGGCGTGAGATTCCTTTTATGTTTATTTCACTGTCATATTTCAGCTATAAAACTAAATAATAATGGTATTACATCCTCTTAAAATTGGATTATATTAATTATAGTCTTTTTATATTGTGTTGGTACATACTACTGTCTCTGGTGGCAATGCCCATTTAATTACTAATTTTGGCTGAAGGAATTTGAGGAAACTGGAAAATTTCCACAGCACTTATTAATAATTAATGCCAAAGTAACTTTATTATTTGTTTTCCAGAACATAGAAAATAGTGCAATACAAAAACAACTTCAGTTTTTATTGCCCAGTGCCAAATTTACTCTACAAAACACTGGAAAGCTGAAACATATATTTCTTTGAATCATGCATACAGGAAATGGGCTGAAAAATTAACACAGCAACAAAGTATCTTGAAAGATTATTTAATTAGCATAATCAAAATCTGATTTCCCTTTTACAACTGTTATCAACAAGATCATTCCCAACATATTACTTCCATCTATATAAATATATTTTTGATTAACAAAAATTGATTGTGGATTTTTTTGTATTTAAGTATTACTGAGGTATAAATCAGAGGTGGGTTCTAGCAGGTTCTGACCAGTTCTGGAGAACCGGTACCGGAAATTTTGAGTAGTTCGGAGAACCGGTAGTAAAAATTCTGACTGGTCCCTCCTCCATCTATTCTCTGCCTCCCAGCTAATTGGAAGGAAATGGAGATTTTGCAGTAACCTTCCCCTGGAGTGGGGTGGGAATGGAGATTTTACAATATCCTTCCCCTGGAATGGGGTGGGAATGGAGATTTTACAGTATCCTTCCCCTGCCATGGCCACCAAGCCATGCCTCAACCCAGCAAGCCACATCCACAGAACCGGTAGTAAAAAAATTTGAAACCCACCACTGGTATAAATATAGACAATAGACATAGATGATGATATAGATGTAGTTGATCTAAATACAGTAAAGAGCCAGTTTGGTGCAGTGGTTAAGACATTATGCTAGAAACCAGGAAACTGTGATTTCTAGTTCTAGCATTGGTATTGCCAAAAGGAAACAGTCACTTTCCCCACTTGGGAAAGTCACTTTCTCTGAACCCTAGGAAGGAGGCATGAAAAATCCTTGCCAAGAAATCTGCAGGAATATGTCCAGGCAGCCTCTGAGCATCAGATACAATTGAAGGGAACAACAACAACAAAAATAATGCAGCATATGAATTTTGCTTTTGTGTGGATCCTCTTTGCTTCCCAATAATCAATATTTTATTGATCACTATGTACTGTCTATGATTTGATTTTAAAAAGAAAGAGGAATTTAAGTAATCTGAAAACATACATTCAACTTGAAGTTAGTGCTTCAGTAGATACTTGGTTTTAATTCTGATTTTACAGGTCATAAAACTAATTTCTATTAAAAAGCTTCCAAATTTATAAAAAGTAAACAAGATTGTTTTTTTTTCACTGTGGATACCAATGAGTAAATTGATTAGAATAATATTTATTAGCTTCTAACTCCTAACAACAGGGGTAAGTATATCTTCTCTTTCAAGGTAATTAGCTGGAATAGAGTGATCATTATAAAACTATGAACATACCTTATATTGAGTCTTAATGATTGTGGTATTGTGTTGTACTGGAATATCCAATCTTGGAATGAATTTGCTACTCATTATAATCTGTGGGTTACATATTTATTTTTATAGTAGTCCCAAACTAAAAGAATCTAGATGGAGCATTAAAATGATTAAAAAGAAACAATGGTAATAAATCAATTTATTAAAAAACCAACAGTAATATTAGACCAAATAGTAATAAAACAAATAATAAACAAACACTCCCACAAGATAGATGTCAGCTCTAGATTGGAAGGCGTGGTAAAATAAAATTGCCTTTAACAAACATGAAGAAAGGGGACCAAAGTCCTCTGGAGCTAAAGAGTTCCAAAGCTTGGGTTCAGAGAAGTCCCATCTAATTCTCTCTTCGAATAAAAGAAAGACTCTCAATAGACCTTCAATTCAATTCTGTCAAAGCAGTCATGATATCATTTCTTTCAGGGGTGGGTTCTAAATTTTTTTTACTACCGATTCTGTGGGTGTGGCTTATTTTGTGGGCATGGCTTGATGGTCACATGACAATTCTTTAGGATTTAGCAGAGGTACTGGTCTACCAGGCTTTTAACTGCTTGCAGAGCTGTACCGGTCTACTCATTTGTTTTTGGAAGCACTAGTCTACCTATTTATTTTTTTAGGCACTGGTCTACTCATTTGTTTTTGGAGGCACTGGTCTACCTATTTATTTTTGCAGGCACCGGTCTACTCATTTGTTTTCGGAGGCACTGGTCTACCCATTTATTTTTGGAGGCACCAGTCTACTCATTTGTTTTTGGAGGCACAGGTCTACCAGCACACTGCCTTTTAACACTGATCAGCTGTAGGGCGGCCCTTTGAAGCCCCGCGGCAAGAGTTTTAACAGTTTTTTTTCCTTCTAGCTGATCAGCTGTGACTCAGGAGGCAGCATTAGATTGGGGGTGGGCCAAATAAAAGGTAAGAATAACGCGGGCAGTGGGGGGGCGGAGGGGGCGGGGGAGCAGAACCGGTTCGGTGATGTCATATCGTCACCGCTACTGGCTTGGTGGAACCGGGAGAAACCCCCACTGATTTCTTTATAGGTGAGTACCAAGCCGGTACTTTGAATTGGGCTTATTGGTAACCAGAGGAGCAAATTCAGGAAGATTTTATGTTGCAGTGTTGGGGCCAGATTCAGGAGTAGTCATAATTTCTAAGTCATGGCAATTCTTATACCAATCTAGCCAGGTGGTGACCAAGACTTGAATTGTTCACAGTCATTGTAATCCACTGCAGATATTCTACACCACACAAGGGCACCACGAGGGAGGGCATCACACGAAGGAGGGCACCAGTAGCAAGTTTTTTTTAAAAATGTTTTTAATTTCATAAAAGTGCAAATGCTACAGCTGTAGTATAAAACAATTATTTTTCCCCTGCTTTGCATGGAGCAGGTTTCCCAGATTACTCAAACCAGAGTGTCTTGGTTCAAGGAAGGTTGCAATTGGTACATTAGCAAAAGTTGTGCAAAACCTCCCCTGTCCACAGTCAAAATGGGAAACGTCTTCACAGCCAACTCACCATGGCCAACTTGCTGTGGAATGACTTGCTGCAGGACAATTTAACAATTCTATTTAATTATTTAAAATAAATAAAAATATTTTAATTTTTGCCATTCACATTTCATTCTGTCTCACCATTTACATCCTTTCTTTAATGATTCTATTCCACTATTCTTTTGATATTCATGTAACTCTTGTCCCACAGTGAGTTGGCGGTGGCAAGTTGGCCACGACAAGCTGGCCATGGTGATTTGGCTGTGCCAAGTTGGTCATGGCAAATTGTCATAGACCTGTCCACAATGTCCACTTTCTGTTAAACTGTAACTGCAAGTGCAGGAGGACTTCCAAGTCATACTTTTGGATGACACTTTCAGAATAACTTCTGGGACCAATGGTCAGGGATGTTTACTGATATACAACAACTTATTCCTAGGTATATTTAATGTATGTTAATTTTACTCTGCCAAAACAGACAGCCTGCAGACCATAGTTCAAGTTGCTGCTATCTAGTATCATACCATTAGTTCCCGAATGTTAGATCAAAGTCTTTTTCAGGTCCTTCTAGTTTAATTCTTCATCCAGAGATTTCTCAAACCTTACAAGAGCCTGTGCTTTACCTGTATCTTATGTGTTCTTTCATTTAACAAGAATAATTTGAAATCCTTGATTTACAATCTTATTTGTTGTATGCATCTTGGAACAAGAATGCTAAACCTCACTTGGATTGTATTTTCTTGCACTGTGCCTGTATGTCTGTGTGAGAGAGGGGGGAGGTGAAACTAAATTTTTAGTTTCTGTAAGTAACATTAGCTCACACATTAAGAAGCCTGCTGCATTTTTTCTCCAAACGTGCAAAACACTTTTCCTATTAGTCCTGAGGAAGGAAGTATCATGTGCTTTAATGGAAAGATGGCATACATTACTGCCACAGTTTTGAGCCAGTGGAGTGACCTATCAATACACATGAAATGAAACCCAGCAATCTGGGCTGATGCAGGGTAAATTACTCACCCAGAAAACTTTTTGGTTTGTTGAATGCTGTAGTAGTCTTGCATGAAAAACCTCAGGCATTTTCTCTCTCCTTCTGAATGATTGCCACAGTTCCATAGTCAGATAACCAAATAACCAATAAAAAGGGACAGCTGTTTTTAAATTTTGTATTATATTAAAGACTCTAACATCTGGCAAATTATTTATTGATTATGTTTTGTTTCCTTGAGTAAAAGAATTTTGGGAAGAACTGGACAATGGGGAAAAGTTAACAACCTACCTTTCAAACTTTATTCATGAGGCAGGTTAATCAGGTGGAAAAGCAATCACCTCACTTATTTTTTTTTAAAGAGATGTGAGAAATGGCAGAGTTCCTATGGAAAAGTAAATTTACTACCTTTCAGAAATAATTTCAGGCACAATCTATGACATATTGTTCCTGTTTGATTTTGCCTGATTCCTTGATGAATGAGAATGAAATGAAGCAGGACTGATCATATGACCCATTGCTAATCCCATGTCAGCTCCATATATTTCTGCGCCTTGAAATGCATATACAATGAGTATGACTTGATCCTATTTAACATAGGTTGAGAAAATGATGACTGAATGAAATCCAACTTTCTGTTTAAAAAATGCAGTGATTAAAAACTTTAACGGAGTAGCAAACTGTTGCTGTCCTTTAATCTGCCAAATCAAGAAAGATGGGAAAAGGTGAATTTTAAAAGGAACAAATCTAAATGGAGGGGTCAGAATGTATTTTGAGATTTGGAAAGTATGCAAGAGAGTTTTCATTACTTGGAGATGATTGAAGCATATAGTTCTCTTTCTGTAGAGTGTTTGTTTTTGTCATTAATATCTTGCTGCTTTTAGGATCTCTCAAATTTCCAAATATCATAAATCTTCAATATTAGGAATAACCAGGTAATCCATGACACCTTGATCCTAAATTGTGTGTTTTTTTCTAGTTCTTCTAATCTATGATCCTTTTAAAGATAGTGGGTAGATTATGCAAATTAATAACAAATGTCAGTGGTTTCCATTTGGGTCTAAGGCTCAAGAAGGTAAATTTAATTTTGGAGGCAGCATAAGTGGGTTTAAAGAGGATACTTCACTATAATCTAACAGATAAGGCATTTTCCCATTAAAACAATGCTATTAAAATCCATCTGCTTTCACTGATATCAAGATGATCAGGAAGTGAAATTTGTCATCTTTCTCTACTTTGGGAAGAGACTTGGAATGAATCCACACACCTTAGTGGTACCTCAGAACAGAATAGGAAGTTGAATGGTATGGCTCATGCTTTGAAAACACGAGATTTAATCTGCATCCTGAAATTTTAGGGAGTTGTTGCCAGTTAGTGTTGAAAATATTAAGTGAAGTATATATTGCCACTACATTTCCTAAAGTAAAGCGAGGTGGCAACATTCATACATACAGAGCAAAAGCCCCTTCACAACCCTCAATGGTGTAGCTTCTACTAATAGTGGATCAATCTATCTTTACATAGATTTACAAAAACCAAGAAATGGGGTTACCTATGGTTCTTATGATATATTTTTTCCCCTCTAATCCATAAAATTCCTTTCTTGGCCATAATGTTTCATATTTTGCTTTATCTTCAAGTGTGCAGCAGGGAGATGTAAAATGTGACAAATGTCACAATTACCCAAGGAAATAAGTAATTCACCAGCTAGGGGTTTTTTTTTCCCCTATCCTTTTTAATTTATTGGATAGATTTGATCTCTTGGATAGTGGCTTGGAAAAGCAAATTCTTTTCATAATTGGCTATAAATGAGACACAGTAGTTAGTCTAAGGTAAAAATATCTCAGATTTTTTTTTAGCCTAGATTAGCAACTATTTCATTTACAGCCAATTAAATAAATTGATGACAACTAGGAAAGCACCTTGATATCCGGAGATTTCCACTTACTTTATTTTGGCTTGGATATTGAGTCTATTCTGTTTTTCATTTTCACATTCATAACATGAATAATAGCATTTTTTTAAAAAATCCCTCAGCAAATCACAAATAACATTTAAAAAGATTAAAACCCCACTTTTGCTAGGACCATTTTTCCAAAATCTAATCTAGTTATGACAATTTAGTAGAGTTATTAGAAGACTGATCCCAAAAGCTTAAGATTGTGTACTTAGCACTCCCTTCTCCAATTTTACCTTCTTCACTGGAGAAGATCATAAAGAAAATCATTATAAGACTTACACTACTATTTATTGTTTTTATTTATCCTGAAACTTTGGACAGGTAAAAACTAATGCAGGTTTCCAAATCATTTTATGAAATGAAACTCTCACAGTCATACATATACATACTGTATATCTATCAAACTAACTGAAAATCTAGCTGGATTTGAGTTTTAGAAGAATCAAGGTAGGTCACCAAAGGCATGGTACCTCATTCTAGCATCATATAGATAGACTGTATATTTTCTTTAATAGCAATGTAAGAAATGTCAGGCTACATTCTGTCACAGAATTTAATCATTATTGGTGTATGAAAGATGTTACAGAAATATTTTATGTTTTAGATGAGAATGTTTTGAATTATACTCCAAAATCACAAAATTTGACTATTTTTGAGGAATTTTTTATGATTGTATCAGACATGAGGAACTTTGAAAATGCAATTTCCCCCCATATTAATCAATAAATCAAACAATTTACCAATTACACCTTGGCATAGATTTCAAAATACTTTAAAGAATAGACAAATTTTTATGTGTAATTTAAGGCATAATTATTAAAGATATGATATACAATTTATTCATTTTTATTGATTTTGGGTCACTAAAATTATTCATATCAATTTAACTTATTAATTCTTTTTTATATTTATTTTTCTTTTATTTGCTTTGGTTAAATAATTAATTAGATTACTTTTTGATAGGATGCATATTATCTTGAAAATATGTTTTATTCATTATGTTCTGTGTATTTTTTTTTTAAAAGAAACATTTGCAATAAAGTAGAAAATGGTACCTTATTTTTTGTGACTAAAATTGTAGCCCCTAAATTGTATTTTCCATCCACTTGTAAAAGTTCCAAGAAGGAAGTTCTACTTTAAGCATTACCAAGAAAATAAATTGGAGGTAAAGAATATCACTATGAATCTAAGATTAGTTCACAACTTAATAACCAACCCAATAAAATCAATGTTTACAATTAAAACAAATCAAGCACAACAATTGTATATATATTAAGGAATGTTGTATAATCTCCAAAAACTGTTTACATCCATAATTAATATAAACCCAATATTAACCTCAATACTATCAAACTTCATGACAACAGAGTACAATAACAATCCACTAGTCCACTAAAAAGTATTTTAAAGCCTTTTAAAGGCCATAAAACTTTCACAGAGTTGAAGGAAAAGAGGAAGCTGATTCTAGAGATATGGCACTAGGCCCCTAAAACTTATAATGTTATCTAAAACATAGTAAACCTTTAACTCTGCTCAATCATTGTTTTTTGCATTTTAAAGTGCATGTGATTTTGCAACCTCCTTTCTACACTTTGGCAGAATTTCTGTAGTACACAGGTGTCTGATGGCATCATAGGCATGTAAATAGGAAAGTAATAGTGTCCTAAAGAACTGCTAATTGCATCTACCTGTCTGCATTAAAACACCTAAAAACAATATTTTAGCACTGATTGAAATGATAATTTTTTTTAAAAAAATTCTAAAACTACAGTCTGCCAGGAGTATAACAGCCTGTTAAAATGAAACAGCAGGGTGGTAAGACTCAGCTTCTTCTAAAATCATTGCACATATCATAGCAGCAATTCTTTAAAATAAGAGAGAAGGAGAGAAATGGAAGATGTAGAAGAAACTTAAAAGAACATAAGAAAATGATTTGATGGTTGTAGGCATATGTCCATATTGGGAAAACTGACTGAACCAAGAAAAGTAACAGCAGGGGCAAAACTCAGCATGAAACTCACTGCTAAAGCTTTTTCTTGTAGGTTTGCTTCATTCACCATTTAAAGAGGACAGAGAAGTGGTTTAATGGGTAGAAGAAAGAATAGAGTTTTGAACCTTTCTGATATTTTACTTCTTACACATGCCATTTACTCCTGCCCATATTTTTTTTCTTAGTTTTTCTTGGCTCACTTTCAGGAACATATCTGGGCAAACAAAAAAAGACGGGGAGGGGAGGATCTTGGAAGCAAAGAAAGAAATAGAAGAAAACGTAATACTCCACCCCCACACTCTTCCTTTCAAGTAAATGTTCCAATTTCCTGCATGAAAGAGGGACTGACAAGTAAATAATCCAAACACCATTTTACCTAAAGAGGTGGAAAGCTAGCAATTGCCTGGAGATAAAAGATCTGCTTTCTGTTTTAGGCAACCTGAGATAGGATTAGAGGCATTGAATTTCGTGCACAGAAATGTTTTTGGTTCTGTTACATTCTGGTTATTTTTCTGTAAAGCCTTCTACATTTGCAAAGATGCACTAAACTCCTCACTTTCTCCGATCCAAAGAATCCAAAGTTTTATAGCACAGATCTTAGAAATACATAGTGTATAACAGCAGTTTCAGGTATGCCAAAAATACCCTTTATATATTTGTTGGCTACTTTTCTTCTTCATGTTTCAGACACAATGATGTGACTTCAATATGAAACATATTTTTTTTAAAAAATATATAGTTTGGCCCACACATATTAGGAAAAGAGTGATAATGAACATCTGTAAAGGCCTGTACTAAAATTGTAAGAAAAAAGCAGCAAAGGGGAAACTGATGGGCCATTAGTGAGAAAACTTTGCTCTTGGGTTAATTATTCTGTCTAATGATGTCTTTGTTAGTGTCATAATGTCTTTGACAGTGACATAAACAGATGGAACACACTTTTTGTAACAATGGCCCTATGAGTAATCTTTCTCAATCTATTTAATATGGTAAAAGTAATAGCCAACATTTGAAATTAGCCCAGAAATATCATAATTTCAACCATTTGAATATTCTGCCAATCATGTTTTCCACCTATTCGATTTTCTGAACTAATATGAAAGGTAATTCAATTCATAATATATTCAGCATTCCAATTTAGATATGTAAGGAAAAAGGCTACCAAAAGTAGGCCTGGCAGATAAAAGAAAACCACAGATAACATAATTTCTAGTTGGCAAAATCTGTTCTTACATCATTGCCATCATTATTGCCACCAATGGCTGACATGATGAGTTGAGTTGGGGAACCACTCTTGCAATCTTCAAACCTCAGAGTATGTCTATCAGAAAGATTTATTTTTAAAAATGTTTTCAGCGCCATGTATAACAGGGAAACCTGCATTGCACTGCTTGGGTGACAGTGGAAAGGACCAGAATAGATGAAGTGCCTTCTCTATTATGAACACTTTTATATGGATTGGATAAGGATGGCCTAAAGGCTTTACATTTTTTCCCTTAACTTTCTCCTTCCATAAACTCCAGGTTTTGAAGTAGGAGCCATTCATGTGGATTTCACAATTTTAGCTCAGAATGTCTTGGTGTGAAGCCATTGTGAGAAACGGTCACCTTTATTCTAAGGAAAAACTTTCAGTGTGGGAAAACTATACAAAGTTGTGCAAGTTATTATGTTATGTCAAAGTACACTCATTAATTGGTTCTTATTAATAATGCATAAAGAACCAACATTTTCAAGACAGGATTTTAAGGATTTGCAACTATTCCACTCAGAAATACAAACAGTCCTGAGGGAGAATATAGCTGTTGGAGGCACTTTAAAAAACTGCATCTCATATGATAGTCACACAGCCACACAGAAAGTATGGGTTAGAAATAAGGAACACTATCAAGCTGAGCTGAGGTCATTGTGCTCTGCCAATGTAATGTAGGACATGTCAAATTTTTCAACTTTCAAATTCCAAACATTAGGGGCGCTCAAAAGTTGCGACATGCCTTGGGGTATTGTAAAGATATTTTGATAACTTTAATATAATTTAGATGTGCTTGGTAAGTAACTACATAAATATCATTACTTTTTAACATTTTGTTTGTTTAATGGGCAGAAGAAATAAGTTTAAGGAACAGAAGGAAGATCCAAAACCACAATACACAGATAAATCCGAAAATGCAATTTTGAGAAAATGTCCCAGACAGAACCCACCCTAGTCCTCATCAAGATAAAGGAGGGAGAGGGAAAGTATATTCACATTTGTAAGATTCTGTTACTGTAATCTCCCAAGATAAACAAATAAATAATAAACAACAATCCAATCAAGGAACCACCAAGAAGAAAACAATACTTCTATCAACACTGACAGGGCAAGCCTCATTCCATTCTAGTACTGAAGACTTTATGAAATTGCATAATGAAATATCTGCAAGAAAACAACCAAGCTCAGAACATAGAAAGGACCCTACATTTCAACCCTGAACTTATCTATTAAATAAGAAACAAGATGGCAAACTCTAATAGCAAAAAAATAAACAAACCCTAATAATAACAATAACAACAACTACAACAACATATACTTAAAAAGATAATGAAGAGCATAATTCTAACACTGAGACCAGATTTAGCAATCAAGAACATCTGAATCCAAGAACTTCTAGGATAAAATTGTGATTCTATTCCAGAGATAAATGCTCCTTACTTTTAAGAGCCTGCGGTATGACATTTTCCTTTCATGACCCCTTTGACTCCCCATGTGCATGCCATTTTTATTTACCAATGCCTACCTACTGTACCTACTTTGCCACATACTAATCACACTAATCTGTTTACCCCAGATTCTTATGTTTCTCTTCATGAGATACATTAACTGGATTCAAAAATCATGCTTAGGCACGGAGTGTCCCTACCATTGTCCTGGTTATCTGTGAGATAGCCTCTCTCTAATAGTTTCTGGTCATGTATATGTTTATGTTTATGTGGAGTGGAGTGGATGTGTTCCAGGTCCACTCAATTAAATATTATCTTGTGGGACCAAGGAAGTATATGCCATTGTCCTGCCCTCTCTCTCGAACAGCAACTCCCCATAGATATGTATGGTATCTACTCTCCTGAGTTCTGGGGGGGGCCTTAAATTCTGGTTCTGTTTCTAACCCTGAGGTTAGGGGGTTTATGGAACCTTTTTCATTTTTTTTATTGTTATTGTTGCTTTTTAGACAGTCTATTATGTTCTGCTATTATGTTTTAATTGTTCTTACAATTAAACAATTGTATGTTGTACAATTGGAAAAACAATTTCCTATGTTGTAAACTGCCCAGATTATTTTGGAGTAGGCAGCCATAACAAATTTAATAAATACAATAATATAATTTAACTAGCTGTTAAGTAGGCAGGATTCTCATAGTATGTTAAACCATAAACCATGATTTATAAATTAGAGTGGCTAGGTTCAAACATTAAGTCAAAACTATATAAACCACATTATAGTTGAATGTGACATATAAACTCAATCATTACTGAACCCTGTGTATATGAATTTCTTATAAAAATACCACTGTATGTGGAATCTCTGTGATGCTCACACAGATACAATTTGTGATAAATTACACTGCTTGCTTTTTTAATGTGATGCTTGATAGATTAAAGTGCTTTATGTAGAAGCTCCATCAACATCTTATAGACCCAGCTGCAGCAGTTGATCTGTACCCAAGCTTGTTATCTTGGACATGTATTCAATATTCAAATCAGATCCATTCTGTATGTCTTTCAGACCTAGATTCCTTTGTGAGTCTTTGGGAAAGAAAATTAGTTTGATTCTGAATAGTTTTAGATGCAGAGTTAACACAGAAATAAGAGGGATAGCATTCAAGAAGTTAATTTTTAAAGAGCTGATTTATATTCATGAGATCTTTGACAGTATTTCAAAGCTTAGATTTTATTTAAATTTAACAAATGGTCTTGAACCTGTACTTTGATTTTTAGACCCAGTGGCTTTAAGATAAGGATAGTTTTAGTTTCACGCTACAGGCATTTCATACAAAGGTAAAGTTATATCAACTTTCAGACCTCCAAATTTGGATTGCTATCTGGACTGTAATATAGCTCAAAGCATTCTTATTCCACCATGATAGATTGATTCTCCCAACTTTCATTTTGTTTTGACTGATTTCCTCTCCCAAGTATCATAATGCTATATTTATTTATATGGGGGTGTTTGTGTAACAGATGTATACAGGTTGAAGTCATACTTCACCTGAAATATTTCTATCTCAAAGTTGATGGAAGATTGTCAAGATAGCCTGCATTTGCTGAAGATTTCACAGGTCTCCTTGTGACTGTGATCATATAGTAATTCTCCAAAGACAGAATTACAACACAGCTAGAACATTTGAGAAACATATTTGTCTATCATTTTGAAAGGAAAGTAATACTTTTATGTCTTGAAATTATTGGAAAGGGTAAAACAATGGTGCAATCAGTTTTGTTTTGTTATTAATACAGTATCAAAACAGAGAAGTCATAAAATATAATCATATGTAGCAGTAGTAGTAGTAGTACCTAGATATCTCTTCCAATATTTTATCTCACAGGTGATTAGATGCCTAACCCAAATATTAAATTCAATCATTAGTTTTCACTAACCTGGCCAATGGTCAAAAAGAATAATAGTTTAGCAACATCTGGAGTTTTTATGCATATGATATGACAAGATGCTTTTTTCTTGCTCATTTGTAATAAGCATCTTCTGATTTTCCCATAATTTTCAGTCATGGTATGATTACAATTTTCTGTATTGTCAGATTTTTATGTTTTTCACTCATTGTCATCGTCATCGTCATCGTCATCGTCATCCTCCTCCTCCTCCTCCTCCTCCTCCTCCTCCTCCTCCTCCTCCTCCTCCTCCTCCTCCTCCTCTCCATTTACTTTATCCATTTATTAAATTTACTAAACTTGTATTATTCAAATATGGTTGATTGCTGAAATCTGGGAATGGTTTTCTTCTCAAAAACACCAGATAATCTAATTGATGCATGGAAAAATGTCAAGGCTAATACATATAGGATAGATAGAATATGCTAAAAAGGGGTAGGTGAGTCACTTAAGACAGTGATGACTCTTGTTATGTTACTCTTCTATTATTTCTTTGATTAGAATACTAATACTAATAATTCTTTATTGTGCATACTTTATCCTTATGCAAACAGGCTCTTTACAAGATATAAATTAGCTATAGATGAAAAGCACAGAAACAATGTAAAACAGAAGAATGTCTGTGCCTCTGATCCCAATGCCATATGTTTAACTATTTACACCAAGGCAGGCAAACAAATATACTTCTCTCCAGAAATCCCTGCTCCTCTGAGACCTTCCCAGTCTCCAAAATATACTAACTAAGAGCATCCAGAGAATCTTTAAAGCCACTAGTATGACAATATCCTCTAGATTTTTTATGTCATTAGCAATAGGAATGCTAGCTATATGATGTCCAGTTTTGGTCGCCATGATGTAAAAAAGATGTAGAGGCTCTAGAAAGAGTGCAGAGAAGAGCAACAAAGATTATTAGGGGACTGGAGGCTGAAACATATGAAGAATGGTTGCAGGAACTGGGCATGTCTATTTTAATGAAAAGAAGGACTAGGGGAGACATGATAGCAATGTTCCAATATCTCAGGGGCTGCGATAAAGAAGAGGAGTCAAGCTATTCTCCAAAGCACCTGAGGGCAGGACAAGAAGCAATGGGTGGAAACTAATCAAGGAGAGAAGCAACTTAGAATTAAGGAGAAATTTCCTGACGGTTAGAACAAGAAGTTGGGAATGCTCCAACACTGGAAGTTTTTAAGAAGAGATTGGACAACCATTTGTCTGAAATGTTATAAGGTTTCCTGCCTAAGCAGGGAATTCGACTAGAAGACCTCCAAGGTCCCTTCCAAGTCTGTTATTCTGTTATTCTGATATAACCGCACAGTAGGCTAGTGTCATTATAAAGATATCAGCTACCTTTCTCATCTCCAGCATACTTACATATCACATTTCTAAACTGCCTGACAACTTCAGTTCCCTGAATCTCAGGTCATAGGTGACCTCTTCATGTGCAGCTGCCATCCTCTGAGCAGGTATCCCTGACCTTGATAAAGTGTTCTGTTTACAGCAGAGCTGTAAACTTGGAAAGCCATCGCTCTTTATTAAAGTACGTCTGTTGTGCACAGTTCAGTCTTTACAAGAGATTATTTGATCTTATTCTATCAGACATATGCACTAGCACCATTTGAAAGCACATGCAAACTCAATTTCCCATTTTGCAGTCTGATTAATTTGAGGGTTCTCTGTTTGGAATAGTACCATTTATTTCAGATAATCACAGTTGCCTTATGCTGAGGTATGGTTTTATCTGATCAAATAGGGGTATTCCCCAGCCCAGCCTGAAGTTTTCAGGAAGTGAACCTGAATGAAGAACATGTGTTTTATGACCAAACTATATTCCATTACACAATGGACCAGCTAACAGCAATCCATCCCCCCCTTGCAAAAAAAATAAAAATAAAAATAAAAATTAAAGAACAGTCTAACAAACTTAGAAAATTCAAAGTAAAAATTAAGTGTTACATTTTGGAAGAACTTTTATGCCGAAATGACAACCATGACTTTTCTCCTTTCAGAGAGTAAAAAAAAAGGTGGAAATGGGTTGTTAGGAGGGTTAGAAAGATTCTAGCAGGAGGAAAAGAAAAGAAAAGAATTACTGAAGCACTTTCCACAAAGCAAAAATCAACAACAATCAATTTGTGACAGTGTTATTTGGGTAGTTTCATTATTTTATTTTGTTGTTTTTAAGAAATCATGAATCAGCCTCTCTATATTTTTTTTACAGATATTACAGGGTTCTCCATTTTTTATTTATGTGGTCTTAACATTGATCTAAACCTTTGCCTGTGAAGTTCTAGTTTTTCTTATCTTTCTTTTATATTGTTCTCATGTTTTTCCTCAGATGAACATCAAATTTGGGGAGGCTAAGATCCTTGACTATAAATCAGCCTATTGCTATTCAAGTGTATGGAGCAATTTATTCCACTGGGATGACCTGAAGCCTTTGGTTGGTTGTATTTGTAAAATGAACTCATACCTTAGATCATTGACTGATTTCTTGGAACATATGAGCTGTGAAGAACATTTGACAGTCAGAAGAAGTTACTGTTCTCTCTCTCTCTCTCTCTCTCTCTCTCTCTCTCTCTCTCTCTCTCTCTCTCTGTATTGATAGATGATAGATAGATAGATAGATAGATAGATAGATAGATAGATAGATAGATAGATAGATGATAGATAGAAGTTGCAGTAATGTTACTTTAAACATGACTTACTTCAGCTATCTTCACACTGTATTTTTCCCCCCAAAGCATTGATTTTACTTAAATCCATGAATATGTATGGGTAATGTATTTACCTTTTTTTAAATACAATACTGAATTTGCATGGATAACGCTGAATGAGTTAGCAATAGCATGATGAATCATTTTTCCCAGTTAGCACCATGTCAATTCTGACATGCCTGCCCCCTTCTTCTATTCCAATCAGGGTTGGGTTTTTTTGTATGAGGATAACAGGATATTTCTTAGGTTTGTTGTTATTGGGGGCAGGGAGCAGTGAAAGGAGAATGGATATGGAGGAACTTTCATTTATGTTTTAATGCCAATTTTCTGATTTATTTACTTATTTAATTTATATGCCACCCTTTTCATTATCCAGAGCGCTTTCCAACTGAATCATTAGGAGGCAAACTAATTATTCCTCAGAACCTGTTGTTAAGTGAAGGCAGCAGAGCATATTGGTTGGGGGAGATAGCACTTTTTAAAGAAAATACTAAAGCCAAAAGAAACAGCAGATGCATTTAAGATATAATAGAGGTTACAAAGCTCAGGTTATGCAATAGTATAGTATATGGTACAAATAATATAATTTGGAACCTGTCTTATTAACTGCAGCTGCAAAATAGGGAGCTATTAAGATGCATTTTAAAAATGTTCATTTTTAGGGGAAACTATTTTGGAAGTTTTTATGCAAGTGTAAAAAGATAAAAAATATTTGCAAATAACTAAAGGGACAGCACAGTACACTTGAAGATCTTTGATATAAAAGAGAAATACCAGCTTAGATTCAGATATAACCTTGGGAACGTGTATTGCTCACCTCAAAGAAGAGGTGAACATTGTTGTCACCTACTTTCACTGGCTAAAATCAGAATATCAGCCCACTAGAAACAAAAGTAAAGGATAAATTAGATTACTGTTTTCTTTCTTCAGAAATGAAATGCTGTCACTTATATTATAGGACTTCCATGTCTGGGCTATATCTAGATGGTCATAGCAATAGCAATAGCACTTAGACTTATATACCACTTGACAGTGCTTTATAGCTCTCTCTAAGCAATTTACAGAGTCAGCATATTGCCCCTAGCAATCTGGATCCTCATTTTACTGACCTCAGAAGTCTGGAAGGCTGAGTCAACCTTGAGCTTGGTGAGATTTGAACTGCCAAATTGCAGTCAACCGGCAATCTGCAGAAGTAGTCTTCAGTACTGCATTCTAACCATTTATTTCAGTAGAAGAATTTATATTCTGTTCTTCTAGAGATGCTAAGAGTGATATACAATCTCATATAGGACAAGAAATGAATTGTTATTCCCTTTAAAAAAATGATTTCCAAAATAAGAATGTGTCAATAAGATGATGATCAATAATTAAAAATGATGCCAACAGCAACTATAGACATTATGTGCTGTCTCCAACAAAGCTTCTTCTCTCAGTCCTATCAATAAAGATTCCTCTTCAAGGTGGAACATAAAGATCTGCCACTCCAACAGATCTTAATATAAGTGGATGTTGTACTCTATTAGCACATTCTACTAGGAACCCTTAATGGCAGGGGTGTCAAACTCAAGGCCCGGGCCCAAATCTGGCCCATTGGGGTGCTTAAATCCAGCCTGCGGGGCCAGCCTGGAAATATCAAAGGACCAGCCTATGATACCTCTGCTGGATAAAACTGACCATTTTTGGCCCATTTTCAGCCAGCAGAGTGCTGCAGGAGGCCATGGAGGATGAAAATGAGGTGCAGAGGTTAGAGTTAGGGTTAGGCATAGCCCTCCTGGGCCCCATTTCGGCCATCAGGGTGCTGCAGGAAGCATCCGTCCTGTCTCACCCTGCTCCCCTGCTGCGCCCCCACCCACGTGTCAGCCCTGGAAGCCATCTTTTCTTTGGATCTTCAGGGCTGCCACATTTAGTGCTGTGGGAAACTGGTAGGGGGGAAATTGAATGTAGTGGGGAAGATATCTATCCAGAATAACATTATTTTCTCTGAGAATCAAGGACATTCTGCCTTGCACCTGGAGTGGAATGACTGGGAGGCATCTCCAGTTGGGATGGTGCATTGATTGGACCATGTGATGGACATGTGGGTGCAAGGGAAGGGACTTGGACTTTCTTTTGGGTGGGGAAAACCTGGAAGCTTTCAGATTCAGGTTTTCCCAGATGTGCCAATATGACATCTCTAATAAAATGGAACTTGGAACCCTGACACATGGAGGAGAACTACAATGCTGATCCGGCTCTCGAAGAAATCCAGTTTGACACCCCTGCTTTATGAGACAATCCTAGGAAGGATTCATGGTGCTGCTTTAATGTACAACTTCCCTAGAAATTTGAATGTCCCCAACCAAGCTGGCCTTCCAGAATGCCAAGAAGAGTTTTTCCCCCAGCTGTTGGGACTGGAATGTTAATAAATGTGTATGTCTATTATGTGGGTCAGGTCAGGAGATTTTTACAAGGCCTTCTACTCTGTTCTTTTATTTGATTTTGATTTTGATTGTGTCTTTTAATTTTCTGTTAATTAGCCTGAGTTCAGTTAATTAGATATGTAGCCACATAAAATGTGTTAAATAAACAAGAAAATAAAAATAAAAAATGAGTAGAAATTATGGTTGTCTTTATGCACAACATCAATAAAAATGCTACTTAAGCTAAATGTGTCTCATGAGTTGTGTTCTATATTCCTAATAGCAAACTTGGAAGATTGATGCATAATTTTGAAAAGATTTTGTTAGAAGAATTAAGTTATTATAGTGCTAAAATTCATAAAGGGGACTGCTCATAGATACAGTAATTTATAGAAGAAGCTGGCATAGTGATGGCCAAGACAAATTCATGAAAGTTTGGTCATAATCATAATTGGAATAAATAGTAGAAACAATACATTAATATAATGAATAATACATATCAAAACATATATCCTACACATTAAACAAGTGGGCAGATGAGCTTCCTTATTAGGAAAGATTGTGACATTTGGGGCTTTTTAGTCTAGAAAGAAGATAAATGAAAGGGAGTGTTTCATATGTACAGAATTATGCATGGATAAAATAAACAAGACAAAACTGTTTCTCCTTTCTCAAAATATTAGAAACAGCGGTTGAATTCTAGGAGATAGGACAGGACAAAAAACTGGAAGAATCAGGACACACAAAACATATATTTTTTTACACAATGCATAATTAAATTTTAGAATTTGCTACCATAAGATATGGTGCCAGGTACCTGCTTGGACCAAATTGTGAAAGTAATGGGGATTGATAGCTATCAGCCTTGATCGTAGAGTGACTGCCCCTGAAGACCATCTACCAGGAGACTAGGGGGCTTCCTTGTGCCTCAAAATGAGTTAGCATTTTGAAGCAGCTCGGGTAGATGCTTCCATAATTCACAGAACTTTAAGAAGGAAAAGCAGATATAGCACATTTCAACTGTGAGACTTGAAAGAGTCTATTCTTATATCCAATCTCAATAAAAGTAGTTTTAACTTTCCTGAGGAGTTGATTTCCTGGTCTGGTCTACTTGGTGGGAGTGACTTCAATCTTGCAAGTCTGATTGGGTGGTACTCCTCCTCATAGTTCAGTGAATTAGGGAGGCATCTTCCTGAACGGCTTCCAAACTATACATACTGTATAAGGATTGCACAGATATTTATTCCTAACTAGTGATTGCTTGATTTCTGTAGCTATATAAAAATAAAGCAAACACACAACTACTTATTTTTGCAGCAACCTGTGAATGGTGTAGCTTCCTGTTTGCTTTCAACCTAAGAAATGCCCTTTGCATTTGTTTCATGCTATTTCAAGAGTTTTTTTCTCTCTAATAGGTCACTCAAGATCTAGGCCATTACATCATTCACCAGAAAAGTATATTGTTCTTGAACACTCCAGAGTCCAATATGACCTGTTTCCCATTTTCCACCCATGTCAAATCAGGAGGAAAGTTTAGAAAAGAAGTACATGCATACTCTATTTGTACAATACATGTTGGTCTGAAAAATGATAACTAAAAACCACTTATTACCAGTACCTGGCTACTTCTGGCAGGCTGCTATAGTGGCACATGACTAATGTCATGGCAGCAAAGAGATAAAGTAAACTCCAGATCTTTGCTGCAATCTGCATTTTGAATGCCCAAAAGTTAATAAAATTGAAGAAACTGTATGCTATAGACTTAAAGCAAATGACTGACAAGATAGAAATTAAAGAGAAATGGAAAATGATTTAGATAATTTTGCATTATTGGAAATGAAAGTAAAAGAATTCTGCTTAAGATTTGGAGCAATTTCAGAAAAAATAGAAAGGATATCAGAGAAAAGATTTCTGTACCTTAATAAAGGTACAGAAGTAAGGGTAGTTTTGTAAGAAGACATTTCATATAACTGAATAGTGATGTTTTTTAAAAGGCAAGAGTAAATACAAGTGATTTTTGATGATTTTTTTAAAAATATCAATTTTTAAAAGATTTTTTGCATCACCACCAAGCATGATAAAATGTTTCTTCATGTTCTTTATATTTCCAATATACATTTGAAGTGCCTTTCTATATTCTAGAATTTTTTTCTGGCATCATGTATGAACAATATGTTATTTTATAAAAATTCTCTTTGAGATCATAACACATTTTAATAACATATTTTCCCATTGATCAGTCTAAATATTATACCCAAATTTCATAGTCTACTTTTCATGAATTTTTAACATGTTCTTACTGTGTTCCAAATTTCAATAAACATTTTATACATCATCAATTGTTTTTCAAATTCTGTCTTGCTTTCTTCTAACCCATAAGTCTTTTTTTTAATTTTTCAGATAACTGTAAATCAGAAAACCATTGATAACTGTATCCTTCTGCTATTGGTCTCTTGATTTGATTTTAATTTTCCCTTGATAAGTTTCCAATGTCATAGTCCATCAACTATTTTTTTAATGCCTCTATTACTTTTATAAATTATTCAAGGTGGCAAACATACTTAATAATCCTTCCTCCTCTTGTTTTCCCCCCAACAACAATTTTTGAGTTAAAAACAAGCTTTGAAAATAACTCTCTTAAACATGGCAACCTATTTTAAAAAAGAAACACACACACTTATTTTTCTTCTTATGATCATATTTATTCAGTTAATTCCTTTTGATGCTGATAAGCAGCTTTTGTGAGAAGAGAAAAATTCAGAGCGGGTGAACATTTCAAATACAAAAACATTAACTATCAGAGAGAGTGAGTAAAGAATGTGCATAATACCCTGGATCACTGTAAAAGGATTAAAGCTTAATCACAAATTCTGACTTGAGTCTCAGAGATTGGTCTCTTTCCTGTTCCCTTGCTGTGCAGCGGGCCATAATTGCTATTTTGATGCACCATTGAGATGATAATTATTATTTTTTTTAAAAAAAGCTAAACTGGTTTCATCAATTATACAATATTATTAATTTCCAGTCTGCTTAATTGAGGGAGTCTTAGAGTCTTGTGACCTAAACCAAAGAGAAGATTTTGGTTTTGGCTCTCTCTTTAAGGGCTTATTTTTTAATCTGGCACATGCATGCTGTGTTACTAGGGAAATCAGTTTTCTGCAATGAAAAAGGAAACTGTTTTCTTTTTTTTAAGTAGTAAGCCAACCATGATGTAGATTTAATAACCAGTGATAGGTTTTGAAGTTATCTCCTTTAGTTTTAAAGTCTGATTTTTGGATTAGCTGATTCATGCTATACTTTATTATCTAAAAATAATTTAACTCATTCTCTATATAATCCTTCTGGATTAATAAACTTGGTTTTATGAAATTGGGCTCCTTGTATCAGTAAATGGATAAGTATTAAGCAATAAATGATGATTTTATGCAAGCCAAGAATAAATTGCTGAAGCTACTGTACAAATAGAGGTGTGAAATGATAGGTCTGATGGATATATTTGACTTTGATATAGCGGTCTGATGGTTATATTTGACTTTTTAAATATAAAATATGAAACCAAAATATATTGGCTGGGTTTGCACGTTATGCTTTGGCCATTGTAGCCTGTAAGTCATAATTTATTAGTTAATATTATCCATGAATAAGTGTCCTAGGATTTATTCACAAACCATGGTTAAAGCAAAATATGTTTCAACCATTGTCTGACTCCTTGCTTTAAATCCTATTGTCACCTCAAGGATCTTGCTTGGTCCTTGAAATTACAACAATGATGCATTAATTGTGCTGTGATTAATTATGGAGCAGAGATAATATCAAGATCCAGGAAGTAGGTAGGTGTGGAACAGTGTTATACTAAAAATAATTTTCAAACCATTGCTTTACCAATTGATTGTTTTATTCTGCTTTGTATTAAAAGAACTCTAGACATAAATTATATTTTAAACTCTATCTACCTACAAATAATTTCATCACCTGTTTGAGGTAGATAGATAAAAGATAGATAGAAAGATAATTAACTTGTTGACAACTTTTAGCAATCATAATTGATATTTTCCATGATGATCTGTCCCTAACCTGGCCTTTTATGTCTTCCAAGGGTCTATTTATATCTATTGCATCTATTGATACTATAAATGTGTCCATTCACTTTGCTGCTAATCATTCTCTTCAACTTTTCCTACCATTGGAGCTTTCACATAATGTTTCAGCCTGATCATTTGTGCCTCAAATGAGAACTCTGGTTTAATTTGTTCGATGATGAGCTTGTTTGTTTTCTTGGCTGCCTATGGTATTCTCAGGACTTTTCTCCACCACTATACTTCAAAAGTATCAATACTGTACTCTTCCTAACCTGCTCCCTCAAAGTCCAACTTTCGCTTCCATAGGGATACCATTAACTGCACTACTCTGATCTTTGTAGGTACAGATACATCACAGAATATCTCTCCAAAGGCCTTCATGGTCATCTATTGTGTGCTAGTCTACAGTGTATTTACGGTCTACAGCCGGTAAGATGGTTCCGCCCCAGGCGCCTGATGGAACCTGATAGATTCCAGATGGAGCTTGGGCCATTTCCTGAGGCTCTGGCACACGCCTCGACTAGGGACCCAGTGGCCGCCTGGGATAGGGCGGTCACTGGAGCTCTGGATCGGGTCGTGCCTTTGCGGCCTCTGACCCGGTGCTGATCTCACCTAGCTCCTTGGTTCACTGAGGAGCTGAGGGAGATGAAAAGATGCCTAGAGAGTAGTTGGAGGGCCAGTCTTTCTGAATCCGACCAGACACTGGTAAGATCTCATATTAAGAATTACCTAGTGGCAATAAAAGCAGCAAAATGTACATATTTTGCTGCTCTTATTGCGTCATCAGATAATCGCCCAGCCGCTCTGTTCCTGCTCCACCAGGAAGCGCGGGAGGACCCCTTGGAGGGTAGAGCCGAGGATTTTGTTCAGTATCTGTATGACAAAATCACTCAGATTCGGGAAAATCTGGACTCCAACTGGGTAGTTCCAGGGGGGTTGACTGAGGCAGGTTTTGAGAATGTTATCTGGATGAGTTTGATCCTGTGACCCCTGATGACATGGACAGGATTCCAATCCACTCAGGATTCTGAGTGGACTGAATGCGACCATGGTTTATTGGACCCGTGCCCCTCCTGGTTAGTGCTGGCTTCCCGGGAGGTGACGCGAGGCTGGCTCCAGGGGATTATAAATGCTTCATTGGGTGAGGGTGACTTCCCCGCCGCCTTGAAAGAGGCGGTGGTGAGGCCTCTCTTCAAGAAGCCTTCCCTGGACCCAGCAGTGTTGGCTAATTATCGTCCGGTCTCCAACCTTCGTTTTGTTGTGAAAGTTGTTGAGAGTGTGGTTGCGCGACAGCTCCCACAGTACCTGGATGAAACGACGTATCTGGATCTGTTCCAGTCGGGTTCAGGCCTGGGTACAGCACGGAAATGGCATTGGTCACGTTGGTTGATGATCTCTGGAGGGCTTGGGACAGGGGTTGTTCCTCTGTCCTGGTCCTATTAGACTTCTCAGCAGCTTTTGATACCATCGACCATGGTATCATGCTGCACCGGTTGGAAGAGTTAGGGGTGGGGGGCACTGTATTACGGTGGTTTTCCTCCTTTCTCTCCGACCGGTTGCAGTCTGTGTTGGCAGGGGGGCAGAGGTCGACCCTGAGGCCTCTCATATGTGGGGTGCCACAAGGGTTGGTCCTCTCGCCCCTTTTGTTCAACATTTATGTAAAGCCGCTGGGCGAGATCATCCGTGGTTTCGGGGTGAAGTACCACTAGTATGCTGATGACACCCAGCTGTACATCTCCACCCTGGACCACCCCAATGATGCCCTTGAAGTGATGTCCCGGTGTCTGGAGGCCATGTGGATCTGGATGGGGAGGAACAGGCTCAGGCTCAACCCATCCAAGATCGAGTGGCTGTGGTTTCCGACATCCCGATATAGTCTGTTGATGCCATTGCTGACTATTGGGGGACTATTGCCCCCCACGGAGAGGGCTCGCAACCTGGGTGTCCTCCTGGATTCACGGCTGTCTTTAGAAGAGCATTTGACGTCCGTGACCGGGAGGATTTTTCATCAGGTTCGCCTGATTCGCCAGTTGCATCCCTTTCTGGATCGGGACTCCCTACACACAGTCACTCATGCCCTCGTTCCCGCCTGGACTACTGCAACACTCTCTACATTGGGCTCCCCTTGAGGAGCACCTGGAGGCTCCAACTGGCGCAGAATGCGGCCGCGCGGGTGGTTATGGGAGCAACATGGCGCTCCCATGTGACACCTCTCCTGCGTGAGCTGCACTGGCTCCCGGTGGTCTTCTGGGTGAGCTTCAAGGTTTTGGTTACCACCTTTAGAGCACTCCATGGCTTAGGACCTGGTTATTTACGGGACCACCTAACTACCATAAGCAGCCTCCCACCGGCCAGTACGCTCTCATAGAGAGGGGCTCCTCCGGGTGCCATCAGCTAAACAATGTCGACTGGCGGCCCCCAGGGGGAGGGCCTTCTCTGTGGGGGCGCCCACTATCTGGAACGAGCTCCCCCCAGAGATACGGAGGATCCCGGATCTACGCACTTTCCGCCGTGCTCTTAAGATTCTCCTATTCCAGCAAGCCGGCCTGGCCTAATTTTCTCCCCTGTTTTAGAATTCTTTTAAATCAAAATTTTAATCTGTTTTAAATTATTGGGATTTTTTAATTGTCTTGGGCTAAATTATTTAATCTGGTTTTAATTATGTCTTTTAACTTTTGTATCTATGTATTTTATTCTGTGCCTGTTCACCGCCCTGAGTCCTTCGGGAGTAGGGCGGTATATAAATCTAATAAAACATAAAACATAAACAAACATATTTTTTGATTGTTTGTTCATTTACTAAACTGAACCAAATTTTGGCATAACAAAACAATAAGAATGAATGTGAATTACCTAGATATCCATAGTACAAATAAACCACATGAGTAAAATCTAAAGAGAGTTTTGAATGTAGCTCACATGTCAGTCTCTACCTCTCTAACTTTGTGGATCCCACTTAAAATGGCAAGTAATCAGTAGTGGGTTCCACTTACTTTCGCTACCAGTTTGGAATTGGGAGCACGCACATGTGTATGCTTGCTTCACTCGCTTGTGGCACTATACTATGGTGGTTGATCATAAGTGGCAGAAGTATTTTTCGGTAACTTCATTATCAATTATAAGATTGGTTGTTGTACCTTGTCATTAGTATACCATTTACAAATTACACATTTTAGAAATGTAGGAATTTCATAGTAATTTTATAGTTAGTTATCATTAAGACAATAGTTTCTGGTACTTTGAAAATAGTTATTATCAGTAAGAATATCTGACAGACTCAAAATATTCCTAGTGATCTTTACCCAAAGCAATAAAAAAACTCTATGTATCTCTCATTTCTTACTTTCTGAAATATTTTGGGACCAACCACCCATGAAAAAATAATTTTCTATAACTGTGCCCTGATTAAGTCACAGTACACAAAGTATCGTTTTGTGTGGTGTTTTAAAATATGTATTTTAACATAATTTATGTATTGGAAACCTTAAAGCATTAAAAAACTAAACTGAACCAGTTTAGTTTTTTCATTCAGTTTAGTTTTTAGCTTCATTCACTTGCGGCACATCTGCGCATGCGCAAAAGCATTTGTGATGACATCCGAGCAGGTGGGCAGACCCTCCCGCCGCTGCCACTACCGGTTCACCTGAAGACCGGTTCGTCTTCATTACTGTACGTCCATTGCTCTAGAAAGCTATTATTTCAATAAATTATTATAATTTGACAGAATTGAAAGCATTTAGCATACTATACACATTATCTTATTGAAAGTGCTTTCCAGTATTACTAAAAAAATGTGGTGTCTATTGCTGAAATGCTTTGGCATTAAGTGTGTATCTTTAATTTGTAGATAAGAACTGGTGATTGGCAGATACTAAGATTAGAGCAACATCTGACAGCTGTGGCTAGGGGGACCTTTGCACAGGTTCGCCTGGTGCACCAATTGCGACCCTACTTGGATCGGGAGGCTCTCCTCATGGTCACTCATGCCCTTATCACCTCACGGTTAGATTATTGCAACACGCTCTACATGGGGCTACCCTTGAAAAGTGTTTGAAGACTACAGTTGGTCCAGAACGCAGCCGCGCAAGCTGTCGTGGGTGCACCTAGGTACACCCACATTAGACCAATTCTCCACGAGCTGCACTGGCTCCCTATTGGTCTCTGGTCACAATTCAAGGTGTTGGTTATTACCTTTAAAGCCCTACATGGCTCAGGGCCAGGGTATCTTCGAGACCGCCTTCTACCGCATAACTCCCAACGACCGGTAAGATTCCACAGAGCTGGTCTCCTCCGGGTCCCATCAGCTAAGCAATGCTAGCTGGTGGGTCCATGGGGGAGGGCCTTCTCTGTGGCTGCCCCAGCTCTCTGGAACCAGTTACTTCCTGCAGTCCGGACCATCCCCACCCTATTGGCCTTTCGAAAAGCAGTGAAGACCTGGCTTTTCCAGCAGGCCTGGGGCCGTTGATCTCACTCTTGCGATCCGGCGAGATTTTGCCATGAATGGTGTAAATGACTTTTAATGTTTTTAATTTTTAAATGTTTTTTTATAATGATTTTAAATGCATTGTGAGGTACCCTGAATCTTTGGAGAGGGGCGGCATACAAATTGAATTAATAAATAATAAATAAATAATAAATACCTGATGGGAAGGGAGTTGGTATCTGAATGCTATTCAATGCATGGTCTCAGCTCATTGTAACAGTTTGTAGTCATTTTTTATTCTTTGCTATATAAATGGTCTTTTGAAGGAATTAATTTTATTTCTGTACATTTTCTGCTGAGCAATTCATGCTGTTGGAGATTCAGATCTTATTTTGTTCAGCTAACAGAATCTACAATAGACAAATACAGGGTCAAGACTTTTAACTTGCAAATTATAATATTCATGATCCTGCATAAAGGTTTTTCCCAGGAAAAATACAGTTTAGTTCAGAATATTGATCAGGAGAGAGGAGATATTTATTCCTTTTCATGCATTCCTTTTATTATGAAAATCATCTCCTTTGAGCTTCTTTTTGCTCCATTGAAGAGAAGAAACATGCATTCATAGCTTGGTTGTTGTTGTTGTTGTTCTCTGTTACCTGAACAGATTCCTTAACAAATTCATGCTTTTAGATAGTCCTCTAAAAGCCCCCCCCCATTTTGGTCTACAATAGAAAAGGTGAATTGCTGTATCTGCCCAGATTTACTCTGCACACCCTGATGTCCTGTCTTAAATGCAATGAATAGTAATAGCAATAGCACTTAGATTTATATACTGCTTTACAGTGCTTTACATCCCTCTCTAAGCAGTTTACAGAGTCAGCATATTGTCCCCAACAATTTGGGCCCTCATTTTACCCACCTCACAAGGATGGAAGGCTGAGTCAACCTTGAGCCTGGTGAGATTTGAACTGCCAAATTGCAGGCAGACGGCAGTCAGCAGAAGTAGCCTGCAGTACTGCATTCTAAACACTGCGCCACCGAGCCTCATAACTAATGAAGATAACACCAACATGAAATTTTCCTGAAAATGGATTTTTGTGTTTATGATGTAAATTGGAAGCTTTTCTCTTCTCCAGTTGAAGTTATACACTAATAAACAGAACTTTGCTGGGCCTTAAATTGTTTTACTTGTTTATGTAGCCAATAAAGTTTGCAGTTTTCCAGTTTAGGCTGCTGCTACCTCAGTAAAAAAATAAGATCACTTCTACCACAACCCACTTCAGCTATAATTATATTCCAAAAATAGTTCAAACTTTCTGGTCCCTGCAAAGTCACAATCTTCTTTTGAGGGAATGTATTTAAAGCGATGTTAAAATGTTCATTTTTGAAATGTCAAGTATTAAGAGTTCAGTCCTCCGCTAAAGTATTTGGAGATAACTCCCACTAGATAGAACAAGATTTACTTTTTGTGATTAAACTTGGACAGAATTGGCCTATAAAATATTAGAAGGAGGGGCAGGATAGCTAGAGTTGTTTTATATTGGAAAACCAATAAAAAAAAGTTTCCTCATGGTATCTTCCTTTGGAATTAAAGCAAAACAAAACAAAAACCCCAAAGCTGAGAAGTGCCGCATAAAAGATTGTACTATGAAAGAGATATTATTTGTATACATCTGATTGGTCAGTAGTATCACAGGCATTGATACTAAAGAGGCACCATCACTTCTTTAGCTATGAGCATTCCTTCAAAATTCTTTTCTTTTGAAACACACACACACAGAGACACAGACAGACAGACACACACACACACACTTCTTTTTCTTTATGAAACTAGGAACTAGTAAAACAAAAGTATAGGACAATTTCTCAGCACCCATTCTAAATCTTGGTGAGTTAATTGAATTCTTTTCCAAATGAAGTTTGAAAGGGCATAGCAATAGGATAATATGTGATGAAAGCACTACATTCAGGTATTGTTTCTTTATATAAATCTAAACTTGTCTACAATCCTATGCACAATGCTTTTGAAGTAAGCCCCACTGATGACATAGAAGTTGACTGTTAAAAAACATGTCTACAACTGAACCAGAGCTGCTGTTCATTCATTGCTTATTATCCAAATAATAGTGACAGTGACCTACATCTAATTCCAGAGCAGTGGTTCTCAACCTTCCTAATGCCGCGATCCTTTAATACAGTTCCTCACGTTGTGGTGACCCCCAACCAGGGATGGGTTCTAAATTTTTTTACTACTGGTTCTGTGGGTGTGGTTTATTTTGTGGGTGTGGCTTGGAGGTCATGTGACTGGGTGGGCGTGGCTAGCTGGTCATGTGACCGGGTGGCCATGACTATGTGTATAGGGACTAATCAGAGGGCTGAAAAAAGTCATTTCTGACAGGTCCTCGCACTTTTGACTGGTCTTCGCACTTATGACTGGTCATCATTTATGCCCATTGTAGCATTCTTAACAACCATGTTACTCATTTCACAACTGCTTCTCTTCACCATGGTGACAAGATAGGGCAAAAACGTAAAATGTGAGGACAGTCGTAAGTTTGAGGAGTGGTCAAAAGTCGAGGACCAGTCAGAAATAACTTTTTCAGCCCTCTGAGTAGTCCATGTGCACAAAAGGACTACCCAGAGGGCTGAAAAAAGTGATTTCTGACAGGTCCTCGCACTTTTGACCGGTCTTCACACTTATGACTGGTCATCATTTATGCCCATTGTAGCATTCTTAACAACCATGTTACTCATTTCACAACTGCTTCTCTTCACCATGGTGACAAGATAGGGCAAAAACGTAAAATGTGAGGACAGTTGTAAGTTCGAGGACTGGTCAAAAGTCGAGGACCAGTCAAAAATAACTTTTTCAGCCCTCTGAGTAGTCCATATGCATAAAAGGATACAGCAATAAAGAGGGATGAAGGAAGGGAAGGGAAATTAGGGTAGGAGTGAGGGTAAGAGAGGAAGGAAGAGAGGAGGAGAAGGAGAAAGGAAGAGGAAGTAGGGAGGAGAAGAAGAGGGGGAGGAAGAGAAAGTAAGAAGGAAAGAAAAGAGAGAGGTTGTAGGTTTGAGGAGAAAGATTGCTGTACAATAAAAAAGATGAAAGGGAAGAAAGCCAACCCCAAACAAATATAAAGATATTAAGATAAAGAATGAATTGTTAAACTTTAAAGAATAAAAGAGAACAAATATGAATAAATAACAATAATTAGAAACACACATACAAACATACAATGTATTTTCTTTGAACAGAGTATTTGGTCGGTTCATAAATTTAAACAGTGTTTAGTCATTTCAATTAAATTTACAATTTCTATATTTCCTTTTTGCCATATTTATTCCTCATCTATTTTTGTAAAAAACCAATATTACCCTTCATCCTCATCTCTAATCTTAATCAAATTCAATTTTTCCCTTCTATTCTATATTATACCCCTTCCCATTGTCATCTATTTTTATATCCATCCTCACATTGGTTAATTATGTAATATTACAGTTGTTTAATATAAATTCAACATTTTAATATAAATCAATTAGTTATATAACTACCTTTTCTGTATATTAATCAATATGAACATGAATATTCCAATTATTTCCATGCAATCCAATTTCTTACAAATCAATTAATTATATTTACCAATAATAATAAACCAAATAATTTCCCCCATATATTCCTCCAAACCACAACTTAACCATTTCTGTTTTCAACACAATACACAATTAATAATATCTCAATTATTACAATTCCCTAGTTAAATAGAGCTTTTTTTCTTTTGTGTTTTAAAATCTTGAACTCTCCTCTTTTTCCCTAAATTTCCCATTGTTTGCACCTACCTTTTTTGGTGAGGAAAAAGAAAAGAAATCTGCCTGCCTAATTTTCCAATGTTGCAGCAACAGCAAAGCCAACAGCCTGCTTTACTTTCAGTTTCATTTTTCAGCATAGCTAGGGGAAAAAAAATCTGCTCCAGCAAGCAGCAGAGCCCTGAGCAAAACAGCTGAGAGCAAATCAGCTGAGAGTTGGGAGCCGATCTAATCAAGGGCTAATTAGCCTATGCTGAAGCTCCGCGGGCCAATAAAATTACAAAAAAACACTGAACCATTTGTTAAATTGCTGGCTCGGCCGCCCCTCACCCACCACTATTTATTGGCAATAAATAGTGGTGCAGAGGGGCGGGGCAAGGGGCGGGGCGGAACCGGCAGAATCCCACCACTGGCTATAGGACTGCCCTTTGAAGCCCCGCGGCAAGAATTTTTTTCCTCTAGCCATCAGCTGGGACTCCGGAGGCAGCAATAGATTGGAAGTGGGCGGGGTAAGCGAATGGCTGGCGATCCAACAGAGCAGAGAGTGAGGGTGAGGGAAGGCGTGGGGGGGGCGAGAGAGGGCTTTGGCGACCCCTGTGAAATGGCTGTTCGACCCCCAAAGGGGTCATGACCCCCAGGTTGAGAACCGCTGTTCTAGAGCATTCTGGAGTTCCTCCAGATTCTTGCAGCAGCCACTGTCCAGTGACAGACAAGCCAGTAATTATAGTGAAAGAAAGACCATCATTTTACAATTGGTCTTCTCTTCTGGGCTTTAGAAGTGGGGAAAAATTTAATAGGTTTGCTTTTTAAAGTGCTCAAACTAACATCAAAAGTGCAGTGCAATTATCTGCTGATATGTATTCAGTTCTTGTTTCCAGAAATGCAAACAAACATGTATTTTATGGGAATTAAAAATGAGCTCATACGCTATATGATGGAAATAGCTTGCGAATATGTGCATTAGATAATAGGTATGTTTATTTAGGCAAGAGTAATCAGGAATGAATATATAGCATTTTACGGATTTTTTTTTCCAAAATTGTAAACTGATATGGAAAGAGGAAAAGGAATTTTAGGTTGGAAGCTGAATAAAATTAGATTTGACAGATCTGCTTATTCCAATGTCAGCAGTGACATAGATTAGGCTCAGAAGTAAAGGGCAAGTAAATAAATGATAGAAACAGCTATGAATATAAGATGTGGTTCTTTAGGGAAGGAGCTTCTGAGGGATTCTGTTCAAATTGCTTCTCCCAAAACAGGCCATCTCAGCGGGTTGGACTATGGAATTGTTTTAAAGCAAGAGCATCTAGAAGCATCAATAAAGTATACTTTCTTTTTAAAGAGGCTTACTATTTTTTTTCCTTTTTCTCTTTTCTTTGACATTACCGTTCAGTATTTCCACTATAACTTACTCTCTCCCCTCCCTTTAAATTATGACAATAGAAATAAAAACTGGGTAAAGCAAGAGAGGATTGGTGAATGAAATACATTTTGCTTCAAAATCTACCTAAGAATTTTCA
Source organism: Pantherophis guttatus (assembly GCF_059756535.1). Classification (NCBI taxonomy): domain Eukaryota; kingdom Metazoa; phylum Chordata; class Lepidosauria; order Squamata; family Colubridae; genus Pantherophis; species Pantherophis guttatus. The sequence continues at coordinate 41,708,639 of NC_142065.1, read as the reverse complement.
CTGGGATCAATATAAAACTGATCTTTTGTAGTTACCTATCTTCCCTTTTTCTACCTTTTGAAGATTGACTTTGTAAGTTTTGAGAATGTTAATTATAATTAATGTTAATTATAGCTTGAAGGTTATCGCTTAAGGCTCAGTGTATTGTGTGAATCCAGATGATATTAGCATTTCCAATAAACCGTGATTAAGAAAAAATGCTTTAATATAGTATATGAAACCACATTATCCAACACATTAAACTAATATCACTAACTAAAGTGATTGCAAGACCATTTCCTTATCTTCATCCTGTGCATTTTCTTAAACATAAATTATGCACTGTGCAATATTCATTATGACCCGTACAATTTGTTTGTTTAAAGGATTGATGTTTGTTTAAGGATGTAAAGGATATTTGTTTAAAGGATGTATGTAAATATTGAAATTCTGGGTGACTAATAACAAATTGCAATTCTGGGTGACTACCACCCAGACTACTACCACCAATAGCCTTCCACCGGCTGGTACGCTCTCATAGAGAAGGGCTCCTCCGGGTGCCATCGGCCAAACAATGTTGACTGGCGGCTCCTAGGGGGAGGGCCTTCTCTGTGCGGGCACCTACTATCTGGAACGAGCTCCCCCCGGAGATATGGAGGATCCCGGATCTTCCGCTGCGCTCTTAAGACCTTTTTATTCCACCAGGCGGGCCTGGCCTAATCTTTTCCCTCTTTTTAATTATGCAAATTTTAATCGGTTTTTAAATGATTGGGGTGTTTTAATCTGTCTGGGCCAAATTGTTTAATTCGATTTTACTTTGTTTTTAAATTTTGTATCTATGTATTTTTACTGTTTGGCTGTTCACCGCCCTGAGTCCTTCGGGAGTAGGGCAGTATATAAATCAAATAAAGTAAGTAAGTAAGTAAGTGACTAATAACAAATATCAAACAAAAGATAGACCCCAACATCAAACAAACAAACAAACAAACAAACAAAAAACAATTCCAGTTCAAAACCAGAAATTTGTTAATAAGTTATCAGGACTCATACTGATACCCAGCTACAGATGATGGGGAACACTACTGTAATGTAGCTGTAGCTGAGTTAACTATATAATGACTGGGGGTGGGCAGGGTTTATTCCAATGAATGTAGAATGACTATAAATCTGAATAGGGAATGAGGAATATCCATGAATGAACACATACATCTATATATGGAAGGCATAGGACTTTGAGCATGTAGTTATGGCTCCCATTTTGGAACTGGGCAATTATAAAACAGTCAGTTTTATATTGATCCCATGCAAAATTCTTAAGATTTTGAAGCAGAATGTACTTCAGTCATTAGCCATCTCTTGTTCATCCCAATTTTTGTGAGTATTGTTAAAATCTAAAAAGGAGAGGCCAGGACAGATATATATTATAATGGAAATGTTGTATTTAATATCAAAGAAAATAGAAATATTTTTTTCTCTTGCTTCAAAAAAGTTCAATTAAATCTTAATCTGTGTAGTTTTAATGTTGTAATATTTTAATTGTTTTTCTACTTGCTTTATGTTTTCTACTTCTTTTGTAACCCGTAAGCCACCCAGAGTCACTTAACATGGGAGATCGGTGTGCTAACAAACAAACAAACAAACAAACAAACAAACAAACAAACAAATGTATTTGATTGTGTTTGGACTTTGACAAAGCCCCTCTCCTCCTCTAGATCCTGGGCCATTACATGCAATGAATTTCTTAGCAGATAAAGGACTTCCAGAATGCAGGTAAAGGTCAGGATAACAATTTTCAGTTTAATTCAAATTTTAGTTAATTTGTATAATTAAATATGTAACTTTATTGTTCTTATAGAGAATATAGCATTTGTGAAATAACAAATACTTTAAAAATATACCTCATGATGATACATATTTACATAGAGTACTTTAGTGCCCTTTTGTAAATAGACTGAAGAGATTTTTCTAAACAAATGTCATGGTTATGAACATTACAAGGTTTTTTTTTTTCTCTTTCTCTTTTTCTTTTGGAAGGGGAAAGTATTTCATTGAGATGATTTATTATCTTAGTCTCATTACTAGGATAAACATTTGGCACCAAGCTAGCACTTTGGCTGGCCACATTCCCCAGGCCAGACAAAGAAGTTTATTATATGGAACATATACAAGTATAATAGAGATGCTGTTTCTACTTCATTTACATGTTGGAGTCATGTTGTCGCCTAGAAATGCTTATTTAGAACATCTCCTCACTCCACCTCCACTCTTGTGACCCTTTACTAAAAATGGAGTTCTGAAACACAAATACAGTATATGAAAGGATTGGCTACTCTTCAGAGTCAGGAATCTAATACCTATAAAGTATTCTCTATTTGAGGAACTTATTAAATACATGCATGCAGAGTTTATTAGTATTAATAAATAATATAAAGGGTTCATTAGCCATCTTCTTGCATAGGAACAGAATTAAAGAGATGAAAGGGGTCAGACCACTGAATTGAACATATTTTGTGTGGGAATCCAAATGAAAGACCTGCATCAAAAATGGTATAGACCTTCTAAGGAATACTGTATTTCAGAGAATAGCTACTGGAAGAAATGGAGTTCTACTCATACACAGTATATTGCCAAGTATACATATAATGGATATGGATTGAATGGTTGCAGGAACTGGGCATGGCTAGTCTAGTGAAGAGAAGGACCAGGGGAGACATAATAGCAGTGTTTCAATATTTGAGGGGCTGCCACAGACAGGAAGGGGTCAAGCTACTTTCTAAAGCACCTGGAGGCCAGACAAGGAATAATGGATGGAAACTGAACAAGGAAAGATTCAACCTGGAAATAAGGAGAAATGTCTGACAGTGAGAGCAATCAACCAATGGAACAGCTTGCCTTCAGAAATTGTGGGAGCTTCATCACTAGAAGCTTTCAAGAAGAGATTAGACTGCCATCTGTCAGAAATGGTGTAGGGACTCCTACTTGGGTGGGGGCCTGGACTAGATGACCTACAAGGTCCCTTCCAACTCTGCTAATCTGTTAAATTGTTTATTTGCCTATTTATTTCTATCAGTTGACAGCTAAACAAAAAAAGCAAGGCTATGGTTGTTTTATATATATCCTCGTTGCTCATGCTACAACCCCCCCCCCAGTTTAATCAGATATGAGTCCTATTATGACCAAGATGACATACACCCAGATGCACAGTGTTGCAGCTAAAGAAATGTACATGGTAGAATTAGCAGGAATTGGAAATAAATAGAAATTTGTCAGGCTCAACCCCAAAGATGACACAGAAATTCGAATAAAGTCCAATTCTTTATTTGCTTGCACATAACAGACCGATCTTGCCAAACTAAAACCATAACCTTCTAACCTACTAGATATATCCTATGAGATTCTATGATGTGGCTACCCTGAAACTCTTCCTACATTCCCAACCTAGTTCAGGGTTAGAGTTAGGGTTAGCCATGCTGAGCTATTTGAGCAAGCACCACTGAACCTTTATGTTCTGCAGGCAATTGTTTTCATAAGTAAACTTTTGCCTAATAGTGTGTTCATAGTCCAATTTACAAAGCAGATGGTTAGAAATGCAGCTGTGCTATGTTAATTAACTACACACATAGCATATGACAATACACCCTGAATCCAAGCATCGTACATAACTGTAAGATTCAATTAGCACGAATGCATAAAAAGTAGTGAAACAATCAAAAATCACATATGTCATAACCTTTGTTATAGTGGCTAATAAAGTCTTCATGAAGACTTTCAAAGGCCTAGAATCTGTCAATCAAATTATAATTTCTGGGCTTTTTTTTACTTTGGTTTGATTTGCTTTGCTAAGAAATATGCTCTGAAGGGACTCAAAAGTGAAAAATATGGATCATTTTGTTTTTATTTTCTTTTATATTCTTTAAAGATTTATTTTGTTATCGCTACATTAATCTTCAACTCCATAGGAATGTTAACTGGCTAGAGATATATGGCTAAACAGCAAGGCCACATTATTTCTTTATTCTTAACTTCTGTTAGTATTACCACTCTAAGTATGTCCCAGTCAGTAAAATAGTAATCAATAAAGCAATGAAGGAAGTGAGAAAGACTCAGTGTGCCAGTGTCCCATTATGCATTTGCATTTGGAAACATCTTGAGAAGGAAGAAAAAGATAGCACTGGAATACTTTTGGGCAGCAGGGAGGAATACCAATTATGTCTGTCTTAGATACCTTGAGGGATAGCTGCATAACCAAGCCTGCAATGAAGAACATAGGGCCACACTTGTTTTGTGGGTAGATAATTTCTATCACCTATTTGATTTATAGTTATTAGCTAAAACACATGAAAATTCAGGCCATACTTCCAGAATGCTTGTTTTCTTATTCTGTTCTTAAGAGTTAATAAATATTACATCTAGCAGTATGGTATATTGGTAGGACATTTTTCAAAGTAGATATCAACATAAAATAAAGATAAAGTGATTGAATCAATTCCAATTCCCAATTCCATAGATTTAGTAAAGAACTCAGCAACAAGAAATCAGAAATGTTCAACTGAAGTTTAGAATAAAATAAAACAGCAATTTTGTTGACTTATCAGATTTAGCTATTTAGTTTCATGAGGAACCTTAAACTTTGATGGTTCCTGGACTTCAAACAGGAGCTTGTTTTTCCACTTTGCCAAACTTGGCACTGGAAAGCAAACCAGTCTCATCAAATAGAAGGTTCTTAAAGGGAAGAAGGAAATTTCAGCTGATCAGTCAAAGCCTTGAATAACCTAAGCAGGTGTCTTCCATGTAACTCCTACATGGAAGTATTTGTTGAGCAACAGACTGAGTCATAAGAATAACAGAAAAAGAGTTGGAAGGGTCCTTTGAGGACTTTTCATCCAAATGGTTGTCTGATTTCTTGTTAAAACCTTTAGTGTTGGAGCACCCACAACTTCTGGAGGCAAATCATTCCACTGATTAATTATTCTAACTATCAGGAATTTTCCCCTTATTTCTAGGTTTCTTCTGTTCTTGACTAGTTTCCATCCATTGCTTCTTGTTCTGCATTCAGGTACTGTGGAAAATAGGTTACTGCTTTTTCTTTGTGGCAGCCCCTTAGATATTGGAACACTTCTATCATGTCAACCTTAGTCCTTTTCATTTAATTAGACATACCCAATTCCTGCAACCGTTCTTCATATGTTTTAGCCACCAATCCCCTAATAATCTTTGTTTCTCTTCTCTGCACTTTTTCTAGAGTCTCAACATCTTTTTATATCGTGACAACCAAAATTGGATGCAATATTCCAAGAGTAGTTTTATCAAGGCCTTATAAAGTGGTACTAACACTTCACACAATCTTGATTCTATCCCTCTGTTAATGCAGAAGAAAAAATATAGGGATGTAGATTCCTGTTGGTCTTATTGCTTCCATGTTTGGGTATATTTTTTGTTTAGAGCAAAAGCTTAAAAAGAAGAATGAGGACTCTATTAAAAAAAATGAAGATGCTTCCAGTTTGAACTGAAACTTCCTTCCTTAAACAATGATCGTCTCATAGCCACACCACTACCACTTATCTTAAATCTTCAATTTTATATAAAGGCATCAACTCCTTCAGATAGACATATAGATCTACAAACCATCTGCCTCCCTTGACACCCATCTAAATGTTCACAGACATATGATCCCTGCCCATCATATTATAGATTCAATATCAGAATATTACTTCTAGTTACTCTACATGTATACTGAATCTGCCAGAAATACATGAAAATAAGGAACTTTGAATACAAGTAGCCAGATTTTGTACAGTTCTTGAATTTGAATAGAAGTATCTTAATAAGCAAAAGGTTTGGATTTTTGATCAGTTTTAATCATCCTGCTCCTTTGACTTCCCACTGCATTTATTGAAACAGTTAATAACAGTTTAGAATTTCAGTGTACACATTTTTAAATAATCTTGATAAAAATTCTATATAGGGTGTAACAATCTTATTTTTAATTAGCAGTAGGCTTAATCCTATTCCCTTTGAATTCTGTAACAAGCTAAAGCAGCCCATAATGAATCACTTCATTCAAAATATAGTAACTAGATTTGTAGAGAAACAAATCTGGATTAAGTAAAATTGTCAATTTCAGAAGAAAAAAAAAACAAATCCAGCTTTAGATGAGCACAAATGAATGTAACGAAATCTAAATTAAAATGTCCTGCCAGTCAGATTATTTAGACCCTTCTCATTTTGATTGGAATTGCACACAGTAAAAACCTATGCCAACTAAAAAAAAACCCTGAGAATAGTGGTGCCATCAGGTTAGGACTTTAAGGCAGATGTCCACAGCCAGAAAAATAAACATTAAGATTTCAGATTGTATCAAAGCCTCATTTTGAAATAGTTGTAGGAATGCATATTTAATGCATTTAAAGGAGGGGGTGAAAGCAATGGCAAGCTTATTAAGCGTAGATTCAAAATCGTTGATTGCATGGTTCCTTTCAGCAGAAGTAAAGATGGTATATACAGGTATGTAAGGTCATTTATAAATTATTTTGGATTAAAAATGATACTAGTTGCTCAAGAAAGGAAAGGATTTTTATTTTCTTAATGCTGTAATACACCTTCTGTTCACCTTTCTTTTCCTTTACTGGTATTAATCAGCACTTATTTTGCATAGAGTAAAAAACAAACAAAACTTACCGCAACAGGATCAGAAACCATATAATTATCTGAAGAAAAGAGGAACAGAAGAAAAGTCACATTTGGTCTAACCTGCACAACTTGGTAACTCCTGAGACAAAATAAAGGCCAGCAGATGTTTCAGTTTTCCTTTGAGTTTTCAGCTTTCCTGAACTTTATACTAAACTGACAGTGAATATTAATAATCCCACTCAATTGCTAGGCTACATTCAGTGGGTTAATAATTTTGCCCACTGTATTTTATTTAAAAGTTCAGCAGACTAACTAAAGTTTCAAAAACATGTTTAAATGAAGTCTTTTCATAGTATAGCAGAGACATTCAGGACAGACTTGTGAGAGATACGATAGATGTAGTACACTATATTCTAGAACAGAATATGCTAAATTTTATTTTTTGTAAAAGCTGGTAAGCATCATTGGGTCCATCTGGTTACATTATAACAATAGAAGGAAAACTCTAATTAGATTTATATTCTTGACATTGTAGCAAGAGAGCCAGGTTAGTGCATGGTGGCAAAAAAACCCCAGGAGTATCACCTTTTTTCACTAAAATGTGTAAACTTTGATGAGCTGCAGCTTACTTCATGAGAATAGTTTTTATAAAACTATTAGAAAAGACTCTTTACTGTTTATATTCCAGGTAACTCTTGCCACTGCATTTCTATGTTTCTAATTTCCTGTCACCACAATAACATATTTGGCCTTGGGAATCAACCTGTATTGGTCTCAACTGATTCTTTTTACTAGGCAACAACACAAACACACACACACAAGCCTATTTCTTGTCTCCCCACTGAAATAGCTTCTCAAAGGTTTTGAATTATTGGGGAACATTTTGTCAAGGTTCCAAGTAACAATCCCATATCAAGCAAAACTCTGAGGCCAGTGAAGTCTTCAAGAAATAGTTTTATTGGAAATATCATATTGGCACAGATCTGGTGAAAACCGACTCTAAAAGTTTCCGTGGTTTTCACCTAATTAAAAGTGAAAGTTTGTCACTTCCTCCAAACCCTCAGTCACGTGGTCCAATTAGCATACAGTCCAGTTGCTAGATGACCTCAGTCTCCTCCTCCTGAACCTGCTGGAATGTCCTTGGTTCCCAAGGGAAAGCATTTTGTTTTGGCTATAGCACTCCAACTATCTCTATTCCACTCCTCCCTATCCCTCAGTTCCAGTATGTGTCAGCACTGAAGTGGAAAAATAAAAATGGTCTCAGTTCAGCCAACTTCAGGGTTGACACATTTATCTCTAGAGTTGCAACTATTAAGATTCCTCTTCACTGGTAATTTAAGCATTGGTTCCAAGTTACAAAGAGAGGAGATATGAAGAATTTTTAATGACAACTCTTTAAAGAACAAATTTGTTTACCTTTCTTTGGAATAATGTCACACAATTTTCAGTTTTTTGGGTTTGTTCCTCTAAGTCAGTCCTGACGCCTGCAACTGCCAGGACAAGTCTCTACAGTATTCTTGGCAAGGTTTTTTTGGAAGTGATTTGCCACTGTCTTCTTCCTAGGGTTATGAGACACTGGCCCAAAGTTACCAGCTCACTTTGTGCATAAGGCAGTACTACAGTTCATAGTCTTATTTCTAGCCGGGTGTCTTAACCACTATAAACAAACTGGCTCTAATTTTTACATATTCCATTAAAATACTCTAGTGTTGCATATTCATAAAAATACTGGCCTGTTGACAGGTATTAATATATTTTTCAAAAACAAATACTGGCGCTTTTATTCATTAGATTTTATTGTATCTAGATTTTTCATAAACCAGGCAGCTAACCAAATCTAATGACAGAAAAGATAGATTGTAATTATCTAGCCCTTTGCTTGAATGCCATTTTAAACCTAAGAGCTAGTCATTTATCAATCATCAGTTAATCTTTCCACTGACTTACATTGGAAAAGAGATTAAAATGCCTTCCATAGCAATAAGAGCTGAAATGGGATTTTAATCTGCCTGGTTATGGATTGATTAAATTGGGCAGTAAATTTTCAAAGAAAAGTCTCTTTTTGATAGGGTCTGTAATTGACTTCCTCAAGCAATAGTCTGTCCATCCAGGGCTATGAATTAAAATAAAATGGTCCATCCCATTTTTCATTTTCTATGTCACTTTTTCAATATGTTAACTAAACCTCTACCACTAAATTTTCCTTCCCAAAAGGCTGATTATCTACCTTTGTTTTTTTCCCCCATCATTAATCTACTCTCCTTACTTCGATAGTATATTCATTTATTAATCCCATCTGTCATTTACATTTGTTAAGAGATGGAAACGTAATCCCTATGTGACTTTAATTCTCTGCATAATGGGTACTCATATAGATTTACATGGCATCAGTTGCTCCAAAAAATTCTTAGTGAAATTGGATGCTAAAATAAAGCAAGAGTGGTGGCAGATATTGCTCTTCCATAAACAAACTATTATTCTGTAGCCATGAATAAAACATTCAGCATATATCCATGAAAATATAAACCAGAATAAAAGTGTCTTCTATCTAATTGTTCACATTTAATTTCGGTAAAATCCAGGTTTTATGCATTTTAGAAACAATGGACACATTTTTCACTTGGTCACCCCATGTCTGTTAAATGACAGGGTTTTCTGCAGATAGTGCCATTTATGTCTGATGCGTAATTCTGTAATTAATTTTTTCCCCTTCTGTTCAATTGTGTCCTGTTCTCAGAGACTGCCAAGATTTTTCAGAAGTGGTTTGCCATTTTCTGCTTTCTAGGGCCAAAAGAAAGTGACTGGCCCACAGTCACCCAGTTGGGTTTGAATCTAAGAAGGGAGTAGGTCTCAGGGTCTCCTGGTTTCTAGCCTGATGCCTTAACCATTACACCATGGGTGTCAAACTCATGATGTCACATTGCCATCACATGACCTTTCACAATGTTTTTTCCCTTTGTGGAGCTGGGGTAGGTGTGGCTGATGCGTGATGCATCCGGTCCACAGGCTGCCAGTTTGATATCCCTGCACTACCCCAAACTCTTACTATCAAGCTACTCTGGGCTAGAGAAATTGCTAGAGAATCTATTCAATAAAACAGTGCTCTTGTTTATTGAAAATATTTTTCACTTTGCTAGCCAGGTACATTTAGAAATTCAATAAGTAAAACATAAAGACAATAAATGATCCTCAGTAACCGGAATGAAGTAGAATGTCTACATAATGTTTTGCCATTGGTGAAGCTACATTCAATTTGTAGTACTTTTTTAAGCCAATGATGATCACCAGTTTTGTGGCAGTGAATTAGTATGAATTCTTTCTTGCATCTGCTCAAACCTATTCCCAATCAGTTGCTTTGGATCGTTTCAAGATACAGAAGAGTAAGTGTTTTCACATCTATATTTTATCAATTTTAATGTATTTACCCATTAGATTATCTTTTTTGGGGGGAAAATGGTTATAACCAAAAAATTTTATTTCAGTCATTCCTTGAAAGGGAAGTGTTTGCCATTGTACTATCTTCCAAATACAATACGTATTTTGAAATATTTGCCATCTGGAGTTCACTGGCCTGTGTCATAGGAAGTGAAAAGATTCCTCTAAATGTTCTATTTGCCATGACACTAACAAACCAGCCTTTTGATATTTCTTTTCCCATATTACTCTGCTCTCTATAACTTGACATCAGTTGAAAATAAGCTCCCACCACATCTATCGATGTTTCCCTGGATTCATTTTCATCCCAGCTGAATTTAAGCTTTTCTAATATCTCTATCTTCTCTATTATAATATCTTCTAATAATATTTCTAAATGACTTCTCTCTCTCTCTCCAGCTTGTACAGCATCCTGCTCTCACAACCTGGCTCTTATGTTCTGAAGTTATTGAGCAAAACACCCCCTGGCCTTGAGCATCATCCACTGAGATTGCCTGCCAGATTCACTTACAGACCCAGCTTGCTGGAGACATCTGCCTGTGTTCATTCAAGATGGCTGAGGCTTGCATGAATGACTACCAAGTTAGATGTCACCCTGTTGTGAGACATCTGGTGTCTAGCACAACACCAGAACCTCTCAGCTTAACACCATGCCAGGCAAATGCTTTTGGAAACCTGGAGAAAAGGGAAGGGAAACAAAAGAAAGGCTGACAAGCTGTTAGACAGTTGCTAACACATTAGCTTAGAGACAGAGTAGGGATGAGGGTCGGGAACCTGACAACCTCCCAGACTGTGCAAACATTTTATCATTTGTGTCTAAATGGGCACCAGCTGCAAACTGCCTTTATTTTATTTATTTATTTATTTAATTCAAGGTTAGTGATTAAATCTTATTACATATCATATTTATTCATCATAATTATGACTCATACTGAGTTGCTTTGGTGCTGTCATTGACTCATTTATTGTTATTATTAATAAGAGCCAGTTTGGTCTAGTGCAGTGTTTCTCAACCTTGGTAGCTTTAAGATGGGTGGACTTCAACTCCCAGAATCTGGGAGTTGAAGTCCACCCATCTTCAAGCTTCCAAGGTTGAGAAACACTGGTCTAATGATTAAGACATCAAACTAGAAAGCAGGAAGTAAGTTTTGGTCACACCTAAGCCATGAAAGCTAGCTGGGTGACCTTGGGCCAATCCTTCACAGCCCAACACAGCCCAGAAGGTTGTTGTTGTGAGGAAGATAGGTGGAGAAAGAAGTATTAGGTAGATTTGCTGTCTTGAATTATTTATAAAAATAAAAATAATTTTTATTTATAAAAATTAAGGCAAGATTTAAAAAAATATACAATTTCCAGTTGTACTGGCTGTTTTTTACATAACTACTAGAAGTTATAATATGGATAAGTATCTTAGGACAGTTTAGGTAAGATTTATATGCAGTGGTGGAATTCAAATAATTTAACAATTGGTTCTCTGCCTTTATGATTTCCTCCAACAACCAGTTCACCAAACTGCTCAGAAAGTTAACAACCGGTTCTCCCGAAGTGGTGCGAACTGGCTGAATCCCACCACTGTTTATATGCCATTGCAAGCATCAGAATATCCCTGTGTCTACATAAATGACTACATGTAAAGAACCAATCTAGAACAGGATGAAGCAATAGCCAGACTTATCCAACTTGACAACTTCCAGATGAATTGACTGGGTTCAAATGATAGAAACGTAAGTGTTTGAAAGCAATTTTCAATTATTTTTAAAAATATAAACTTTGTTTTTACAAAAAATAAAAATACTCTTGTGGGGTAGCTTACAAGAAATTGTAGAGTAGAAATGAAATCAAAATATAAGCTGACAAAAATGACTAGATAAAATTTTGTAATTTGAACAAGTATGAAATATATAACACAATGTAAGTGTGCTTTATACTGTGCCTTAAAACTGTCTTCCTAAATAGAGGTAGATGCGTATTAAGTTAACAAAGGATTCTGCAACCACCATCAAATGTCTCTAAAACATTTACTTTGTAACATCTATTAAATTCTCAATTTTCTGTTAGGCTGAAAAATTAAACATTTAATGAGGTTCAATCCTGTCTTCAGTTATTACTACAGGACTGTTATTCTTCTTTAGTATCTATTGGAATTTAGTAAACTGTAGTTCAAATACAAATCACTGCATACAATGTTATTTCTATCAGAGTTACACTCATGGTCATCTCCTTCAATAAGCCTTTATTTAGCTTTATCTACTTCATAGGATTGCTATGAATTGATAATGGGATAACAAACCCTAAGCCCTTTATAGCTTAAGAACACCTGCATAATATTCCCTCTTTGAATTTTTTTTCAAGATGTTAAGCAGAACAATAGTGATAGTTACTAAGTAATTCCATAGTTACATACTATACGCTCTTGAACTTGGATCTCCAAATCTGAGACCAGCACCATAAACACTGCATTGATTGTAATGGCGTATTAGCACAATATGTAAAGGGAAAGACTTTGACAAGTAGAGTTCAACTCTTGAGAGCTTCATATGTCCAATTAGTTTTCTTAACAATAATACTGATTGACAAATTGCCCGCCTACAATGTACCGTAATGTATTGTTGGGGCTCAGTCCATGTGTTTAGATAATAGTTCATTGTGACATGTAAAACCAAAAGATTGGATTAAATAATTGCTCAGATAAATCTGAGTAATCTTTCAACAACAGCCACCGGCATTTACCTATGCCTATGATGAAGATGACTTTCTATAATAATAGGTGTTTGTTAAAACCATATAAATACATTACAATCTCCTCTTAAACAATGTTTCAGAAGAAATTCTGCCCAACACAAATACATGTCTAATTTTGTATGCCCTTGAAATGCCCAGCTGTTACCATCTATATCAGCAATGAAACGTATGAATTTACCAGTCCATCTACATTTACTCTCAAAAATAGGGAATTGTGTGCTGCCTATACCAATGCTACCTATGAAGTAGCCCAGGAGCAGTCTTCAGGATATGAGTCATGTCACAATGCATCAATGTATTGCCCCTGCAAGAAACTGACAAAGATATTAGAACTTCAATATCCCAAATAAGAGTGAGAAAAGATGTTGTATGTCTATGATTAATGCCAATGAGATTTGCCTTTTACTTTTATCTTGCATGAATCTCTAAGACAATTTAAATTACAAGTCTTGCTTTCTTAGTAATTAAAGTCTCAAGGGGCTCATGCAGACTGATTGTACACACATATGTCACAATTGTGTATGTTAAATTGTATTAGCATTTTTCATATTGAATTAAAATACTAATTCAGACACAGTATGCTGCAAATATTTATGCATACTATTCCTATTTTTAAAAGCATGAACATAAATGGCATTGTAGCCATGGGTATCTTATACAAGCCTCAATAATATGACAGTGATGACAAAAGTAACATGATGTCACTGCAAGAGCTGTGGTGGTGCAGTGGTTTGAATGCAGCACTGCAGGCGAACTCACTGCTTATGCCAGGAGTTCGATTCTGAGTGGCTCAAGATCGAGTCATCCTTCCAAGGTTGGTAAAATGAAGACCCAGATCATTGGGGGCAATATGCTGACTCTGTAAACTGCTTAGGGAAGGCTGGAAAGCTTAGTGAAGTGATATATAATTTTAAATGCTATTGCTTTTGCATGATTGACGCAGATATGTAAGTTTCATGACACAGATCACATTCTTTATTTTAACCCAAACTTTGTTACTTTATAAATAACTCAAGTTGTTAATAATACTTAATAGTCTTTCTTACTTTTTTTCCTCACTACAACCCTGCAAGTTGCATTGAGCTGAGATAGAATGACTGGCTCAGTCACCTAGCTGGCTTTCATGCCTAAAGCAGGATCAGAACTCACAGTCTCCTGGTTTCTAGGCCAGCATCTTAACCACTACACCAAACTGGCTTTCTATGATGTTATAATGTACAGCTTATTATCATTTCCTTCCTTTCACTCTTGAAATCACCAATAACTATAATATTATGGCATATGCAGTCACTAATGATGATAATATGTACTGTACTGCATACCTTGTTTTCCCCAAAATAAGACCCTGTCTTATATTTTTTTGAACCCTGAAATAAGTGCTTGGCCTTATTGCCATGCGCTCAAAAGCCTGATCAGGGGATGTCTTATTTTGGGGGAAACAAGGTAGCATTAACAATCTCTCCCTTCTCCTCATAATATTAATTAAAAGCAAAAAGCAGTAGTTAGTAAAGGCAGGAAACATGCAGGATAGTCTATGCCAGGGGTATCAAACTTGTAGCCCACGGGCCAGATACATCACAAGTTGGCCACGCCCATGCCTGGTTTAGCAAAGGGGAAAAAATCCCGAAACGTCATGTTATGCTGCCATGACGATGTGAGTTTGACACCCCTGGTCTATGCTATACTTTGTCTTTATCACCAATCTAAGTGTACCATAAGTCTCCCTTACTGATCTAGTTGTTCAAAACTCATTTTGAAATCAGTGTTAGATATAGACTTATACTGCGTGTATTAAGTCAATTCAGCATAGTCTCATCAAAATAGCAGGAGGAATTTGATTAAATCTTTGCCTTTCTACATCTAATTCTTTCAACTTGAAGTTATAATATTCTTTACTCTATATCTCTGTAATCTCTGTATCTCTTTCTCACATGTTTCTGTGTCCTCCTCTCCAACCAAGGCTAAATCAATTCAATAGAGTATAGTATCGTCTTATTACTCATCCTTTCATCACTATGGAACTCTTCCAGATGTGATTATATGTTCATTATCATATTTTAAATTTTCAGTTTCACAGGATATAAATTACCCAGTAGGTAAATGGCAATCAGTGCAGATCCTTCAGTACCAGAACAGTATTATCTCTCTACTTCATATCACTCAAAAACATTTGGCAAATACCTTGCTCAGTTTAAATTAGCAATCTAATCTCTATATTACATGGGCTCTAGATAGCAGTTGAAACTAACAAGAATGACTTATATAAATCTGAGGTTTCATTAGTTTGTCTACCAGAGCTGTGTAATACAACACTCTTAAGTAAAAAAGCTCTTGCAGGTGCATTTATGTATTGTACTAAATTTAATTAGGCCTATTAGATTTAATTAGGCTTAGGATGTTATGTAAAGCCAAACTGTTTGATAAATTTATAATGCACTTTATTGCGTGAACACAGAAAATGGGTCAAATCAACCATGAGTTTAGTCTTGTAATGTAAACAGATGTTATACAAAAAAGCTTTTGCATGCTACTCCACAAAAATCTTACATGCCTGGGTTACATCTGAATCATATAAAATACTAGATAATATATCGAGAATCATATTTGAAAACAATCTAGGGTAAATCAGTGCAGGAGGCCATTTATGCATACATGCCGCCCATCTACCAAGGCATCTATTACGCACTAAGGCCATGACTATGTCCAAACTCTATAATTAGGTACATTCTAAATATACTATAAGCATTTTAGTTTAGATTGCAAACAGGTGCTACATTCAGCCTTCATTAAATTAATATGAAGGAAACTGCTGACATTCCATCCCAATCTCATCCGGCGATGGAAGTTATTTACTTTGTTAATGATCAGCTCTATTAGCCCTTGTCATGGTTGCCTTTGACTTTTCTCTAAAGTTGCTGGGTTGGTTGTAGTTAGGTCTTTCCAGAAGCATGCTAGAACAGTAATAAATCTTCTCTTAAATGCCAATGAACATCATAAGACTCTTTTCTGGTTGCTGCAAAATGAATAATGAATGTGAAAAAATACAAAGCACCAGGAAGACAACTACAACTGAGAATGACACTTCCTCTTTACTTAATGATGCCTTCAGTTTTTTGCTTATAACGAAAGTGGATAAATTTGTAGAACCATATATTATGTAAACCTTTCTATCCAGAGTTCTGGATTCCTCATTGTTAATGTGAATAAATTAAAATTTTACAGGCTTTCTTGCCATATTGGCAGACAAAAGTCCAAAAAGAGAGCAGCTTGTTTCAATAACAAGATCTAAAGGTTGCCCTATTAAATGAAAAGATGTCAATTTCAAGGGAAGACAGGGTGTGTGGTTGTATATCTAACACATATATGAACTTATTTTATATGTTATTGCATGTTGATGTTATCATTGGATCAAATAGTCTATGATATAAAAGTCTTCCTTTGCTTATTGCTTTCAACTAAAACACCATAATATTTTTGAGGTCAAGGGCTAGATCAGATCTGCATGATATTTTGGGAATGACACATATGAATACGCCAAGAGGCAAAGTGTATGTGCTCTTTTGAACCTTACCTATTCACTTTTACACACTTACTTAACTTGCCTTACCCCATCTCTCAATTTATCCATTTTTAAAATCACAGGATTAAATCCATATTTAATTGGAAAAATGGGTGGCAACTAAGAAGGGAACCAAACCTGAATCAGAATGTGCTAGTAAAGTTTCTGTAAATAGGTTCTGGTACTTTTCACATGAAAAGTAGATGCTCAGTCAGGCTGTTATGTCTGCTTATTTGCTTTTGCAAACTATGAAAAGCTTTGTGGGAAGCTGATTTCTTCTTCCATGCTAAACTGCAGCCTTTTAAATAATGAGGCTGTTTCTAATATGAGTCTGTAAGTGTTGCCCACCAAAGGTGCCATTCTCTTCCCCATCTTGACATTTGCATCTTGCAAACGGCATTTGAGCACTGACATCAATGACTTGCCATGCTGAGCAGCTTGTCACTGATAAATATTGTTACAGGACTATGTCACCTTGAAGAAAAAAAAAGGCTCAGCTCATGAGACAGAACATGAGTTGCTTTTCTTTGGAAAAGAGATTCAAATTATTAATCACAAGACACTGCTGAGACCTTATTATCAGAATGCATAAAATTATAAAGAATACTCTGTTCACTTTCTCATTGTAAGTATATTTGGACCTCAAAGAGAAAAGAATATTAGAAATGTAAGTGTGTTACTGTTATATACATCAACAGTTAAACTTCTTGACTTCTGGGGAAGAATGGTAGACTTAAGATACTTCTGGGTGTCTTATTATAATGGCCTTCGGAGACATTTTTGATTGTCTCTGAAGTTGCATTGGAACCTTGAACCACTTATGTCATTTGTGTTCTGTGTTCTTAGCAACAGTCTGTTCCAGAAGAAACTGTTACAGAAAAAGATTTGGAGAAAAACTTGAAAGAGAATAATAACATGAAAAAAATTTCTGTTAGACATTGTATATGTATATGTATATGTATATGTATATGTATATGTATATGTATATGTATATGTATATGTATATGTATAAGGTGCTTTATAAATCAAGAAGCAGGGGTGAAATGCTCCCAGTTCGGACCAGATCACCTGATCCGGTAGTGATGGAGGCGGGTGGTTCGGAGAACCGGTAGCAAAAATCCGTGCCCCCCACATTGCCCAGCTGAGCCACGCAATCATCAGAGGCTTTTTTTTAATTTTTAAAAGCATTTTTTCTACAACCTCTTTGGCCGAAAAAAATGCTTTAAAAGTAAAAAAAAAAAAGCCTCTGATGATCATGTGGCTCAGCTGGGATCATCAGAGGCTTTTAAAAGCATTTTTTCTACAACCTCTTCGGCCGAAGAGGTTATAGAAAAAATGTTTTTAAATGGAAAAAAAGCCTCTGCCGATCAGGCAAGTCAGCTGGGATCGTCAGAGGCTTTAAAAGCATTTTTTTACAACCTCTTCAGCCAAAAAGGTTGTAGAAAAAATGGTTTTAAAAATTAAAAAAAAAAAAGTTGGCCACGCCCACTCAGTCATATTAATCCCCCACCAAGCCACACCCACAGAACTGGCAGTAACAAATTTTACATTTCACCACTGCCAAAAAGGAAATAAAAATGCCAATCTTAGACAGTAATTGGAATAATTTCTTCTCACTGGACTTCCAGAACAGGCTTTTTAATATTTTGAAGAAATATGAGACAAGGATCAGTAACTATTTGGATGGATTAAAGAACAAGACTTTTGTGCAAAAAGAAATGACACAAAGTTGGTTTATTTGATCAGGATTAAAACTTGACATTCTTTTTTTTTTAAAAAAAATGGGTGGTTCTTTTTGGACTTGCTAACATTTAGATTTGAAAAATAATTGCTTACAATTAATATGGTGATTAATTAATTAATATGGGCTTATATTTCTTTATGTCTCCTAATGTAACACATTTAACTTGTGTCTAACTTTGTATCTAACTGTCCTTTTACTTAAAATAAGGAATCTTTGTGAACTTGTTCTCTCTAAAAAAAAATATTTCTGTCTTGTTTTCTTAAATGTCAGTCTTTTGTCCATACTACAATATTGAGACCACTTATATATACTAAATGTGGATTTGCTTGTAGTTAAGAGTTACGAAATGATGAGGTTTATATTTCTTACTGTTATTATTTTAATGTTATTTTAATATTATTTATTTCTTTATGTTACCATTTTCTGTTTGGACTGCTCTCACCTGCATTGGAGAATATGTTTACTTATTGGATTTACCTATAGTTACCTGCAGTATATTTAGAAGTTGAATTATGGAAGGAAGAGTTTTTATCTGCTAATCAAGAAGAAATGAATAGATAGATAGATAATAGATTGTACATGTGATGGGGATTTCTTTAGGCTTCTTTTCCCTTTTTCTTTCTCTTCTTTTAATTTTCTTGTGCTTTATATTCCCTCTCATTTTTCTTTTAGTTTGTATTACCTATTACTATTGTAATTAAAAGTTGTAATAAAATTACTTGTTTAAAAAAGTTAAACATTCTGTTTTAGTCATGATTCCTTTAGTCACAAAATAGCTAATGGTTCTTGCTTACCATTAAATAAGTAAAGTAATGTAAATTAATGTAAATTTAGCCTTTGCTACTTTCTCTTATTATCAAATTAAGTATTGATAATGATAATTCATCATCTACATTCTTCTGACATTTTTGATGAAGAACAGCTGTGACATTATGAAAGCTTTATACTATAATGAAGTAGAAGTAGTAAAAACCTGTGGAATCTATAATGAACTCATATTAGGTCTGAAATTACGTACTGGGGAGGGAAAAAAGAAAATGGTTAGGAAACAAAATGGTAACATTTAGGGCTGGAAAGGGATCCTTTGGTAAGAATTTTGATCATAATTAAGCAAAGGGCAAACTGCAGTGTGTTGATGGAATTTTATTTATTTATATTTTATTTTATTCATTCATTCATTTATTTTTCACATTTCTGTACCACCCATCTCCCCAAAGAGGGAATGTTAGAAACATGAAAATAATAACATGTTTATTATAAAATACTCAGAATGTTTGAGGATTTTTTTTTTTACTAATGCATCACTAAGAAGCTAGTTTCTCATTTATTTTTACAGCTTCTTCCTCAATTCATTAATTTTACAAACTATATATGTCACATTATATTATAGCATTATATTTAATTTTACATTTATTTCTTCCATTTGTTCCTTCCTGCTATGTATATATCCTGTGTTTGCTAGTTTGGAATCTTGCCGATACAGTCAATATTATTTAATATGGTTTGTTAATATATGTTAACTTTATAAGAAATTGTTGCTTTTGAATTTTAAAAGCCAAAGAAATGTCTGAAGGAACTAAAGCCAATCTTGGAACTAATATAGGGTTCCTATTTGTGTGTTCTATACTTGTAACTATATATAATTATTCGTGTATTTCTTAGAAAAGACATTATAATTGCCCCTTTTAATTTAAAATATTTTGTTACTATGATAGTAGTTGTTTATTTCTAATGAAAATGGAAATTTTTGAATCCTTTATTCACTCTTCAGGGAATTTTATGTGTGAAGTTTCTGATTTTTTTCCCCTGTTAATTTGTTGTGAAGGTGACGATATTTAATTATGTAAAAATAGCTTCTTCTGAGACATTGGTAACTTTCATACTCCCACCTGTTTCTTCACTGGGCTGTGTTTCACAATTCCCCTCTTGTCTGTGATTTCCTGTTGATTGATGGGCAAGAAGAACTTTGGATTAGAGCAGGGATCTCCAAAGTACAGCCCACAGAAGGAACAAGAGTACAGAAGGAATCCACAAGATCCTTCTGGCTCGCCAACTCCTCTCATGTGCTGTGCTCTCTTGGATCGTTGCCTCCACCCCAGACAAAGAAAGGCCCATCTGAACTGGCTCAGGTCTAGTAGAACGATGAAAAAGAAGCTGGTTGGAGTGTCACTTTTCTTTGCCTGGGGTGTGTGAGTGAATTTTATTAAATTTTATTCAGTCATTCATAAAATTGACCCCCCCCCAGCTTTCAAATGTTTGCAAAATGTCCAACATGGCCCAAAACTGAAAGGTTTGGAGACACCTGGATTAGAACATTGATTTCCAATCAATGTTCTGCAGTGTTTAAGTGTAAGTTTTGTCTGGTTGGGAATTGGGTTGGTTTTGGAAGGATTGGGGCTATGCGTTTTCAGAAAGCTAATATTTATTGTTTACTTTGAACTCTCTATCTCTTAACTTTGAACAACTCTCTACTTTTTCAGTCAACTCCACAAGCTTTCTGGGTATGTTCAATATATCTATGAATAAAGGCCTTAGGAAGCCTGTGAGGTGAACTTCATTTTAACTTTTATAATTAACCGATAAAATAGTCAGAAAATACTTTCAGTTCAGGGTTCAGTTGTCAGAACACTGAAGCTCACTAACATTCTAGTGACATTCTAGCCACAATGTTATTTGTTTTATTTTTCTAATTTTGATAGAAACGGCAATGATCATGATGCTGCACACCAACAGACCATGATAACTGTTTGATTGAACTGACATTTGACACTCAGATCTCATATGGGACCATTACTACTTCTACTTTGGAACAGGGAAGAAATTAATTTGGTTAGCATTTTAATACAGTTACTTAATTCACACTTATTGAGCCAATACACAAATTGAAATGAGGTTACACTTTTATAGTTTTCTCAATTTTGTAATACAGATCTCCAATTACAAGGTGTGCACAAAACTGCATTTATTAGGAGAAAGTGCGTAGAAAAATACAGATAGGAAAAATAACACATGAAAATATATTATCTAGGGGAAAATTAGTTGCAAAAGATGTGCACAGAAATATGCAAGCAAATACAAATAAGCCTACATTTGCTCTATTAAGACAGCTACCAAACCAATGTAGAAGTAGGATAAAACAAAGGCGGAGATGAAAGTCCACCTTCATAGGTAGGTAGACTCAGATGTCTTCTCCTGGCTGTTTACCATTTCTTCTTCCATCTAAATGAAGAGATTAAAGGGGCATAGATCAAGACAAGACATGCCTGTTTCTACAAGAGGAGGTTTTATATCCAGACGCTCTTCAGCTCCTGAAGATCTCATTACAGAGACAGGATAGAAGATGAACTGTGCCACCACTGCAGTTATGCAAATAGTTCAATTTCCTTCTACTACTTTTAATAGAAGGAAACCTTTCAACAAAGGAAATAAATTCCAAGTATAAAGTCTGTTGATCTCACACTCAGCTTTTGGATTCTTTGGAGTTTTCCACAAAGTATAAAATACCAAATAAAGAAATCTAACACATGAAAGATTTCCAAAACTGCCAGTTGTTTATTTCTAAAGCTCTTTACTATGTGCAGTAAAAATATCTATTTCTAGGTTTTGAAGTAAACAACAACAAAGACGGGAAACAATGACTAGTGTATCAGTATATTATAAGGGTAAAAACATGAGGTTTCATCATTTTTAAGCTTTTTATTAATTTATCCAAGTACTATTAACACTTGCATAGTTATCTGAATGGCTAATGTTAGTTAGAAAGTGGGCAGAGCCAGCTGTAGCTTCCACATTGCCTTCAGAAATATCTAAGTGTAGCTTTCAGCAACTTCTGGTCA
Source organism: Pantherophis guttatus (assembly GCF_059756535.1). Classification (NCBI taxonomy): domain Eukaryota; kingdom Metazoa; phylum Chordata; class Lepidosauria; order Squamata; family Colubridae; genus Pantherophis; species Pantherophis guttatus. The sequence goes on along the minus strand of NC_142065.1, from coordinate 41,686,714 downwards.
GAAAGAATTACAATTAATGGCTCATCTGAAGCTGGTGAAGGTTGTCCTGCCCATGACCTTTACCTGCTGGTCTAGCAGGAGCCAGAAATCAAGAAGACTGTACATCTGCTTCAGGGGAAGTACAATTCTATCAGGAGTGATTGATGGCTAGTATGGACAGTATTACAGGATTAGTCTACACATTTCCCTGCTGTTATTGTGCAGTAACCATGGATTGTTCCTCTCTAATTAACAAGCAGTTGTTGCGGCTTCTGTTCAGATTTATAAATTAAATGGAAATCTTTCTGAGCAGCTATTTTTAATCCTCGATTTTGTTGCGCAAATTGCTATGGTCAAGTTAATCCCTCCTGAAAAGGAGACTGGTATTTTATTATGACTACATGGTTAACTGAATTTTTTAAAATGCAAGATTTATTTTTCTATTCATATCTTCCTCTCAAAATGCAATTGGACGTTTTGAACTTTTTGTGGAAAAGAGGAAGATTGCAAGCCTTATTTCCTTGGGTATCCCCCCCCACCCACTTCTTTGAAATGGTTTATAGCTCTTCTCTGCAAACAGAGATACTTGGCACTAGAGGTAGCAAAGCTTTTCAGAGTAGGGGCAGGGTGGGTGGGTGATTGCATTCTCCTAACTAGAGCACTGAGAAGAAGGCATTATGAAATTATAAGGTTAGCCACAAATCGTCTTTTTATTTGATTTCACATCTAATCTATTTCAAAAGATGTACTCTCTAGGAAAAAAGGCATAGACTAAGAAAATGTCATGCATTCGCTGCTTGTCCATTTCATGAAAGGAATATTTTTTCACAGAAATAAAGATCGCATTGTGCAGATTTAGCAGACTGTCAATCTACTTCCAGCATTCAATGTAGGTATTAACACACAAGTAATATACATGTACAGTACACCTATACACAGTCACATGAAATAGCTGACATACAATTACTGTAAGTCTGAAGCAGGAGGCCTTCCTGTATGTTGAATCAGGATTTGTGGATCAATGAAATAAATATCACAAAGATTTATTTATATACGTGAAAGCTTCTTTCAGGAGCATAGTTGCCATATACATTGGCATCTAGGAAAGAGCCAGTTGTATTCATTCCAAAAAGTGTCTTCATGCTTTAGTCATTATGTTGCATGCTAGCCTTCTTTCAAGAATGCCAGAAGCATAAACATTGGGTTATTGGGTGCTATATTTGCATAGCAATTCTGCAAGATTAAGTGTTTCATTGGACTAAATAGACCTTTATACAACCCTTATAATTTGTATAAGGCCTGTGCAGGGCTTCATATGTGAAGACAAAAAAAGTACAGATAGTCTTCAGTTTATTAAGGTAATTAATACCAGGAACTTTACTGTGACACAGATATAAAATGCAACATCACGTGGCAACTCTGATTTATGACAGCAGTTCTGGATTTCCAAGTTGCAGTTGTTAAGCAAATTCACCAAGTTAAGTGTGATCCCTGGGCATGGCTAGACTAGTGAAGAGAAGCACCAGGGGACACATGATAGCAGTGTTCCAATATTTGAGGGGCTGCCACAGAGAGGAGGGGGTCAAGCTATTTTCCAAAGCACCTGAAGGCCAGACAAGGCATAATGGATGGAAACTGAAAAAGGAGAGATTCAACCTGGAAATAAGGAGAAATTTTCTGACAGTGAGAGCAATCAACCAATGGAACAGCTTGCCATCAGACTATGTGAGAGCTTCATCACTGGAAGCTTTCAAGAAGAGACTTTACTTTACTTTACTTTGGATTTATATACCGCCCTACTCCCAAAGGACTCAGATGGACTTCCATCTGTCAGCAATGGTGTAGGGCAGAGATGGTGAACCTTTTTGACACTGAATGCCGAAAAGAGAGAGCGCATGCACGCGGGCAGCACCAAGTGCCAAAAAGGAAGCACTCTTCCGGTTTCAGGCACTGCTGCATGCAAAAGGCTAGCTGATCATCATGTGCGCATGTGCGCCAGAAACCTAGAAGAGGAACGGGTGACACCGCACATGCCAGGTGACATGGCTCTGCGTGCCACTTTGGGCACACGTGCCATAGGTTTGCCATCACAGGTGTAGAGTCTCCTGATTGGGTGGGAGGGGGTTGGACTAGATGACCTACAATGTCCCTTCCAACTCTGTTAATCTGTTATCTGTTATCCCGTGAACATCATTTGTAACTTCCTGCCATTTCCCCCATTGACATTGGTTGTCAGAAGCTGATAGTGAAATGGTGAACATGTGACTGCAGGACATTCTGACTATCATAATTGCAAGCAATTTGCCAAGCAGCCAGATCGGAACCACGTGGCCACAGGGACACTGCAATGCTCATAACTTCAAGGACAAATCATACATCTTCTTCAGCGTTGTTGTAACTTCCAATGGTCGCTGAAAAAAAATCATTGTTAACCAAGGACTATCTGCATTTCAAAGTGTGCAGGAATATTCAGCTACTGTAGTACCTGTCTGCAGTTTTTTAAAGGAACACGTTATTTTCCTAGGATCGCACAGCTGCCCTCAACAGCTACAGCTAGAAAAAGATGCACTTTGTTTAAGGAATATTTAAAGAACTGCAGATTGTAGGTGTTGAGTGTAGGTCCCATGTGCTTTGAAATATCTTTTTGTCGCTGAATCCAAAGCACTTATACTGTACATACTACTAATGACCTTACCAGTAATGATGATACTTGCTTTTGCTGGCCTTGTTTGGGTGGTTCTCTTGTTCATTGTTTTCTGGTGTACAAATAATGGTATTATGAAAGAGGAGGAAGTAATTTGTGCCTATAGTGCGTGCCTGTAGTAGAGATTGACAAGACATGTTTTGGTTATTATGCTTCTATATCAGAGGTGGGTTCTGACCAGTTCTGGAGAACCAGTAGTGGAAATTTTGAGTAATTCAGAGAACCAGTAGTAAAAATTCTGACTGGCCCCACCCCCATCTATTCTCTGCCTTCCAAGTCCCAGCTGATCAGGAGAAAATGGGGATTTTGCAGTATCCTTCCCCTGGAGTGGGGTGGGAATGGAGATTTTACAGTATCCTTCCCTGCCATGCCCACCAAGCCACGCCCAGCAAGCCATGCCACGCCCACCAAGCCACACCCACAGAACCGGTAGTAAAAATTTTTGAAACCCACCGCTGTTCTATATGATATTATTTATTGACCTAGGCAACAATTAAGTTTAGGCAAAGCTGTGAATGGATAGAAAACATTGGCAAACAGGCTGTGTGTCATATAGCTTGATCTGCATTTTTCTAACTCAGCTTATCCATAGATGCAATGTATAACTTTCAATCAGTCTTTGAAGGGAATTTGGAATAGAGTAGAATTGTGGATATGCTTGAGTATAGCTCTGTTAAAAATTGTAGACTCTAATTATCATAAAGGGATTTTAAAGTATTGGTGGTACTAGTGCAAAAATAAGAAAATGTACCAGGAATATGTATACTTCCAGCAAGTGAAATTCAAGGGGTACATCTCTAGAGAAACCAGAATCATTTCCAGAAATTTTTTTTGACATATAGATGCAAAGTCTCACGTTTCAGATTACTCAGCCTATTCCTTTGTATTCAAGACCCTATGCAGAATATTGTCATGTTTAGTAGCCTGAATTCAGATGTCTAACTAATCATTTAATATGCTAAATGTTGGTTGGGTCACTAAGTATATGTGCTCAAGAGCTATGCTTTCAAAATCACTACTAGGCCTTTACAAAATGGGCCATTAGGAATACAGTCTAGTCCAACAAAATTTATATTCTGACAAAATCTGCCTGTGTCATATTTATTAAAAGAGAAAAGGGATTTCATTACTGAAATCTCTACAACTGAATACTTTAATTTTAAAATCTAATTTATTTCTAAGTTCACTAGGGCAGGGATTTCTTAATTATCTTGCTAACAATCTGATGGCAGGGGAGGTGGCTAATTGTTTTTTTATAATGGGAGGATGTACAGATGTTCTGAGCTAATAATATTACTCACTTCTAAGCCTTTGGGAAACTATGACAATAATTAGGGGAAAAACATTTCTTTTGGAGAAACAAACAAACATTCTGATCCAATGCTGTGAAGCACAATTCATTTACAGCATCCTTTATTGTCAAAAGAGCTGTAGGTAGGTTGGTTTTCTTTATGTTCTCCTACACCTTTGGGTCACATATTTAAAAGCCTAAAAAGGGTAACATTTAGATTTGTGCATAAGAAGCAAACCTATATCCACCAGTGAAAAGATGGTTGACTGATTTTCCACCGTTTTTCTGAACGCACATCAGAAATTATTTTGTGTCATTTTGGAGTTTTCTTTTTTAAAAAGTCTCATTCACTATACTGTTATTACATTTTGGTCATTATGCTTTAGCAGAGGCTAAAAATAGACTTTAATGATAGATGTCTCCTTAAAGATGGAGCTTGACTAGAGAAGAGACAGAGAAAAGAAGAAAAGCCTCTAAAAGAGTATCTATTCAGCAACAGTAAATTGTTGCTTTCAGAGCTCTTTTTTTTAAAAAAAATATGACCATTTCACATGAGTTAGAATTGAGTCTGAAGATACAGAGTGAAAGGAAGAGAGTGATTTAAGTACACAGATGCATCATAAAATAGAGAACATTATTAATACCGATGTACCAAGCACCCATTTTTATTCCACAAGGACTGTTGCCTGCTAACCCTCCATATGTCAAGTGGGATCTTTTTCTTCAGAAGACATACTGAAAGAACAACCAATTATTTCTCCATGCTTTACATCCTTGCCTGAGCAGGGTATCATGATATCAAAAATATTCCAATCTTTCAATGACTGGATTCATTTACCACTTGCAATGGATATAAGCCACACCAGTTAGATCTAGTGTTTTCCTTTGGGAAAACTAATACAATCCTGGGTTGTATAAACAGAGGCATGGAATCAAGATCACATGAAGTATTAGTACCGCTTTATAAAACCCTAGGAAGACCATACCTGGAATCGGGGTGAAATCCACTTACCTTCGCTACCGGTTCGCAAATGTGAGCGCATGCACCTCCTCCACACATCCTCCAGCGCTGCTCTGCTCTGCTCTGCTCTGCTCTGCTCTGCTCTGCTCTGCCCTGCCCTGCCCTGCCCTGCCCTATTCTATTCTATTCTATTCTATTCTATTCTATTCTATTCTATTCTATTCTATTCTATTCTATTCTTCCATTCCATTCCATTCCATTCCATTCCATTCCATTCCATTCTAAACATCTATTAGAGGAGGAGAAGGCAGAGTGAACACTCACTCTGAACTTGCATGTGATCATACTGTAATTTGTGTCTTACTACAGCAAGCCTATCTTTCACTGAACAAAATTTCTGTTCCAGGAAAGCAATTCCTTAAATTGTTCGATTACAGTAATCAGTCTTCTACAATGTACCCTTGAACATACAAATTTTTAAATAGCACATCTTTCAACCAAATTGCATCTCCTACTCATTTTATGACATCAAAATAATAAAATGGTGGACATTACAGATAACTAATGATTACATATAGATATGTAAAGGCCTGTGTAGTGGAGAAATTAAAGTACTTAATCTTCAGGGCAAGAATAGAGGCAAAGAAAGACATTAAGAAATAATAGTACAGTGGTTTAATGCACCCTGTTATTAACACAGCTGCCTGCAATTTCTGCTGGTTCGAATCTCTCCAAGGCTCAAGGTTGACTCAGCCTTCCATCCTTTCTAAGGTAGGTGAAATGAGGACCCAGTATTTGGGGGCAATAAGCTGACTTCTTCTACAAAAGAATGAAGGCTATTGCTTAACTCATTGTAAGCCGCCCTGAGTCTCCGGAGAAGGGCGGCATATAAATCAAATTAAAATATATATATATATATAAATGGAGAGGTAAGGGTGAAGTTCATAAATTGCCATAAGAAAAGTTCAAAGGATATTAGCAGTATAGTGAAGACAGACAGACAGACATTTGTACAGTTGTTAAAGCAGCTAGAATGTTCACATTCAACTGAATTTCCCTTACAATACTTTTGGTTCATACATGCAATTAGAACAAAAGGTGTATCTGGAGAAATAGTGCATGTAACAAAAGCTGAAATGATTTTCTCCAAGCTAACACTTATCAGAAACTAGAGATGTTTAGCATAGGCAAGAATAAAAAATATATTCTTCACCATTTTGAAAATGACTTACATGAAAGAATAAAAGGGGTGCTCATAAAATTTGCAAAGAAAAGAAAGTTGGAGTATGTGGATTGCTAATGCCTTTAAAGATTCAAAATGTAACATTCTGCACTTAGGAAAGACAAAGCAGATGCTCACCTATAATACTTCTCATCATCATGATATACATCCATTGATGCAGCTCAAAACTGCCTTGCTTCTTTTACTACCTGTAGTACATTGCTGGTTTATGTTTAATCTGTGGTCTACCAAGAAAACCAGCTCCTTCTAACAAGTGCTGCTGCTAAGACAGGTACCACCTCTCTTGAAGCAGCACACCTGGGTTTTCCTGCCTATGTGCAGACTCTTATATTTCTCACCACTGAACAACATTTGGTTTGTAAGACCAATGTTCAGGTCTATCAAATTCCTTTTGAAATAAGAATGAATTTCCTGATTGCGGGAGCTATAAAGCAGTGGAACAGCCTACCTCCTGGGTTTTCCATTACTGGAAGTTTTCAAGAGAACATTAAACAACCATTTGAGCCATGGTGGCACAGTGGTTAGAGTGCAGTACTGTAGGCTACGACTGCTGAATGCCAGCTGCTTGCGATTTGGCAGTTCAAATCTCACCATGCTCAAGGTGGACTCAGCCTTCCATCCTTCCGAAGTGGGTAAAATGAGGACTCAAATTGTTGGGAGCAATATGCTGACTCTGTAAACCGCTTAGAGAGGGCTGTAAAGCACTGTGAAGTGGTATATAAATCTAAGTGCTATTGCTATTGCTATTTGTCCAGGGTGGTGTAGGGATTCCTGCCCTGGACAGGATTGGACTCCCTTCTTACCTATTCTAAATAAAGAGGTCTACAATCCAGTACGTACAGGGATTTACTTTTTGACTTTAATTGGATTAGCCTTTAGCTGTTTAGCAAAGTTCTTGTTTCCCAGAGTACACTGAGGCTGCTCAGCATATTTTAAAAAAAGAAAAAGAAATTTTTTATGCATAGGATAGATAAATGAAAAAAAAAATCATTCCATTTTGACCTAGATGATTTACCGGTATTTTCTTGCCACAATTTTTACCAGTAATCGACATAGGAGGATAATAGTAATTAAATGATGTCATTTGTTTTTTAGCACTATATTTTTTCTGTACTTACAAAATTCAGAAGGAAGGTTAACAATGCAAAGAGAAGACTTTTTTTTTATATATATAAAACTTCCTGATCTCAAAATAAAAGATTATAGTTCAAAATTTACTATGGTCAGTAAAAAAGAAATGATGAGCACAAACTCTACCATCCTGCTGGCTTTTTGCATTAAAATTTAATCTTCATAAATGTTTTCTTTTCAAAGATTATTATTATTGTTATTTGCTGCTCATCTCATGATTCAGGATCTGATGCATTGTATGGAGCTTAGAATCCTTGAAAAGCACATATGGCCAGAGTATTAAATTTTTGTCAATCAGTATATAGAAAGGAACCACTTATCTATTTTATAACCCAATAAACAACATTTACATGTGGTGGTTGCTAAATTATGCTAAATTTGTGTGGGTTTTCTTTTTATCAAAGGCAGATTCCAAATTATTCTTTGGAATCTTGTTTCAAAATTTGACCTTTTAATTCATAGAACCTGATGATGTTTTCAAAATATCTGTTGTGGTCCACCATCAGCCTGCGGAGCTGGCAGCAGAGTTGGACAGTGAGGAGGCTGGGGAGGACAATGGGCCAGTCCTGGAGTCAGGGGAAGGCCCGGATGAGGGCTCTGCGTCAGAGGCAGAGATGGGGCCAGGGCCATCTGGGAGCGATGCGCAGACTCCGGAGCCTCCAGAGGAGGACAGCAGAGAGGCAGAGGAACAGGAGGAGCCTGTTCCTGGTGCACGCATGTGAAGAGCTGCCAAAAGGGAAGAGCAGCTAAAGCAAAAAGGACGACTCGGGAATAAGGCCAGAAGATTGGCCCCTCCCATAAGGCTTAAAAGAGCAGCAATCGCTCTTGGACTCTTTATAAGAAAGCAATGTTGCTACATTTGTTTCTTGTTGGCATCTCTTGTTTCTGAACTTCGCGGGGCTTTGCCAAGAAAAGCCTTTGGCAGGGTGCCAAAGAAGACAAATGTTCGTGATAAGGCCGAAGGACTTTTTCTGAAGGACTTGTTTTGGAATTAATTTGGACTAAGTTGAGAATGAAGTACTTCTTAGCTGTTCTAATAAAATATGTATGTTTAGGACTGATTGTGTCTGGTAATAACTACTTGGGCCTAGGTTACAACATTAAAGTGAAAGACTTTACAGTTAGTCCCACTTAACAACCATTTGTTCAGTGACTGTTCAAAGTTATGACGGTATGAAGGTTACTCAGGGCTGGCCCTTGAAGTTGTAAGCATTGCAGTGCCCCCTAGGTCATAAGATCAAAATTCCGGTGCTTGGCAATCCTCCTGCATTTACAACAGCAATGTGCACTTCAACTTCTTCACCTACCTATCTCCCCCCATCTCTGTCCTTTTGGCTGTCCTGCACTCCATGCCTACCCCTGTAATGCACTGTTATCTCAGCTGACTTTCACATTGCTATGAACAAGACATACTCAGTCAAGGCAGCAGCTGGCCTTTTGCATAGTTTTCTACAGCCTCCCAGAAGCCTCACAAGACCTCCATGCACCCTTCCCAAGGTTTCAGCCAGGGGTACTTCAACAACATCAGGACAATGAAGGGGCTGTGGTGGAGTGCAGGACTGCCAAAAGGAGATGAGAGGGTCATAGGCCGGTGGAGGGGTTGAAGTAGACAAAAGCACAGAAAGGCAGGAGAAGCATGAGATACTTGCCAGATGACAACCTGGTCCTAGTCTAATGATTGCCACCAGCCTACCAGACCCGCTGTCACTAAGTTGTGCATTCATGTAATGTTTCACCTAATGACCACATTGCTTTGCAATGAAAAATACATTCCCAATTAGGGTCTTTAAGTGAGGACTACCTGTATTATGGTTATTAACAGCAAAACCAAATTTAATAATGTATGCAAAATGGCTTTTATTCAGCTGCAGTCTTATAGTATTTTCATAGAATAATTATTCCTAGAAAATATTTCTTTGTATATAAAGTTGTTAAAGATAGAGATGGAAATAATTTGGCTTATATTTTATTATTTGCATTTGAGCACTTTCCAATGCTTGTACTGAAACTGAAAAACAATTATTTTTTGGTTGTTGATCCTCTCTCAAATTGTGAGATAGTCCTCTGATCCAAAAATATATTTGTAAAAATGCAGATAAAACACATATTTTAAAAGAAAGGAACAGATACTTGCTGTAGGAAATTTTAAAAATGCATGCACATATTAGTGCAGATTTTTTTAAAAATAAAAAAAAATGGAAGTGAAAGGGATAATCATATAGGTGAAAAATGAATATGTGATTTAAAAAATGTCCATCCATACTTACAACAATCTGGACTGGGGAAACTGAATTACTTTAAGCTACCTTAAAAAAAATAGATATTTCAGACATTTTGGCTTGAAATCTGCATCCAGTTTTGGTTGCCACAATGCAAAAAAAAAAAAAAAAAAGTTGAGACTCTAGAAAGAATACAGAGAAGAGCAACAAAGATAATCAGGGACTGGAGGCTAAAACATATAAAGAACGGTTGCTGGACCTGTGTATGTCTAGTTTGATGGAAAAAAGGATTAGGGTAACATGATAGCAGTGTTCCAATATCTCATGGGTATGGATTGCCACAAAGAAGAGGGAGTCAAGCTATTGTCCTGGCTTCAGGTGCTTTGGAGAAGAAGCAATGGATGGAAACTACTCAAGGAGAGATGCAACCTAGAACTAAGGAGAAATTTCCTGACAGTTAGAACAATTAATCAGTGGAAGATTGAGAGGAATTGAGAGGAAGATAACAACTAATGCAGAAAATTGCTCCAGCTTGACACTACCTCTCCCCTACACTGTGCCATTATTTTATTTTGAATGCATTCATTAACAATTAATTATGCTTTTTATATAAGTTACAATATGCTTTGAAAGGGTTATGGTTAAAGTTAGGGACATGATTTTGCCAATAAACAGATCTTAAGAATCCAATTTTCCTGCTTAATTAGGATTGTTGAATTTTGGTCAAAGCAACTAATGAAATTTGATATGGATCATTTGGATTATTAATGAGATTGAAGAAAAATCTATCTAGAATAATCAGCTTTGTTTGAATTTTGTGACAGGCAGATATATTAACATGTTTACATGATCAAGATATTTGAGATAAAATATCTATAAAACCAGTTGATTTCTTATGGCTTCTAGATCAGGATTATTTTAGAGGGGATGGAGGAAATGAAAAATAGGAGTAAACGGATAGGAGATTCTGTTAAAAATTCAAACCTAATTATCTTGCCTCTCCTACACAAGCTGATAGCTGCATATATACAGAGTAATGAATGAGACCAAAGAGCACTGAAATGCTAAAAAAGCCTCATTTAAAGCACCAAATTTAGCAATGAAAAGTATCACTGAATGGACTTAGCTGAGGTAGAATATCCCTTTTCCACATATTTTAAATAAGAACATAAAACATGAGTATTGGAGAAAAATGGATTTCATATCTACAATTATAACAGTGTTTAGTCCCTGACCTTCTACTTTATTTTGCTGCACACATACACCAGGTTTGAGGCAGGATTAAATTTAGATATCAGTCAAAACAGTAGGATAGCTGTATGTCCTACTTGAACAGATGACAGTTTACTGTTTGAAGAGTTATCAAGGACAATTCCTAATTTAAAGGCATCCATCCATTTTTGAAAGTGTCAGCCTTTTGAGATGCTTCAAGTCAAGAAACAGACTCCACAAGTTTAGCTATACTTTATTGAGATAGGCTCCAGTATCAAATCTTGAAAGCCTAATTGTATTTTCCTTGCTCTGCCTCTTATAATCCTGAAAGTTAACACTGAATCAGTTTGGATTCCTTTGTGTGGTTTCTTTCTTTCCTGGTTTTAAAGCGTGTTTTTGTAACAGTCACTACAGTTTCTTCAAGGTCATGTATGTCATACTTTTTATAGAAATATTGTTCATTACACATCTGATTTAAAACAAAGCAATATAAATAGGAACAGCAGCTGTTTATCAAAGGTTGGCATCCAAACAAGACTGACATATTAGCTCTGTCTCTCTACCTGTAATATGTACTTAGTTCTTATTTACATTATTTGCAAATTTACTCTCAATTTGATATTTCTTCCTTTCTTCCTCTCTCCCTCTCTGTCTTTATAAAGCAATGCACATATAGCCATATTGCATAGGCCTTTGTAGATTAATTAAGGAAACAGAGCTGAACTTTGTGACTGCCTTAATAATGCCCAGCTAGTAATCACTAAATTACACTTGTCTACCCACAAAGCCTTTAATTAGTCATGAAAAAAGTAAGATAATTTGGATGCCTTTTGATTTGGGGCATGATGATTTATAATGTGACCATGCAGGCTGCAACATTTATTGACCCTGAGCTAGTCAGACTTGTTTGGTTCAGATGCTAATAGGATGGATGATGAATTCCCAGTTTAGTCCACGCCTAATTTAGTCCATACCTTGGAAATCCCAAAGTACGGATTAAACTAGGAATTGTTTTAAAAATCCCAGAAGGCAACAACATACCTCTTACAGAACATTGTCATGAAAACTATAGGAATGTCATCATCAAGAGTACATCTCATCTAAAGGATACTTTTAGTTTTAACTACTGTATATTCCAAACATCAATCCTTTGTTAAGGCAAGAAGATTTAAATGAGAAACCAACATTTCTCAACTCCATTACTGCCCTTGTGCCTTACTTGGTACATTCCTTATGTCAGAGATCAGGTGTCTGGCATGCAATTCTCCAAGAACTTTAGATCCAGGAGAATAGTTTTCAACTATATGAGATTAACAACCCATGTTATCTAGTCGTTTACACTCAGTATTGGCTATTATGTGATACTAATTATTTCTTTTTTCCCTGAGTGCAGTTTGTTTTGAATTTTGAGTTGTTCAGCTTCAACCACAATAATACACGTGCACACAATAGATACAAACTTAAGGTAAACCACTCCAAACTCGATTGCAATAAATACGACTTCAGCAACAGAGTGGTCAATGCCTGGAATGCACTACCTGACTATGTGGTTACATCCCCTAACCCCCACAACTTTAACCTTAGACTGTCTACTGTTGACCTCACCCCATTCCTAAGAGGTCTCTAAGGGGCATGCATAAGTGCACCAGGGTGCCTACCGTCCCTGTCTTACTGTCCCCATTTATTTGTATCTATTTCCTGTAATCATAATAATGTTTATACTTATATCTGTTATCTTATACATGAATAAATAAATAAATAAATAAATAAATAAATAAATAACTATTAACAGTATCCTTTTCTTTCTGGACTAGCCAGGATCTGAAATAATTTTGTGAAGCAGTTGTGCTCATTGTAAGCAAAACAACAAATACTGTTTTACCAAATAGCTTTTTTCTGAAGTATTACTTTTCCTGAGGCTTATATTGCTACTGCTGCTTTTAACTGCTGAGGTACTTTCTAGTGCTTTCAATTCATTGTTATTGCTACTGAAACCATCATGATTAAGAGAAAGATGTGATGTAAATGTCAGGAATAAGTAAATAAGTGTATTCACATATATGTAATCAATATGTAGATACCCATAGAATCTGCTGAAATCAATGGATCTGAATGAGTTCACAAAGTCAGTTTCAGCCTTCAAACGATTTTTTACCTTGATTGCTATCATTAGCAAGGACAGTGAGATTAAGCAGCAACATAATTGATTAACCTTTCAGTTTAATCCATAAAAGGAAAGCAGGGATCCCAGTAAATATGAATGGCTCTGTTTTCTGCTGCTACAAATTAATGAATCTCAGAAGCCAATAGAGCACATGAGGTTATTTATGGCCATGGCTAATTGGTCCACATGCCTTGATTAACTCAGTAATTTGTCAGTCTGTGGCTATGCGTAAATAGGAAGTATAAATCAATCAGATGAGATATTTGTCATCTTCATGTAACATTTCCAGTTCTTATTTTTCAAACTGAATAAAACTTTAGAAGGTGGTAATTATATTTCCCTCCCCTCATTAAAAAAAAAAAGTACATTCTGTATTAATCCTTCCTAATAATGTGTGTTTTACCTTTGGAGGCACAGCTTCTGTGTCCAGCATCATACAGTGTAATCTGTGACATTCAGTCTGCTTTCAGTAAGATAAGAGTAGAATGCAACCTATACATTTCTAAACTGCTAAGGAGACTGAGTGTATACATACACTCCATTTTTGATTAAGCAATATTATGAAAAGCACAAAAAAGGAATTAGAAGTAATAAGCCAAAGAAAGTAAAGGTATGTGGTAAGAAAAGCAATATATAGTATAGTGCTATATATTAAATCCAGTATATACCAACACTATTTATTATACTTCTCCATAATTTTTTCTTGCAAATGGCCTGTGCTTCCACCATGTCAATATGTAATTATTACATTTCATTTTGTTTTTTAAATTTCTCACCTCCTTTTCAAGATCTTTTCAAGTCTATCCAATCATGACTTATGTCTTCCCCTTCCTCTCAACCTATTTACTTGTAATTCAGTCTCTCATACTTTTAGCATAACTGTACCACCTTAATGTATGTATTCAGTCTTTTGTATTCTTCATCCATTCAATCTTGACCTATCTTTTCTTGTTTCACTATATATATTTCATAAGTATCTTATCTCATCTTCACTTGATTTATCTTTATGTTTCTTCTCATAAACACAGGTCTCATTTCCATATTATATGTAATAAAGTGAAAAGATGCATGCTGTAATATATAGCTATTTTTAGTTCTTTCAACAAACATTCATCCCTTGCAACAAATATTTTATCTACTATCTTTTTACCAAAATTTACATGTCTTAAAAAGTTCCCCATTCATTTTTTTCATCTTTAACTAACATTCTCCTGAGATATATCCTCTAATTTTCACAATTGCAATTATTCCATTTCAATCTATTATCTTGGTGTAGTGCTGGTGGTTTCACAAAAGGTTTGCAAGAAGGAATCAAATAACGATGTGTACGTCTCTTCTTTAGGTACATGGTACATAGAATCCTACATGATTTTATATTTTCATATGTTCATATGATTTTATTCACTAAAAGTTCATACTTGAGTCATGCTTTATTTTGCCTTGATAAGGCACCTGTGTAGAGCAGGATGATCTTTCTCATTTTCAGTTCCAGCCACCTGGTATAAATAAGTACTCCTTAATCTTGATGGTTTCATTCTTGGTAGAACTTCCCCAAACCCCCAAAACTTTAACCTTAAACTGTCTACTATTGACCTCACCCCATTCCTAAGAGGTCTGTAAGGGGCGTGCATAAGCGCACCAACATGCCTTCCATCTCTGTCCTAATATTCCTTTTTACTCTTACTCTTTTCATGTATTCAAATTTACCTGTTATCTTATATATGCTTGACAAATAAAATAAATAAACTAAACAAAATATTTTAACCACAAATTAAGGTGGAATTGTCTTCACTTAACACCAGTAAAGTGAGACCATCAAAAATAGATGTCAATAATGATGATTCAGAGTCTATATAAGCCAGTCAGAAACCCCAACAGGTAGGAACTTTAATGTAGACCTTATATGGAAGATGTTGCATATTTGCTGGCTTTGAAGGAGTTTATTCTCTTTATGGTTCCCTGACCAGCAGATGGGGCATAAATTCTTTCTTTCCTTGTCTTATTAAGTATTCTTTGACTCCTTTCTACTGTACTTCTAATATCTTTTTCAAATAGGACTCATACTCCCACTTTCTAAAATTTATTCTACTTCTTTTTCTTTCATGTCTGTTTTTCTCAGTGCCCTACTTGGCACTACTAAACAATGATCTATTCCAAAGTTGAACATTCTCATCAGCCTTATAGCTTTCACAAATCTCTCAATATTTCATTATAAATAATAATATTTTTTGTGTTTTAGTTGTAAATATATTTTTGCCATGTGTTAAATATTTATATTTAACCCTTGTATTTAACAGACTTTTTGCCTACGCAAATATAATCAGTCAGTCATTCTTACATCTTCCAACAGACCAATAATAACCCCCAACAATCTAAAAATATTAATTCATAATTTCTGATGTACATTTTTGCTTTTTTATTCATAATTACCTAGACCTTCACTTGTTAGGAGTATAGAAATGCTGTTGGAAAAGGAATTTAATGACCATTGTAAACATCATCTAGATAGACAGGAGGGGGTGAGGAAAATTGTCTTTTTTGGTATAAGAGGGCAGGAGAATAATTTCTCTTAGGCCTTCAAGATTGTAGT
Organism: Pantherophis guttatus; assembly: GCF_059756535.1. Lineage (NCBI taxonomy): Eukaryota > Metazoa > Chordata > Lepidosauria > Squamata > Colubridae > Pantherophis > Pantherophis guttatus. The sequence goes on along the minus strand of NC_142065.1, from coordinate 41,671,220 downwards.
TATAATAATAAAGTAGTTCATGTTCAGGAATACATACAGTAAGTAGTTCCCTGCATGTATTCATCAGCTCGAACTATTTTCTGGCTAAACCTTAGGAAATACTGAATCAAGCTGTGGCAAGAATAATATAGGATAGGCAGACTGGTAACATTACATTCATTTAATTTACCTGCACTATGTCAAAAGCAAAACAAATGCAGCTGGTGTATGATGTCATTCCCTAATATCTAGTGACAAATTATTTCTCCACAATGGGAGTTTATTTTCAGGCAAAACTGTGGTGTTGAAAAAAAAAGATTGCAACAAATTATCGAACATACAAATATTTTATGCACAGTTTTGTTGGTTTGCTTGCTCCACAAGATTGGTTTTATATTTGCACAAGCAAGCCATTCCCATTTCATAGTCTTAAGTAGCTGACAATATTTAAAATTCAGTATAACAAATGAAGTAAGTAAGCCAGCAGCTTAAAGAAACAAAACAAAACACCTTTTTAGTGAATGCAACATTTAGCAGTAGAGTGGTTGAAGAATCCACAAAAGGAGGCTGAGGTAATGAGTACAGCCTTGGGAGTGCAGGTTCCCCACTCTGGGATATATCTTGAATAAACAAACATATATACAAAGTAATGAATAGACTAAAGCAAAACTTTATTATTTAAGGCATATTGGAAGATCTATTACGAAAACATTCATCTATATTTATCTATATTTTCTGCTTTGTGTTTCTTTTTGTTGCGGTTGTTCCCCAGGCGAATCTTTTTTTAAAGAGATTAATGCAGACGCTGAACAATATCAAATTGCTTTCCAATGGCTAAGTAATTACAACAAATTTCAAACTAAATGTAAATAATGAAGTGCTACTTTTTAATAAAGGATAGTTTCTTATAGGGTGCTTTTAACAAGACCTCATTTGTCTTACTTTGCAGCTGAAAGATAGAAGTGCCATTGATTCTCCTCATTGTTCCAATTACTATTTCTTCTCCACCCACCCACCGTTACAAAAATCAACTAGAATTTCAATCCCTTAAAATAAATTGGCTATAGCAAGAAATATCTGTAAATATCTGAGGTAACTATTATGTTTGCACAGATAGAGAAGCAGACAATTCACTTACTGCATGATATATCTATTAATTTCATAGATTTCTCTCATTTATCATTATTTATCTAACATATGCTGACATAATAATATGGCACATAGTCCATGAGTAGTAACATGAAAAATGCTACTTTCTTTCATTACTACCACATGATCCTTCAGTTCCTAGGAGAGCAACTGATGTGTGTGATGATGTTGGTCGCCTCTCCTGTTCAACATTTATGTGAAGCCGCTGGGTGAGATCATCCGTGGTTTTGGGGTGAAGTGTCATCTGTACGCTGACGATACTCAGCTGTACATCTCCACCCCAGACCACCCCAACGATGCCCTTGATGTGATGTCCCGCTGCCTGGAGGCCGTGCGGGCCTGGATGGGGAGGAACAGGCTCAGACTCAACCCCTCCAAGACCGAGTGGCTGTGGCTTCCGGCGCCCCGATATAGTCAGCAGGTGCCATCGCTGACTATTGGGGGTGAATCCTTGCCCCCCACAGAGAGGGCTCGCAATCTGGGTGTCCTCCTGGACGCACGGCTGTCTTTAGAAGAGCACATGACGGCCGTGGCCAGGGGGGCCTTTTATCAGGTTCGCCTGATTCGCCAGTTGCAGCCCTTTCTGGATCAGGACGCCTTGCGCATGGTCACTCATGCCCTTGTCACCTCCCGGTTGGACTATTGTAATGCTCTCTACATGGGGCTCCCCTTGAAGAGCACTCGGAGGCTCCAACTGGTCCAGAATGCGGCCGCGTGGGTGGTTATGGGTGCAATTCATTGCGCCCACGTGACACCCCTCCTGCGCGAGCTGCACTGGCTCCCAGTGGTCTTCCGGGTGCGATTCAAGGTGTTGGTTACCACCTTTAAAGCGCTCCATGGCATAGGACCCAGGTACCTTCGAGACCGACTTCTGCCACCAATAGCCTCCCACCGACCAGTCCGCTCCCACAGAGAGGGTCTCCTCAGGGTGCCATCGGCCAAGTTATGTCGGCTGGCGACACCCAGGGGGAGGGCCTTCTCTGTGGGAGCCCCAGCCCTGTGGAATGAACTGCCCCCGGAAATACGTAAGATCTCCGACCTCCGAGTGTTTCGCTGCGCTCTGAAGACCCTGTTGTTCTGCCAGGCCGGGCTATTAACATAACGTTTTAAATTGGGGTATTTTAAATTTCTGGGATTTTAATTGGAGCCTAATTATTTAATGATTTTAAATTTTAACTGTTGTTTTGTTTCTGTGTTTTTAAATAGACTGTACACCGCCCTGAGTCCTTCGGGAGAAGGGCGGTATAGAAATAAAATTATTATTATTATTATTATTATTATTATTATTATTATTATTATTATTATTATTATTATTATTATATGTGCATATACTCCTGAGAGTCACTTGATTAAAGCAGGATATAAATCAAAGGAAGGAAGGAAGGAAGGAAGGAAGGAAGGAAGGAAGGAAGGAAGGAAGGAAGGAAGGAAATTGCTAGCCCCTCTATATATTTTAATTTGATTTTATCTGGTTTTAAATTTTGTGTATTTATGTATTTTATTGCTTGGCTGTTCACCGCCCTGAGTCCTTTGGGAGTAGGGCGGTATACAAATCAAATAATAAATAAAAATAATAAATAAATAAATAAATAAATATAATATGCAGAAAGACAATGACTGGGATACAATCACATGAAATCACATGATTTGTTTATTCCTGGTTTGCTAAGTTTCAACAATTTTTGTCTGCATTCACTAAGGCACAAACTAGTTTAAATTATTGTACCTGAGAAAAGACAACAATATCACTCTTAGGACATAAGAACTTTAAAATTAAAGCAAACTGACCGCTGTGCTCTATATGTCCCTTTTTAATATCTTCCTGTTCATGTAGTATTTTTCTCTCTCAAGGAAGACTGAAACTAGTTCCTATCATGATTCTAGTGAACAGTAGATTCCTACTGTATATCACAGGGGTGTCAAACTCGCGGCCTGCAGGCCAATTGGGTAATGTGCTGGCCCCATCCCCCGCCCAGTTTATCTAAGGGGAAAAAGTCCTGATATGTCACATGATGCCACCATGACAACGCGAGTTTGACAGCCCTGTTATGATCATTTTAATGAAACATCACATTGCAACCTGAAAGGATTAGGCTGTACTCTGAAAGAAAATACTTTTTCAAAGTAATGTTTTGATAATAATGTAACAATTTATTAAACTTATGTGCCTCCCAATTTCAATGTAACACTATCAGTGTTCTATTTGTAATGAGAAAAGAAAAATCCTCCAAAAGTGTCAAAGGATCCTATGATCAATGGTAGCTGCCCTAAAGAAAGCTATTAATAATGATGGTTAAGCCATGTAAATGTTAGGCAAACTGGTAAATTTGAACTCTGCTACATCTTTCAAATAGAGGAAGACTTCCAAAAATAAAGTAAAAAGGAAATATGGATTAATATTTTGGTTAAATCTACACAGAAGCTTTGCCATGCTTCCCTTCTTTCTTATAACCATCAAGAAATCATACTACCTAAAGTTTTCTTTACTGCATACCAAACATGGCTATATCCTTTGTGTTGTTGGCCAATGTTCTAAGGGTTTTGGCGGTTTTCTTTCCAGCCTGTCCCAATATTCACCCACATGAGAAGCTTTCTTCAACTGGCAGATAGTGCTTTGGTTGCTGTATGCACTGCGTTTTTGTTGTTGTTGATGATGATGATTCATTGAAGTGGCTGACTTGGATAAATGGCTAGATTGCTGCAAGAGTGCAAAATTGGGAGGAGGAATGAGGGAGGGGAAGAAAGGGAAGGTGTTAGATCCATCTAGCCACTTGTGGATCTGACACAGTGAGCTGCAGCTCATCGAAGCTTATGCCTTTTACTTCAATTTATTAACAATAACAACAAAGAGATGCTATTAGATTTCTGATTTTTGCCATAATAGATCACATGGTTTTCTCCCACAAAATTATACTAAGGAATTATGTGAACACCAAAATTCATATACCGGTAATTTATTTTTATCACTATAAACCTTTACGTTTTCAGACTTTTCAATACCCAGAATTCTAACAGAAAATTCAATAAAACCAGAACTGTAGAAAAGTAAGATGATGGGTAACCATCAGTGGTCTAACCACAAAGTAACTATAATTTAGTGCACCCACTCTATGCAGCTAAAACAATATGTTGATATTGGGTACCCTTCTAATGGCTATATTAGTGCTATTAGAAGGATACCCAGTATCAAAATCACAATTTTTGCACAACAGTTAAATGCCTGAGGACTAGGAAAGCAAGGTCTGAGATTTACATCCAAAGATGCAGTTTTCTGATGTTATGTAGTTATTGTATTGGAATCATTAAACTTTGTTGTTGTTTTTTGTTCTGCATTGGATCGAAGTGATAGTGTTAGAGTTGCTTATGGGTTCTGTTTTAAATATCAACGTTCTCTCCACAAATAAGGCATGATTTTATCATTCACTGAAAGCCATTACTTTGTTTTCTCTTTTTCTGTCTCCAGGCAGGTATTAGTTAAGTCAGTCATTCCTTTGGAATGTAAATTTTTCTTATCCAGCTTCTCCTGACAATTCTTTCTTCCTCTGATTAAACTTGTAATGCTTTCTTCCTTGGTGTAATTGATAGCTCATTCCCTTTAAGCACGACACTATTAAGTTTCTGCCAGACAAACTCCTACTGAGTGGGGAAAAAATGCGGCTTGCTGTCTACATTTTCTACTCAAGCCCTTTTATACTTATCGGTAGCTAACTGATTTTCAGCCTTCTTTTGAAAACTAAGAATTCTTCATTCTCAACATGCTTGATATCCTTCTGTTCAGGTTAGAAGTGGCATATGCTACGTATGCTTTAGGTTTCAAATCCTCAATATCTTTGGGCTGATGGATATACTTGGAATTTTGAAAACATGTTGTTGGAATTCTAAGTAGCTTCTGGGCGGTTGTTTAATAATTCACAAAATAGCTGCCTTGGGAACATACTGTAACTAGTAATAAATCAAGTATTATATATTATATTATAAATCAAATAAATCAAGTATCACTGATGTCCCACTTTCCCATAGGACACTTACTATAACCTTCATTTACTGTACCTTTGCTGTTTTTTTCAGAGCCACACTTCCAAATACATTACTAAACTCAGTGACCTATTATTTTCTAAGAAAGCTTAAGAAACCTAATTTATTCTGATGTCATTTTTTGTTATGATGATAGTGGAGATTGATGCCTTATTTTATAGCATCCCAGCATCCTATCTTTCTTAATGATTGTTTTTGGAATGGGAAGTCAGTTGAAGTTGGGAAATTGATGGACAGGAAGAAAGCTATTTATGAGCAAACTGTGGCCTCCATATCTCATACAGAAGATTATGATTATGTATTATACAAATCAGGTGCCTTGAGTTTGTGCCCTCCAGATATGTGAGGGATACACTTCTCACGTTCAAGCTAACATAGTCTTTAAGAATTCTGGAAATTGTAAACTCACCAGGCTTCAAAGACATCAAGCTGGACAACATTGTTGTAAAGAAAATTTATCCGGTAAAATTTATTCAGCCCTATAGATCTACTTGATTACAACTATACTCATCTGAATTGTGGATAGTTGTAATGTGATGGATGTGGTGAAAGATACAGTCCAGCATGCCAAGTTGGGGAAAGATGAATCTATGGACACGAAAATAGATATTTTAGGCACTTTCCATGAAATTAAGTTCCATGATATGAGCATATAGCCAAACCACACTTCTTCAGTCCCTTTAAAGATTGGATTGACATTGATACAAGCTAAATAATCCATCTGATTACTCTTCCTCAATACAGAGTTATTTTCTCAGTGGATATTGTGGAGATTTAAAAGTTGCTTGCTGCAATAAACAGTTATCTAGAATTGAATAACCTTCTTCATAAGATCAAGGATGCATTGCCTGCAGGATTGCATAAGATTATGGTGTTGGCATACAATAAACACTCATTAAATGGCAATATTTGCAAAGGAGCTGCTGGAATTTGGCAACCTCACAAAATGAACTTTCCAATTCTTTTAATTGTTGATATTTCATCCAGGATTGAACTACACAGGTTATGATGCTCCTAGGACCTATTCACTTTGAATACATAAAGACAAAATTTTAAGAAAAGAAAGCAACTATTCTGTGTAAATAGGGAAAAAGAAACTTACTTTTGCATAAATCCATAAAACAAACCAAATACTTGCATATTGCCAAAATCAATAAAGACACCTATGCTGCTTAGAATGAATAGCCAATCAGAGAATCCTCCCTGCTAATTAGTTACATGTTCATTAAAGCCATTAATGAAAGAAAAACAAGACTAATGAGCGTGAATTGTATTTATTTAGTCCATAATCCCTAGTCTCTATTAAAAAAAAACACTCAAACTGTTACTTTGCTTAAACAATTGAAGTAAGCATAAAACCCTTTGTACCAACTGTTATGCTTTTTGATTGTGAACATATTTGTATATGTTTATGTCTTTTAAAAACCTATGTTTAAACAGTCCTTTCAAGTAAACTTTTCCTTTTTTTCCTTCGTTTTGAATACATTTTTAATAGGAAACTGATTCTGGATTCTGAACACACTAACATGTGTCTGTGTGTCTATGTACACATATTCTGTGAGATTTAAGTCAGTCATGAGGGATTAGAACACAATATAAAATACAGTCTGAGCAGCTAGCTCGTAAAAGGGTATTTTCTATGGGAATTCAAAGTGAAAGTCACTCCGAATGAGTCTGCCAGGGAAACTCTTCTCCTGAGAAGATTCATTGGGTTTTTTTTTTTATTAAGTTTTATCTGTAATAGGTCAGAAGAAAACAAAACCTAGACATGCTACATTGAGAGTTATGTTTAACAAGGAGAAATATAGTTTTAGGTTGAGCTTTGACATGACATTCAGATGCTGGTGTAGGAACCAATTCATGCTATGTGAATGCTTGTCCTAAATGTGCCAGTGACACTTTTCTTACATGAGAGCCCATCCCAGGACTTTTTATGTGTAACCCATCTCTTCATGATCATCATGGCTTAGGACCTGGGTACCTATGAGACCGTCTTTTGCCACCAATAGCCTCCCACCGACCAGTTCGTTCTCACAGGGAGGGACTACTCAGGGTACCGTCAGCCAAATTATGTCGACTGGCGACTCCCAGGGGGAGGGCCTTCTCTGTGGGGGCTCCAACCCTTTGGAATGAACTGCCCCCGGAGATACAGAATATCCCTGATCTCCGTGCTTTCCGCCGTGCCCTCAAGACCCTGATGTTCCAACAGGCAGGGCTAAACATACAAACATGTGAATGATTTTTTAAATGTTATCTAATTCTGGGTTTTATTTAATTGACCAAACTAAGTGGCAATTTTAATTAGCAATTTTGTGGTGTTTATGTGTCTATGTTTTTCTTGACTGTAGACCGCCTTGAGTCCTACGGGAGAAAGGCGGTATAGAAATATAATAAATAAATAAATAAATAAATAAATAAATAAATAAATAAATAAATAAATAAATAAATAGAAATTTATTCAATATTACCAGGCCAGAAACATTGCTTAAAACAGCACCTTTTCTGTTTTATATGTTTTATAATGGTATCATTAAAGAGTAACAAAAAAGAAGAACAATTGTAGCTGAGGATTGAAATGAGGGATCCTTGGTGCTCTCTAAGCTTGCTTGTTTTCTTGCAGATGTTTCATAACCCAAAGACAGGGGTGAAATCCATCAGGTTCTGACAGGTTCTGGAGAACTGGTAGAGGAAATTTTGAGTAGTTCAGAGAACCGGCAAATACCATCTCTGGCTGGCCCCAGAGTAGGGTGGGAATAGAGATTTTGTAATATCCTTCCTCTGCCATGTCCACAAGCCACACCCACCAAGCCACACTATGCCTACCAAGCCACGCCCACAGAACCAGTAGTAAAAAAAATTGAAATCCACCACTGCCCAAAGTAGGTAACATCATCAGAGCTCTCTCTCTCTCTCATATTATATATTCATATTCATATATATATCTCTATATATATCTATATATATCTATATATATATCTATATATCTATATCTATATCTATATCTATATCTATATCTATATCTATATATCTATATCTATATCTATATCTATATCTATCTATCTATATCTATCTATATCTATCTATATCTATCTATCTATCTATCTATCTATCTATCTATCTATCTATCTATCTATCTATCTATCTATCTGTCTATCTGTCTATCTATCTATCTATCTATCTATCTATATGCATTACTATTCTAGCCAGGGTTTTTCCTATGTAAATCAAGATGTTTATATAGCCATAGTTAAGTGACATCCCAAATCCCTATTTTCTAGGCTTTATCAGACATTTAAGCAGCATTATGCTGTCTGTTGTAAGACTTAAGGGAGACTAAATAGATCTATTTCTGGCTTATTTGCCTTCATCAGTTAGCCACACCCTCATTTTATGACTCCTCCCTGTAACGGTCAAATATTTATTTTGTTCTTTTTTCGTAGGTCTATATGTGCATTACTGTTCTAGCCAGGGTTTTTCCTATGTAAATCAAGATGTTTATATAGCCATAGTTAAGTGACATCCCAAATCACTATTCTCTCTCTCTCTCTCTCTCTCTCTGTATGTATGTATGTATATGTATATATATATATATGTATAGTTATATATGTAGGTCTTTGGTTATTCGGGTCTTCTCCCACGTAAAATTGGAAGTGTCTCGTCGAAACGCCGCCAAGACACTTCCAATTTTACGTGGGAGAAGACCCGAATAACCAAAGACCTACATACAAACACCCGCGAAAACCTGAGAAAACATATATATATATATATTTGCAAAAATAGAACATCTCAATGGCAGGATAATCAGAGAAGCAATAGAAATGGAAAAAAGACCATATTGCATGAATAAACGGGATGACACTTCACGTCTGCCTACTATTTGGAAACCTGCTCTCATAGATAGACGAATCTTGACACCATATGTGGAACATGGACCAAACATTGCACAAAAAAATCCCAACCAAATCATATTCAAACCAGCCACAAAGATAAAGCCCTGCCACCTAGTGGAGAAAAACCGACCATACACCCGAAGCCAAGCCAATAAACACATACTGGGACTCCCAACCAATCAGAATGAAAAGGTGGAGCCATCCCAGAATACCAGCACCAGATTTGAAATTCCAATGTCAGTTAGTGCAAAATGACTACTGGCATAAGCCTGATGATGGCAGATGGGATTCTGCCGAAACGTCGCTTCTACCCTTTTAGGGATATATCCACAATTACACGGGAAGAAACCCGAAATATTAACTATACACACATACATACCCGTGAAAACTTACATAAACAAATATATATATATATATATATATATATATATATATATATATATATATATATATATATATATATATATGTGTGTGTGTGTGTGTGTGTGTGTGTGTGTGTGTGTGTGTGTGTGTGTGTGTGTGTGTATGTGTATGTGTATGTGTATATGTATATGTATATATATTTGTTTTTGTAAACTTGCCAAAACTTGCATATATATATATATAATATCTATCTAACTCTGTCTGTCTATCATCTACCTATCATCCATCTATTTAACTATCAAATATACAGTGCATTCAGAAATTATTCAGACCCCCTTCACTTTTGTCAATTTTGTTATACTCCAGCCTGATTCTACAGTTGTTGAAATTCATTTTTTTCTCAATAATCTACACTCAATTCCCCATAAGGACAAAGTGAAAAAGAATTTTAGAAATGTCAGTAAATTAATTAAATGAAAGAAAAGATGAATGCACTGTACATGTGGACTGATCATTGCAGACTAAGAGCTCTGCTGTGCCAAGGCTTTATATCAATCCAGAATAAGCTTCTCAGCAATTTGATCAAATGATATTGTAAAATGTGCAACTGTGAGGGGAAGATGTAAAGTTGTGGTTGAACTCTACAGAAAGTGGAGACAGGATAGTTTGCCCAGGAAATTGGGAGACTGGGAGATTCAGGTTTCAGCAAATGGAAAAACACCTGCCCACAAGCTCTGCAGACTGGTACCTTTGTAAATAGAAACATTACTTTTCATTGATTTTGAACGTACTGCAGCTAAGCCAGAAATACTAATGGTATGTGATATTATAGCTCAAGAGTTGATTTTTGAACAATGCAAAGATGGATGTAAACAAGACTGGAGTCCTGATTCTATCATCATGGCCCCATCTTTATTTTTTATTTGTAAACATTTGGGTATGCTGTAGGCACCCTTGAAAGTTATTGTTATCCAATTGCTGGCTGTTTTCTGTAAACCAACGAAAACAGCAACAACAGCAGCAGCAACGATGCCTATACTGTTAGGTAAAACAATATTGCTTGAAATTAACGAAGCCTCAAAAGCTTCTAATAAGATAGAGGAAAAAAAGGAGTAAATTCTAGGTGTTTTTTTTTCTTTTCGCCTTCTGAGCTTGCTACTTTTGTCCACAAAAATCACCTTTGCGTAAACATGCCTTGGCATACTGAGGAAATGGCTGTCACATTTAGTTAGTGGCAGATTTAGAGTTAATTATTCTGGTCAGTTCTCACTGGTGTTGACTGTGTCTATTGAAGAAAATTGTTCAAGTGAAATAGCTAACTATTAGTTCACATCAATATAAAATAAGAGAAAAAAGTTACTCCTCACAATCCCAGTGTGTATTTGTGAACATCTATTTCACAAATTTGAAATGTTTATTGTTTTCTTCCTCCCCAAGATTGGCATTGTTGAAAGGAATTCTATGGGCATCCACTTTCTGTATTCCTGAAATTCATTGAGACACGGATGTAAATTTCTAATTATGTATAAATTTGGAAAGATCTTCACATAAAACATGCTATGAACATAATACCTTTGTCATGTATAAAATCTATTTTTAAAACAAATGCTTAATTAACAGAAAAACCTGATCTATATCTTAATTAAGATATAATTTCAGTTGCAAATAATTAGAATATGGCTCGGATTATGGCTAAAATTTACCTACAGAACGTGAAATGGTAGTAAAGAACAATGTTTTTGAACATGTGCAGACCACTACATTACATAAATGTAAACTGAAAATAGATTATAGGTTTAAAACATTGCTTTTTTTACAAACTAAATCAAAGTCCTAAAATGAACAATTTAGTGCCTCATTTAACCATTACCAATTACTGATCCACTGAAGCAGTGGTGAAATCTACTTATCTTCACTATTGGTTCAGGAACAGGAGCGCGCTAGAGCGCATGCATACTATGTGTGTGCATGCCTCTTCTGCGCATGCACAGAACATTCTGCTCATGCACAGAGGATCAAAAATGGGACAAAATGACGCCCCGGTGGGTGGGCGGAGCCTCCCGCTCCCAGCGCTACCGGTTCGCGCGAGCCAGATAGATCCGGCCAGATTTCACCGCTGCACTGAAGGTTTTTCTTTTTAAGCACTGTATGGATTTTTAATTTTAAGTAATCACAGAAAAGACATTGAACAATATTGGATCTATTCAGTGAAGAAATGGTGGGTATTCTTCTATTTTTGTCCTTTAACATGTACAATACCATGGACAAGGATAAGTCCTTGTCCAAGACCAAGGATACAAAGTCCTACAAAGAGCCTTGGTGGCGCAGCAGACTAAAGCACTGTTAAGTAACACCAGCTGCCTGCAATTACTGCAAGTTCAAATCTCACCAGGCACAAGGTTGACTCAACCTTCCATCCTTTTGAGGTAGGTAAAATGAGGACCCGGTTTGTGGGAGCAATAAACTGACTTTGTATAAAAAAAGAAACCACTGGGGGGGAGGGGCGCGAAAGCCCTACTAAGCAGGTATATACAAAAGTATGAAGGCTATTCTTAACGCCTTAGTGTTAGTCTCCGGAAAAGAGTGGCATATAAATAGAACCAATAAATAAATCGAACCAATAAAGTCTTTATAAAAATGTTAATTCTTGCAACACTTCTTTGGAAAGACTATGTATATAAAAAGGTAGATACAATATAGGTCGGTGGGTGGGTAGATAGATAGGAATTAGGTTTGTTTTAATTGCTGAATGTTAAGCCTTATATATTAAATTATTACCACACAAATTATTATTAAATTATTATTATTAAATTAAATTATTACCACATTATTTCAATTGAAAGCAGACCATAAAATAGTGACAAGATGGACTGATGAAACTAAATATCTATGGAGATTCTCAGTCATCCAGGTCATGGTTGTCCCAAAGGGGCTTTTTCAAAAGACAACTGGACCTTGCTTTTCCTTGAAGACATTTTGCTTCTCATCCAAGAAGCTTCTTCAGTTCACTGAAATATCAAGAAAAAATAAGAAAGTCCACTTGCCTTTTGCAAAACACCTTTGGGACAATAGTGTATTCTATTCAGTCAATTTCCAGCAAAATTTTTTAAAATTATCAAAGCAAAATCAAAAGAGAAAATAACATATAAAATGTGATATATACTGCTATTTTTGTATATTTATTTATTTATTTAATTAAATTTGTATACCGCCCTACTCCCGAAGGACTCAGGGCAGTGAACAGCCAAAAAATAAAACATATAGATACAAAATTTAAAACAAGATAAAACCGATTAAATAAATTTGGCTGAACCATTTTAAAACCCCAATAATTTAAAACCAAATTTAAAATTCCCTTTAAAAGAGGGAAATTTAGGTCAGGCCAGCTTGATGAAATAGGAACGTCTTAAGCACGCGACGGAAGGTACGCAGATCCGGGATCCTCCGTATCTCCAGGGGGAGCTCGTTCCAGATAGTAGGTGCCCCCACAGAGAAGGCTCTCCCCCTGGGGGCCGCCAGTCGACATTGTTTGGCCGACGGCACCCGGAGGAGCCCCTCTCTATGGGAGTGTCGGTGGGAGGCTATTGGTGGTAGCAGGCGGTCCCGTAAATAACCAGGTCCTAAGCCATGGAGCGCTCTGAAGGTGATAACCAAAACCTTGAAGCGCACTCGGAAGACCACCGGGAGCCAGTGCAGCTCATGCAGGAGAGGCGTTACATGGGAGCGCCACGTCGCTCCCATCACCACCCGCGCGGCCGCACTCTGTGCCAGTTGGAGCCTCTGAGTGCTCCTCAAGGGGAGCCCCATGTAGAGAGCGTTACAATAGTCCAGACGGGAGGTGATGAGGGCATGAGTGACCGTGCGTAACGAGTCCCGATCCAGAAAGGGACGCAACTGGCGGATCAGGTGAACCTGATGAAAAACGACGGAAATGACGGTCACGGCCCTCAAGTGCTCTTCTAAAGACAGCCGTGAATCCAGGAGGACACCCAAGTTGCGAACCCTCTCCGTGGGGGCCAATGATTCGCCCCCAATAGTCAGCGATCGCACCAGCTGACTATATCGGGACGTCGGAAACCACAGCCACTCGGTCTTGGATGAGTTGAGCCTGAGCCTGTTTCTCCCCATCCAGATCCGTACGGCCTCCAGGCACCGGGACATCACTTCAAGGGCATCGTTGGGGTGGTCTGGGGTGGAGATGTACAGCTGGGTGTCGTCAGGGTACTGATGGTACTCCACCCTGAATGATCTCACCCAGCGGCTTTACATAAATGTTGAACAAAAGGGGCGAGAGGACCGATCCTCTCATAGGCACCCCACATATAAGGGGCCTTGGGGTCGACCTCTGCCCCCCAGTCAACACAGACTGCAACCGGTCGGAGAGAAAGGAGGAGAACCACCGTAGTACGGTGCCTCCCACCCCAACCGTTCCAACCGGTGCAGCATGATACCATGGTCGATGGTATCAAAAGCCGCTGAGAGATCTAATAGGACCAGGACAGAGGAACAACCTCTGTCCCAAGCCCTCCAGAGATCATCAACCAATGCAACCAATGACGTTTCCATGCTGTACCCAAGCCTGAAGCCTGACTGGAACGGATCTAGATACGTCGCTTCATCCAGGTACTGTGGGAGCTGTCGTGCAACCACACTCTCGACAACCTTCGCAACAAAGCAGAGGTTGGAGACTGGACGATAATTAGCCAATATTGCCGGGTCCAGGGAAGGCTTCTTGAGGAGAGGTCTCACCACTGCCTCTTTCAAGGTGGTGGGAAAGACACCCTCGCCCAATGAAGCATTTATAATCCCCTGGAGCCAGCCTCGCGTCACCTCCCGGGAAGCCAGCACTAACCAGGACGGGCACGGGTCCAACAAACATGTGGTCACATTCAGTCTACCCAGAATCCTGTCCACGTCCTCAGGGGTCACAGGATCAAACTCATCCCAGATAACATTCTCAGGACCTGCCTCCGTCATCCCCGCTGGATCTACCCAGTCGGAGTCCAGATCTTCCCGAATCTGAGTGATTTTGTCATGCAGATACTGAACAAAATCCTCGGCTCTACCGTCCAAGGGGTCCTCCCTTGCTTCCTGGTGGAGCAGGTAGTGGGTCACTCTAAACAGGGCGGCCGGGCGGTTATCTGATGACGCAATAAGAGCAGCAAAATGAGTGCATTTCGCTGCTTTTATCGCCACTAGGTAATTCTTAATATGAAATCTTATCAGTGTCCGGTCAGATTCAGTACGACTGGCCCTCCAACTACTCTCTAGGCGTCTTTTCCGGCGCTTCATCTCCCTCAGCTCCTTGGTAAACCAAGGAGCCAGGTGAGATCGGCGCTGGGTCAGAGGCCGCAAAGGCACGACTCGATCCAGAGCTCCAGTGGCTGCCCTATCCCAGGCGGCCACTAGGTCTCCAGTCAAGGCATGAGCCAGAACCTCGGGAATTGGCCCAAGCTCCATCTGGAACCTATCAGGTTCCATCAGGCGCCTGGGGCGGTACCATCTTATCGGTTCCGCCTCCCTGCGGCGGGGGCAGCAGTTTGGAGGTCAAGGTGAAGGAGAGAGTGATCCGACCATGACAAGGGCTCGATGACTATGTCCCCTATCTTGAGATCACTCAGCCACTGTCCAGAGACAAAAATCAGGTCCAGTGTGTTTCCCCCCATGTGCGTAGGGCCATGAATTAACTGGGTCAGATCCATAGCCGTCATGGAAGCCATGAACTCCCGGGCCACCTCAGATGTCTCACCCATGGACGGCAGGTTGAAATCCCCCATGACCATAAGTCTGGGGGTATCAACCGCCACCGCGGCGATAACGTTGAGTAGCACGGGCAGGGCTGCTGCCACGTGGCAAGGAGCCAGGTACGTGATCAGCAAACCCATCTGAACCCCATGACCCCACTTCACAAGGAGGGTCTCACAACCGGCCGTCTGAGGGACAGTGGCCTCCCTCAGCCTAAGGCCTTCTCTAATAATAACTGCTACTCCCCCGCCCCTCCCCTGAGACCTCGGCTGATGGAATGCCTGGAAGCCTGGTGGGCATATTTCTACCAGAGGGACCCCTCCCTCCGGGCCCAACCAGGTCTCCGTAATACCTGCCAGGTCCGCTCCCCCCTCCTGAACCAGATCACAAATGAGGGGGGCTTTATTTATTACGGACCTGGTGTTGCACAACATCAGTCGAAGCCCCGGGCCCTGAGGGTCTGTACAACCTGGAGAACGAGTGGAGCCTTGGGGGCCAGAGCACGCTACCGCTCAGAGACAGCGGGTGCACGCTCCCTTAACATGATATGGCCCCCTGCTCCCACCATATCTACCCCTCCCACTCACAGTACCGATGGTAAAAACACAGTCTGGACAAGCTCGACCCCCCCCCATTACCTCCGGATCCCCCACCCCCTCCGCCGCGCATAGTGGCCAGGCCTGACCCTCCCCTTAGTGGGTTTTCCCCCAAACCCACAACCCTAGTTCCGATTTTACCCTCCCCCCTGGGTCCCCTTAAAAGTTTACCCAATTTACTTAAAAAACCCCTCAACCCCCTCATTAGACATTATTTGATTTTTGTTATGCTAGTATTTTAATGTGATATACACGGCTATTTAGCAACTATTGCGGACCCAATTGGCAAAAGAAAGCTCAGGACTGTTTTGGTTGGAAACATGCGGAAGAGGCCTTCATCCTGCAATGGATAGAAAATGGCTAAAATGATGATGATCATGATGATACTGCTATAATGATGCATTGATTCTGTGCAAGTGTAAATCTAAAATATTACAGATTATGAATATAATCTAAAACAAAAATATGTCTAAAAGAAAGCATGTGTTGAATTCTAAAGTGATAAATAAAACAGAAGAATTTCTACAACCAGTTTTCCCTTATTTTTATTGCAGCAATATAGAATTTTCCCAGGTGATAAATATCAGGTACCTGCACTGACATAATTCCAAGATACATACATACAAAAAGAGAAAGAAATACAGAAAATGCAAACAAATAAACAAACACACACACACAACCCCCCCATCACGTAAATAAAAAGTCAGATACTATCATGTTAAAATTTATAGTATACAAGGAGTACACCACACTATAATATAGTGCTATTAAGGTAAATAATAAAATCCAATCAAATTTGATAAAATAAAAGTCGCAAGAGTTGTGGCCAGATAGACAACAAACAAATTTAATAAACAAACAAAGAAACAAAGTAGTTCCTGTTTCTCAAATCTTATTATTTTATCTGCAATTTTTTTTTAATGTGGCAATTGAACATGTGGAAATCCACAACTAAGTTGTTACATTATCTAAAGTTTTCCTTTGTTACCTGATTGGGATTTATGAGAGAGTTGAAGTGAAATGCATCTGTAGGGCATCACATGGATGCTAGCCTTATGCACACCACTTATAAAATATGGGGCTGTGTTCTTTTGGCAACAGGAGCCATTCTCATCAGAAGTAGCCTTGGAATCCTTCTGGCATTTCTAGAGGAATAGAACAGGATGAATAATTAATGTGAGAAGTAGGTGACATTATGATCAAGCTGTAGTAAAGCATATTTAAGCCTTTTCTTAAAAAAATAAATAAAAGGATGAATCAGTAAATGCACATCTGAATTTGTCGTGTTCTACTTAAAATAACTAATGGCGATTTTTCAAAAATAACTTCTGAAATAAATAAAATGTTTATAAACTATTTATGTCTCATAAGTTAATAACTCTTCCTAAATGGGAATTCTATTGGTTAAGACAGACCAGAGCAACCACTTCCTAGTCATGGCTGAATTTTTCCCATTGTTTTTCACACAGTATATGGCATTAGCACAGCAGCTGTTCTAAAGCAGTCAAAAGCAATAATTTATGCTTTGATTTTTTTTAAACAGAGCTACGTTGGGTTCACTAAACTTAGTATAGAATTTCAAATGGCCCAAGGTAGGATTCCCATTCAAAATTTAGAAAATATAACAGGAAGCAAAATGATGAAACTGAAGAACTTGCTAATTTCAGTAATATTTGATTGAACTGAAAGGAATAATGGCAAAAATTGTAAATGACTTGTCCGGTTTTCTTAGATTCAAAAAGGTAATTTTAAGATATCCAATTTTAAATATTTTGAGACTTTCCACTAGCATGATTGTTTGTTGAGATTGTTATCAGTTCTACCAGTTTCAGTATTCATTAATTTCAACACAATTTAACTACATGTTAAAAAGCTACTTCAGATGTTGCAATACTCATGTTTTGTGAGTATTAGTTATGAGTTTATAGCAGTAATATTCATAGGAATACTTATAGTAAGTATAATACTATATATACCTACTTCAATAATTTATAACTCATATTGTAGTAACCACTTTGTTGTGAAAACTGAAGATTTACAAATAATTTCAAGAAAATCCATAAATATTCATATAAGAAGAAAAGATAAGGTGATGGTGAACTGTGTGTGTAAGAAATTATATTGATGATTGAAATACTTCAAATGCTTCTATTGGTTCATATAGAAAGTCCAGTTGCTTCTTGAAAAAAAGCACCTTTGGGAGAATCTCCATAGACATTCAAATGCTTCTATTGGTTCATATAAGGTACAGAATTGGTGTTGAGCTGTACCAAACAGCCTTCTAAAACTTGCTGGAAAGTTTGATGGAAAGAATAACTCGCTCACCTCAAGACCTCCCTCACCATGTGGAGAATCTTCATGCCAAGTATTAGAAGATGACACGAAGATTCCTTCCTGCTTAATTAACTCATGTGTGTTCCTCATTTTGTTATATGCTGATCTAAACCTTTTGAATATGTTCTTCATAATTCTTAAGGCATGGCATTCTTTTCTATCATATGCCTGACATATTTATTATTCTTAGAAAGCTATGGGCTAATAAATGAGCTGGTTCTTCATTCCAATTCTTCATTTTTCTTGTTTCCAGACCCCTGTGTAATGTTCATACTTGAACATGCTGAATTTCACTTTGAGTGAGAAAAATGCAAATTGTGCCTGTGGCTATCATGAAACACAATAAATTGATTAAAAGGTTGGTTACCATAAAGTGGTAAATGCTACTTTTTATCATGACAGCAGATTTAAATATTCAGCATACAAAGCTGACATAAAATCAGTTGCACATTTGTTGTAACACATGTTTGTGACCTGTAAATTCTTCTCTAGTGGAATGATGCACTGAATTGTCAGTGAGGAAAAGCATGATCATAATTCACTCGACCAAATTGGCTATCAAAGGCAACGTTATAACAGTACTAATTTATTTCATATGGTGAAAACATACAAAGCATCAAAGTATAGAATACTCTAGTACAGTGGTGGGTTGCCCCCGGTTCGGACCAGTTCTATAGAACCAGTAGTAAAACCGGTGGGAGGCTCCGCCCATCGACCCTAACATCATCAGGATGCTTCTGCACATGTGCGCGTGGCCCCATTGCGAACAGGTAGTAAAGGTAAGTAGAACCCATCCTGCTCTAGTAGTATATAGCTTAGTAATAAACACATCTCTGTATCCATTTTAAAGAAAAAAATAGATTTCTTTACTTCTGAAAGAGAATTGACTTTTATTAATCTAAATTTGGGCAGATAATTAGTACAGTAACGGAAGATGGGCACCCACTGTGTCATCCTTCTGCCTACAATTGAAAAGAAAACAACTTCCCTCTCTCTTCTTTCCTCTTCCTCCTCTTCCTCCCATCTCAGAATCAAAAGATTACACTTAGTGGCCTAATAAGGCTTCAGGAAAAGGGCTAGACACAATGAAGCCCCCAAATGGTTCCTCCTTAATGGTTCCATTATTGAGTTTTCTATTTTTAGCCGAATTCTCAGGTACCCTCTTTCCTGCAGTCCCCCCCCCAGTCAATTCTTTAGCTATTCAACATTTCTAACCACAAAAGAAGATGGCTTTGTGCTATGTTGCCATGGCAACTCCTGCTGTCACCCTACAAAAGTATGGAGGGGGAAGCAGAGAATCAAGAAGACGAGGAGGGAATCAAAAATCAAAAGAATGATTTTTATCGCATTTCACAGCCACACCTACTGTTCAATCATATGCAGATACCTTATGATGGAAAAAGTTAGAACAAAGGAAAAAATAGAGCAGAAAATGTTCATTATGCAAAGGATCCTAATTTACTTTCTATAGTAACAATGAACCTTCCTTCCTTCCTTCCTTCCTTCCTTCCTTCCTTCCTTCCTTCCTTCCTTCCTTCCTTCCTTCCTTTCTTCCTTCCTTCCTTCCTTTCTTCCTTCCTGATAGCTGATAAAGATGGCCAGTTATATCTCTCATTGTAGTAGAATCACTTTCTTTCAGTGCTGCAAAAGTAAAGTGATTGGATACGGTCATTCTTACACCAGATTTTTATATTTCCTGAATTGTCAAATGGCTTATATACTTTACATATTTCAGGCAATATTGTAATCATAAACATTCTTCCTGCCACTATTATTAGACTGTTTTTGTCATTCGTGAGTATTTAAAGTTATAACAGCAATACAAAATCTCGGTCTTCAATTTTTTTTTAATCTATCTTTGAATTTTGCCAAATATAAAATCAAAAAAAGAACTTAGTATATTTATTTGTATTCCCGTTATTTTCACCAGTGGAAGTATGTTTTAGTTATTTATTCATTTATTACATTTTCATGCTGCCATCTCCCCTACAAAATGACTCTTAATAGCTGCATCTTAATTTTAATCTATCTTAATCTTAATAGCTGCAAAATTGAATGTATGTCCTTGTTTGCAGGTACTAAGATTGTTGGCTGAACTGGTACAAAGATGGCCAGTGAAATGGTTGAAACCTTAGAAACGGGCCCCTTGTCAGCTAACAGGACTGCTGATTTATCACCAATTTATCAGGTATTTAGAAGCGAAGGATTTGCCAGCACAAGGAAACAATAACAACAGCCAATAGTCAGCCATCAACACACCAAACAACCAATAGGAAGAACATCCAACCAGGCACCACATAAAAAAGCACACATTCCAGTAGAGAGAAGTTTCCTGAAGATGGGCTCCAGCATAAGTCCTGGTAGCGCAACAGACTAAAGCACTGTTATTAACATCAGCTGCCTGCAATTACTTCAAGTTCAAATATCACCAGGTTCAAGGCTGACTCAGCCTTCCATCCTTTCTAAGGTAGGTAAAATGAGGACCCAGATTGTGGGGGCAATAAACTGACTTTGTATAAATATACAAAAGTATGAAGGCTATTGCTTAACGCATTGTAAGCCACCCTGAGTTTTTGGAGAAGGGCGGAATATAAATCAAATAATAAAAAAAAGCCCTCAGAAAACTAAACCTCAGTAATGACCCAGATTGGATTCTACAATATTATCTTGGGATACGTATATTTGCCTTCATTTGTACAAATATTCTCCTTTATTGATACTGCACTTTGATTTGTGCCTCATTTCCTTATTCTACAATTCTTGGAGAAGCAGCCTCAGATTCATTCTCAATGTAAGTAGGGAAAGATGCTGATACCTAACTTTGATCCTGAATCACAATTGGAAATCACATTGTTAAAATCACATCCACAAATGTTAGAGTTAGTACAAATATATTTGTTAAGTAAGGGAGGGATGTACTAGTACTGATGATCTTTTATCTATATCAACTTATAACTAGTATTCTGTATCTTGCAAAACTAGACAAAACACAAGGAAGCCGAGGAAACAAAAGAGAAAAAATATTAATACTACCTATAATAAAATCAATAATGTTGTTCAGGTTCATGCAGATTCTCTATGGTTGCCTCTAGTGTGCATTAGCTAATGCATAAACTCAATCTTCAGCAATTCAATGTTATCAGCATTTTCTTACTTTTTCTTTAAAGGATTCACCTATGAAGATGCTGAGATTGTTTCCCCATATCTCACGTTGTAAGGTGAAACCTCTTTAAATTGCTGGGATTAGTCGAAGTTATGGTTTAATGCAACTCACAATCCAATCTTGTCAGACCCTCTCAATTGTACAATTTTCATTTTTCCTCAACCAGCTTACTTAGTTTCATGACACTGTTTCTTAACATGGTCTAAGCTTGTTTTATTGAAGGAAAATAGAGTTAGGAATTTTCTAAAGCATATCATTCATATTCTCATCCTGGAAAGGAGACACAGTGGCTTACCCACCCTAAGATTAGATTCCAGTTCCAAAGTTAGGAGCTCAAAGTTCCCCCAAAGTCTCAAAATTGTCTCAAAGCTCAAAATAACTCCTATTCAAAGTTTCTCCTTTCATGTGCCCTCTCTTCTGATTGTCTACCTTCTATATTCTTGGAAATGGGAAAATATAGAGATCTTATTTCTTCCTCTTTCAGAATAAAATAAAAACACAGCATAACAATTGCATTCATTTAATACATTTCTCATTTCCAACAAAACTAATTATAAGTATACATTATTGATCAATAATATTTTTCCAACTACTGTAAGCACAGAAGATATTTACACCGGTATCAGATACTTACCAAAAGTTGTCTTGATTCCAGAAAGATTTCCCAGTGTGGAAAAGGTGGCAAGAGAAGTAGCAGGCAAAAAACAGCAAATAAAATAGCAGGCCATAGAATTGAGCATTACACTTCACACATTTCTCCCTGCTTATACTTTTTACTCAGAGCTTCTTTTCATCTATTTTATAGAAGTTGGATTCCAATCAGCTGTTTTGCATCAATCATATCCCAAAATATTGTCATAGTTTAGATCACACTTTGAGCTTTTAGCTATTTAGCTATTTTTGGTCAGTCTTTGATCCATGGAAATTTATGTTTTGATTCTTAGCATTTTATCCACCATTCTTATACTGATCTCCTGGTCTTTGGCATCTCTTTATTTCGATCTACCCTAGCATGCTCTTAAATTTACATACACTTCTTTTTTCCATATACTTAATGTATATATTTCATTAGACTTTAGCCTTAGTTTTTCATTAGAATGTAGTTCATTGAGCTAATTATCTTTTGTGGAGATGGTGGGGTGTTTTTTTTTTTTTTTTTTGCCTTTGAGTAAGTTTTTCTCTGCTTGTGACCACCTGAACTATTCCCTATAGTTTTCTTGGCAAACGTTTTCAGAAATGGCTTGCCATTGCCTCCTTCCTAGGACTGACAGAAAGTGACTGGTCCAGGATCATCTGCTTGCTTTGTGCATAAACTAGAACTCACACTCTCCTAGTTTCTAGCATGATGCTGAACCACTACACCAAACTGGCTCCCTATTATCCATCATGATCACTAGAAAGGCTCATTTGCTGGCAGGCCTGCAAAAAAGTTACATTTGGTTCAAATATAGATTTTGTTTGGTTCATCTACACTTAGATTCTGCATATTGAAACTCACTTTCTAACATGCTTTCAGTGTAAAACTGAAAGCCATCATAAGCGATGGAATAGAAACATGAGTGTGCATTCAGTCAATTCAAAACAATTTCACTAGTTTATCTCCCTCCAGTTAGCTGATGCTAATAATAACAATACCACAAATAGTCAGGGAATTTTTTAAAAACCACTTGAGGATTGCTGAAAGTACAGAGACACCTACAAGATGTGTGACTTTATGGCACAATCTTGTATTGTGTCTCTCTGTTTGCCTCCATTTTTGTTTGTTCTGAATAATTGGTTCTCCTTATTCACTGAACTTGAATTTCCTTTCTGGAGTATTAAAACACATATTCTTTGACAGATCTGGATTTCTCTAGAATAGTTTCTGTCCACTTCATTTATTCAATAATAATAAAAGGGTGAGGTACACAAGTAACTATCATTGCTCTCTGTATGCAGAGTACCAGTGGAGAATATTGTTACGTGTAAATGTTCCCAAGATTTATACAACCTTGTTAGGAGAAAAGTATGGAGCTTGCTTTCAAGCTAATGTGGTATTAACTAGCTGTTTAATTACATTTCATATTTATTTAATGAACAAATTAGAACATGTGTTGTATTTTGCTTGGGTTCATTTGTGATTCGGTTCTTATCAAATTTAACTTTAAAGCAGTGAATGTAGGGAATAATAATAAACAGCTTCACATCTGTTATTTTAAGGCTGTTGCTGCCACTTTTATCATTTAGATTAGATTGATATTTTTAGGTCTTTTAAATGTTGCATTTATTGTTTTTATAAATAACTCAAGACAGCAAACATAGCTACAGTAATACTCCTTTCTCCTATTTTACCCACAACCACCTTATTGTGACTGGCCCAGGGCCACTCAGCTGGCTTTGTGCCTAAGGTGGGAGTAGAATTCACAGTCTCCTGATTTCTTGCCTGG
This sequence comes from Pantherophis guttatus, assembly GCF_059756535.1. NCBI lineage: Eukaryota > Metazoa > Chordata > Lepidosauria > Squamata > Colubridae > Pantherophis > Pantherophis guttatus. The sequence continues at coordinate 41,647,540 of NC_142065.1, read as the reverse complement.
GATGGAGTGGGGTGGGGGGCAGAATACTATTCTTGACCATCAATCCTAGCCAGCAACTTTTCAGACTGTGATAGCAGAGAATTGAGGAGCTATAATTTGATGCATTTGAAGAGGATCTAGTTTGAAATGATGTTTAACATGTTAATTTTAAGCTAGCTACTAAATTTCTTGGTATTTGTTTATATATCATATTTATATAGATGCCCATCTCACAGATTTGTGATTCTCATAAATTCACCAATTCCTGAAATTCCAAAGCCGATTGGCACAACCATGTTTTAAGGGACTTCATGAAGAATATCAAGGATTGAGCCAATTTCACTTCATGCTATGGTGGGGGGTGGGATATGATGTTCCACAGGGTGGGTGGTATGTTGTTCTGGTTTGTTGCCAATGATAAGCCAGTACCTGTAGTCTCTCAATTCCACATTTGTAGCTTCTCAGCATTCTGAGATCATGACACCAAAACTCAAAAATAAAGGGCTGAATTCTGGCAATGTAAACTTGAGCTATTTTAAGGGGTTAAATGGGATGCCTCCTAATCCCATCTCCATCTTCAAAGCACCCCCAAAACACAAAGGAAATAATATACAGAATTGGCCAAGCATCTTCAAATAATAGTATAGCATCACTAAATAGCACACTCAACCTTTCCAGGTAAACCAGCCAGGAAACATGAGCAGAAGACATAATTCTACTTTACTGTAAGGTAAAGTCACCCCCCTTCAGACTCATCCCACCCTTCTGAGTTCCCAGAAGAAATAGATTGAGGCTGTGAGAACAAAATTTAGTTGTGTAGCTCCTATTGACTGATGATCACTCCCTGTGATCACATGAGGTGTCCTGTAAATCAAAAGTGTGCAGTCAATATAAATGACGGATAATACACAATTATCTGTTGTGTAATAGCTATCCTTTCTTCACTGTGAAAGGTGCAATGGTACCTTGATGATAACCTTGGAGGTCATTCATCTGGCCCTAATCCAATCAAAGACATCAATAGCTTTTCTACCTGTTCCCAGATTTTAATGTTGATCTGATCTGTAGTGTGATTCAGAGTTGCATGGCTGAAGTAAGAAGGCTGGGAGGAATGACTGGGGAACCTCAAACTCCAGGTTATATGAGAGGGGATCTGGAAATTTGCTCTCAAAGCTTGGGATATATAAGATATGAAAACCTGGTAGCATTTTTTTTCTCCCCAATCACCCAAGGTCATTTCCACATACCATTATGCTCTCCATGCCTTTTTTCCCAGGATTTCTTGTGATCAAATGTCCAATAAAAACATTTTAATTCAATTTTAGTTATTAATTTAATCACTGTAGAAGATTGAGCACCTTGACATACACGTGTAAGATCTGCACAGTTCACTTTTATTTTTACATTCTTATTTTGCCTCAAGTGAAGCTAAACCAATCTCCTGGTTTCTAGGCCATCACCTTAACCATTACACAAAACTGCCTCTCATTTTCAGTTTTCTTGCTCATATTTACCTTTTTAAAAAAATCATTCACTGTTCAAGGAATAGACAGTATTCAGGTTAATTTGGAATTTCATTCTATTTGTGAATTCTTATGGCACCATTTCCAATTTTAATGAGAGTCTAAATATACAGACACAAATAGCTCTGGTAACTCAGTTTTGATCATATAAGCAGGGAATACAGGAAAGATTTGGCCTAGTAATTAACATTTTCAAGCCCTCCTGCTTTAAAGTCCTAAATTTAATTCCTAATATGATTATCTGTGGCACAGGGCCCTATCTATTGTCATTTAACCTACTTTAATGTCTTTCACTTTTATGAATGAAATGTATTTGGCAAATTGATTCTTTTATTGTCATTTTAGATTTCAGATATCATGGTGATAAGTGCTGTGTTAATTCCTGGAGGGAAGCAGAAAAATGAAAAGGCAGAATAAATTAATGGGTATCTAGATGGCTATTGAGGCTGATGCATGCACCAAAAGACTGGATGGCTTTTGTTTTGAGCCAAGGAGAGAAAGACAGGCCAATTAGTTGTGTGGGGCAGGGAAAAGGAATAGATGGATGGAAACAATAACCTTGAAGATTAAGGATAGAGGAAGATAGGTGTTACACTGGCTGCTGAAAGTGGCATTTAAGGAAGCTAGCAGATGAAGTATATCTTGCTGAATCACATTTTATAATAGTCTCATATAGCATTGTCATCTATTTCTAATCCTCTTTAATTTTCCTGAGCTTTACTGCCTTCGTTTTTCTGCTTGTGGAAGGTCCAGATTCCTTTGTGCTCCCATTCAATCTTTGTGCTCCCATTTGTGCTCCCATTCAATCTTTTTAAGGAGTCATGGGCAGTGTGAATGTTAAAAGTTCCTAACATTTTAGCATAACATCTGTCATAGATACCGCATTGTTCCTTGTTTTCTTAATAATCTTTTAAGGTTGGAAAAAAAAAGCTTTTTTCAGCTGTTACACTGATATTGTGTTTATATATGTATTTGGGTCTATAGAACATCTGACAAAAGCCTCAGAATTAGACTAGGAGAATAAAGTAATACTTCTCACTCATTTGGATAAAAAACACCAAGAATCACTAAATAAACAATTCTTTATAGCAGCATAAAGTGAGAGCAGTGCTATCAGTAAGTAGGACAAGCATCTGTTTTAACTCCTTTTCCCAGCATTCAAACGTGTTCCTCATCTTAGCATCATTTTTTAAAGGGCGATGAAAGAGGAGTGTTCAGGATATATTAGCAATTTTTTTTACTGAAGCTTACAGAAACATGCCTAAACCATTAGTGATTTGCTAAATATTTGCCTCCTTTTTTTTTTTTTTTTAAATTTGATTTATATGCCGCCCTTCTCCGAAGACTCAGGGCGGCTTACAATGGGCTCAGCACATTGATGCATATTATTGATACCATCAAATCTATAGCCTTAGAAAGGACACCTCAACCTTCTGAAGGGCAGAGTAGGAAGGATAAAATATTGCAATATGTTCTTTTAATATCAGATATGCTTTGTACTAACTGTAAACATTGTTTGGTGGGCCGCGGCAATATTGAAATATTGAACATCATACTATTTCGCCCTTTTCTCACTCTGACATTTGCATTTGCATCGTGGTCCACAGAAGGTTGCTCTTAGCATATGCAGAATCCAGCTGCCAGACTTTGCCATTGCAATTATGCTGGAGAGAATCATAAGGGTCTGCTGTGCCTAAATCCCTGAAAGTCGCACCTGTTGCATTTGAGTTGCCTTCACTGCAGGTTTCCATCAGTTGTGATTTGTGCCTTACTCAAAAGTCAACCTCCTGATGGGCAAACATATTGTTTGAAAGTTCTTTCTTTTTTCTGGTTTTCTCCCAGCTTTGGGAAATGCCATGTAGATGAACAAGAGGCTGAAAACAAATTAAATGCTTAGCTAAAAACTTTATAATAAATAGTGAAAACATAAAGATATAGAAATAGGTTTTTAGAATGTGTCATAACTTGTTATATTTATTTCCCTATACATAGTATTTTCATTCCTGAATCTGGGTTACACATTTACCAATTACAAAGGACAATCCCAAAATGGCATTGGGATCTTCCCCAGGATACACACACACACACACACACACACACACACACACACACACACACACACACACACACAGAATCATTCCATATATCTGCTTGAAGTTTTCTGATCCAGTTAGGAACTCCAGAAAATTTTAATGGTTAAAGAAAACAAAATCAGGCAATCTAACATTTCATGAATAAAAAAATAACAACTTTAGAAACAACCAGTTTGTATAAACCAAGTATTGTCCAAAACATGCCTAAAGGATAGTTCAAATTATCCAAAAATAAAAAAATAGATTCAAGCAAACATTCATTTATTATTGCTATTAATGTTAATATGACTTTTCCCATTACCAAGCTATACATAATATCTGCTTATTTGGTACTAAAAAAAAATCAGTCTCTTGAGAAATAATATTCTGCTATTCTTGCCCAGAAACAAAATATATTAAAACTCTCTAGATTTTGAGAAGTATATATAAAATAAAGAGTTGTGGAATTTATATGTGAAGATGGGATAGATATAAGGTTAACAACATTAAACAACATGCATCTCTGTGCTACATCATTCTCTACACATAGCCACATTATTATTGTTGCAATATTTCCAGGATCAGACTCAATAAAGATAATAGAAGTTAAAGCTTTAAATATATTTCTTTTTAATTATGATAGGCATTCTATATTCACTGAATATTCAAGGTAGAAGCGACGAGAATGGTGAGGGTGGCTCCTTATATATACAAGGGGTGGAGCTAGGAATGGGAGTGGTAAGTTATGAATACATTAAAGTCCAAAGAATAAGTTAACCTCTGATGTTCCATATATACATTATTTACACATTGGAGAATAAGGCATTTACATCTGACAAATCCCCCTCTAAATGCCGGTTCGTTACACAACACCAATTACATTCTGATTCAGGACAATATAATACATATAATTTAGAAGTTAAATATTTGTGTTGTTTAGAAGGTAAGGGTTTTGTTAATATGTCAGCTAATTGTTCAGAAGTATCGCAATGTATTGCTTTAATGAATCCGTCTTGAGACAGTTGTCTCACATGCTTAAACTTTATATCAATATGCCTGGACCTTTGTCCAATTGCATCGGATCTGGATATTTCAATGGCCGCTTTATTGTCTTCATGCATAATAAATGGTAAGGTGGGTTTCTTCCAAACATCAGTGATCAGATCATTGAACCATACAAGGTTATTTGCAGCTTTGGACAAACAAACATATTCCGCTTCTGTAGTAGAAGTGGCTACTAGTTCTTGTTTACCAGTATACCAGTAAACTGGACAATCATTCAATAGAAAAACATAACCAGAAGTACTCTTTCTGCATGATGTATCACCAGCCCAATCTGCATCAGCATAACAAGTAATTTTTGGTTCTCTGTCATTATTGGGTTCCAACATTAAACAAAAATCTAATGTACCCTTCAGATATCTTAGAATTCTTTTGACAGCTTCCCAATGATACAAGGTTGGTTTACTAACATATCTTGACAATAGATTGAGAGGTAATGCAATATCTGGCCTAGTCCAATTAGATATATAAAGGAGTGAACCTATAACTGATCTGTAAAATGTGTTGTCTTTAAACTCAGGGGAAGATTCATCAGTGTTTCTAAGAAAATCAGTTTGCATAGGGGTGTCACAGGTCTTAGCATTATTTAAGTTACATTTGTTTAGGAGTTCGATGATTTTATCTTTCTGTGTAAGTTTGAATCCCCTTTTAGTTTTGTTAATTTGCACACCAAGGTATTTATTCACTTTACCCAGAGATTTCAGTGAGAAGTGTTCATTTAACTTATTTACAAAGATTTCCCTGCTCTCTTTATGCTTTCCAATGTATAAAATATCGTCCACGTAAATTAATACAAATTCAATATGATCATTACTCTTTTTTACAAAGAAACAGTTATCAGCAGTGGTGGCGTTGAAATCCATGGTCTTAAGTACTTTTACCAAGCAATCGTACCATCTTTTGCCGGATTGCTTTAATCCGTACAGACTCTTATTTAATAACCAAATTTCGTTCTTATTAGTGTATTGACTGTGTGGTGCTCTTACATATATTTCCTTATCTAATTTTGCATGTAAGTATGCGGTCTGTATGTCATATTGGAATACGTCCAGATTGAGTGCAGATGCTACTACAAGGGCTGTTTTGACACTCTCTGTTCTCACTGTGGGTGAATATGTATCAGTATAGTCTTCTGGATATTTTTGTGCATAGCCTTGTGCAACTAGTCTAGCCTTGTATAAGGTATTGCCTCCTTCTAAGTTCTTAATTTTATAAATCCACCTGGTACCTATAATTGTTTTATCCTTAGGTGCGATCGCAGGTGTGAATACATTTAATCCTTGTAAACTTTCCATCTCTTTTTCCATAGCTAGTTCCCATTTTTCTCTTTCTTCATGTGGAAGTTTCAATACTTCTTCATATGTATTAGGTGTTATTTGTTCTCCATTCATATGCATTATGTAATCTTTGTATTTGGTTTCTATTGTTTCTAATAGTTCTTTCAGGCTTGCTATGGTTATCATGCAAATATCTAGCTTCCTTTTTTGTTAATGTGTCTGTCTTTATTTTATGCTGACTATTAGTCCAAGTTTTGGTTTTGTTCTTACTTTTGTTAATATTTTGATTTTCTGTTGTTCCTTCCTCGCAAGATATCGTATCTTTACATTTATTAGGAAATATTTCATTAAGGTGCAATTTTGACCAATTGGCCTGTTCATGGAACACAGCTGTTCTGGATACTATAAATTTGTTATTACTATCAATAAATCTGTACCCTTTGGTTCCAGTTTCGTATCCCATGAATCTTAATCTCCTGGATACGTTTTCTCCCTTTCTCCTCAATTGTTTAGGTATGTGTACGTCTGCAGTGACTCCAAATATGTGCATGTGTGATAATTTGGGTTTTCTATTGTACATCATCTCATATGGTGTCTTATTCACAATACTGGACCAGGTTCTATTTTGAGTGTAATTCGAATAATGTAATGCCTCTGACCAAAATTGTTTGCCTAAACCAGCATCCTCTAATGTGCACCTAATCATGGTTTGTAGTGTGGAATTTTTCCTCTCTGCAACTCCATTTTGAAATGCAGAAAAAGGATTGGACGTGAAATGTAACATTCCTCTATCCTTTAACCATTGGGAGAATTCTTTAGACATGAACTCACATCCCCTATCTGTCATAATTTGCTTTATTCTGATATTATGTTGTGTTTCTATGCGTTTGTAGAATTCCTTAAATTTCTGAAATGTTTCATCCTTGTGCTTTAATGTGTAAACAAAACCATATCGGCTGTAGTCATCCACTATTGTTAGGAAGTAACGTTTTCTATAGGTAATTGAGGGACTTAATGGACCGACTAAGTCCATATGTACCAAATCAAAAATATTGTTAGTTGATCTGTTAGATTTTTTTGGTCTGGGACTGGTTTTTAGTTTGGTGGACTTACATACTGAGCATTCCAAATAATTTTCACAATTTTTTATTTTGACACCTTCTGCGTGTTCAGTCATTTTTTGTACTACAGGAAAGCTTGCATGTCCTAACTTCCTGTGTAAGATGTGAGCACACTCATCATGAATTGGTTTACCTATTTTTGGTTTCTTTTCTTTGTATGTGTTTTCGTGATCATGAGTTATTCTACACTCATCATTGTCACTGTTACTGACATTTTCATCATCTGCTTCAATACAATCTTCTATATTTGAATCAATGTTATGTAAACATCTTTCTTTAGTTATCAGATAGGGTAGACCTCCTTTTATCATTACAGTACCTACATTTGTTTTGTTCTTTTCTATAGTTGCTTTCCCCTTTGAGAAAACTATATTGATATCAGATTCTCTGCTTAATTTTATGGCACTTAGTATGTTGTGAGGTATTTCTGGGATTAATAATACCCCCTCTATTTTCCCTAGACCAGGCAAGGTCACATTTCCTTTGCCTAGTACTTGAACCTTTTCTTGATTAGCTACCTTTATCACAAACTTATCTTCTATAAATGAAGATAATATACTTTTGTTGTTGGTGGTGTGATTTGTTGCACCAGAATCAATAAGCCAATTGTTATTCTCATCCTGCTGTGTTCTGGTGCTGTCTTGTTTATTTAGCCCATTCAGTGACCCAGATTTCCTCTCTTTTGAATTTTCTCTACCCCCTCTACCTTCTTTGTAATTTGGTGGGCTTCTATATTTGTGTCTATCTGTGGAAGATTGTTTGTAATTATATTTGCTCCTATATTCTGGTCTATGTCTCTCTCTTGAGACTTTGGGGCAGTCTCTTCTACTATGTTCCCTGGATCCACAATTGTAGCATCTAAAGGCCTCATTATGTTTATCTTGAAAGACTACTTTCCTAAAAGGTTTGTGGTCTGTTTGATTACTGGATCGATTTTTTCTTGAATTGTCTTCTGCTATCAATTTGTTAGATAGACTTTCTATGGATAAATATCCCAAATTAATGGTATCTAAGTGTGACATAAAGCTATCCCATGATGGATCAAGTGAATTGATAATAACACTTTTCATTGTTTGATCTGAAATCACTTCCCCCCTCAATTGTAGCTCAGCTCTTATTTTGTTTAGATTTATCAAATGCTCACTTATAGAAACCCCTGGTTTTACTCTAGAGGAAAAGAAATCCTTAGACATTCTTGTGGTTGTAGCTACGCTATCGCTGTGAAATAGATTAAACATGCATTGAATTATTTCTGATACAGTTAGGTTTGGTTTGATGCTATGATACATTGCAGGAGACACGCTAGATATTATTATGAAAAATGCTCTATGATGTAAACAATCTATTTTTAAAGTCCAAGGTCTTCTTGGAGGGCTAGTTATAAAGAATAGTAAATTTTCTTTCATGAAAATAACCTGAAGCTGTTGATACCACTCTTGTAAATTAATGCCATCAATTCTAAGTTTTGGGAAGTCACTGGGTAAGTTACCTACATTATTCTGTCCATTACTTACAACCTGGGGCAGTCCGTGATCTCTCAAGTGCAGGAAATTACAGAACGGCATTGGGATGCTTGTAATGAGTCTGCGCGGTTCTCTGGCCAGTTCAAGTCCTTCTGGGTCGTTTACGTAGTTTCGCACATGCGCGTTGTTCATTTCTTCTTTGGTGGCGTCGTGGAAGGTTCTCTCCCTTTCAGCTCTCTCGATCCGCTCCTCCTCAGATGAGTCGGTCTCTGGCTCGGTTTTTGGGGTTCTGGTGGTGGTGACGGTTCTTTTCTTCTTTTTGTGTGCGTTGGTATTCGATTTTGTCTGTGGTGTAGGGCGAAATCGGCATGGCTCTCTGGGCTCGGGCGTCGTCGCTTTCGAAGTCAGGATGGTAGCGTGCAGGTCTTGAGTCGCCGGTTTGATTTCTTGCTTCTTCGTAGATGTCTTGGTAATTTTCAGTCTTGGCCCAAAAGCAGCAAAAAGCGTTTTCATTGCTGATTTTACTTGAGATTTTGTTAAATCGTCTTCACTTTCTGATTTTGGATCATCTGAAGAGTTTGAGACTTCTTTCTCACTTTCTTCGTCTGATAGTGTTTTTCGCGCCAGAAATTTTGAACTGAGCGTTTTGATTGGCTCTGCTCCATTCTCTTTTGAAGTTCGTTGAAACCAAGATGGCTGCCATTCAAAATTTCGCGCGGGATCACATCTTTTCTTTTTAACAACTATTTTCTCAGTAGTCATCTCACTTACGATTTTTTGATCTTTGGGTTTTTCTTTAATGACGTTTTTCTCTCTCGCTGCTCCGCTGTTCTTCAGCATCTCCTGGAGGTCCGCGATGAGACTTTCATCATTCTTTTGGCTTTTTAGTATCTTTAATATCTCTGACCTGAGTTCGTTATTTTCTATTTCGATTTCTTTCTGGTCATTATTTTCACTCATTAGTTCTTCTTCTTCAGTGGTGTATTCTTCGGATTCTCTCGAAATCGCATTGGTGGATTCGTTGATCATCTCTTGATCAGTTTCTATTTCTTTGCTGTAGGCCCTGGTGTTGGGCCTATCTTTCTTGGACATTTTTAATTACTTATTGAGTCAATTAACCATCCTCTGCTACCAGCTTGTTGCAATATTTCCAGGATCAGACTCAATAAAGATAATAGAAGTTAAAGCTTTAAATATATTTCTTTTTAATTATGATAGGCATTCTATATTCACTGAATATTCAAGGTAGAAGCGACGAGAATGGTGAGGGTGGCTCCTTATATATACAAGGGGTGGAGCTAGGAATGGGAGTGGTAAGTTATGAATACATTAAAGTCCAAAGAATAAGTTAACCTCTGATGTTCCATATATACATTATTTACACATTGGAGAATAAGGCATTTACATCTGACAATTATCAATCTTGTCTCAAACTTGACTCAGCTCTCATCCATCCAGAAAATAAACACTGGCAGTAAATTGGAATTATGAATCACTAAAAACCTTGTTTTTACTTTCAACGTTAGTAGGACAATGTTCTAATCTGCTACTTGCTTGATTTCCCTACAAATTAAAGAGAAGCAGAGAAATCTCATTAACTGTTTATACTGACTACAACTAACATATGGAGACTGGAGCCTTTTTAGATACTTTCCAAATTTCCATAACCATAATTGTTAATGTAAGTTGCTTATTTCAGGTTTTATTACAGTATTTTAAACAAATTTCTCTGATGCACTCTCCTAAAGGCTCTTTTTTCAAACAGAATGTCTGCTATTTGTATTCATTTTCTTTCTCAGTACTAAGCAAGGAAATAGGAAACATACACACTTTGATGCTAGTGTTTATCCCATTGTGAAGGCCAGCAGGAGAGAAATGCATGCATTTTCTTCCCATGGAATTTGTGACAAAATTATTTTGTATTCCTACCCAAGATACCCTATGATACAGAGCAGACAAAATTACTCTAGCAATGAAGATTCAGTAATAAACTTTACATTTCAGAACCAATAATAGCTACCAGTGAGCTAATTATCTGCTTGAAGACCCCAGAGATTGGCAGTATAAAATACCCACAATTTCCTTTGAAAAGAAATAATACCAATATTTTACCTGCATATACTAATGGGATTTGTGTAGCATGGTATGCCTGGATTTTGAATTCTAGCAAGCGAGGCTCCCAATGAGCAATTAATATATAAGCCAGCAGGAGTGATTTCAGCTGAAGCTGAAGGAGGCTTCACTAGTCATACATAAATGTCACCAATAAATCTCTTCAATCAATTTACATTTCTTGAATGGTAATTTTTGGAGGTCTCTAACAATTACCCTATTTTACAGGTTTTTTTTATTTTGGTTAAAGTTAATACTATCAATAATAACATGGTCAGCAATGAATTACATCATTATGGCCATTTAACCTTATTCTGTGATGTCTGACACTGCAGAACTAAAATGAATCAACAAGGGACTGTTCCAGAAATAATTGTCCCACTGCAGGTAAGGTAGCCAATTCTTATTAGGTAGCAAATTAAAGAAGGAGGAAAATGAACTGTTGGAAGAAGGCTAGTAGTTTGGACTGGATATGTAGAAGTAATTTGACTGTGGATTTTAGGAGTCCTCCAGATCCAGTGATTTACTACTGTTAATCTTAACTGGTACTAAATTCTCTTCCCCAAAGACAGGGTCCAATCAGAAGGTTCTTGTTGGACTTATGGTTTCTGTTCAAAGAGCTTGTGGTAGCCATGGCTAATTAGCATTTTTTTTCAGAAGTAGAAATTGTGTGTCAATTGAAACCATTCCTGGATCAAGAAGTGTTGCTTATGGTTACCCATGCCTTAAGAACTCCCAATTGGGCTGTTACAAAAAGCTGTACACAAGGCCTGTCTTTGAAGAGCATTCAGAAGTTGGTCCAGCTGGTTGAGTTTGGGGTATACCTCAGTAAATCCATGTAACACAACTATAACATGAGCTGAACTGGCTCCCATCAGGCTTCTGTCTATAAATTAGGGTGTCGGTTTTCACCCTTAAAGTCGTACAGAGCATGAAAGATTATTTGTGAGACTGGCTTTCCCAACGATTTTTGCCCACCCCACCAGAACTAGCCAAGTGAGTAAGCTCCAAGTATTATCAATAAAACAATATCATCTATTGAGTTCATGGAAATACACTTTCTCTGTAATGGGACTTGTTCAGTGGAAATACAGGGGAAATATGTCCTGCAATGCAGATGGCTCCTACTCTATTGCCCTTTGCAAGGTCAAGCTGATCTGTCTCTGTAGTATTGGACATTAATTTGGAAGCTCCAGCATCTGTCTAATGGGTTGTAGTTGTATTGAGCCTTGATACAGTTTCAGTTGATTTTAATATAATTCTTTTTGTTTGTTTGACACCCTGTGTTTCAGAAATAAATGAATAGCCATACAGTAAATTGGATGAATAAATAAAATATATTGAGGCTAGATTAGGGATACACAGGTTTTCAGCCCGCTAACTGGATAGTTCTGAGGCAGCCATTCTCTGCTCAATTATGAGGTGGTTACTGGAGGAAAATGGAGGGCTAAATATTATATGTACTGCTATAGCTCTTAGAAGAAAAGCAGCATACAAATCTAAGAAATAAGGACTGTTAGTGTGTTTTCTGGATGGAGATGTGTTCAAATCATACCTTTTCTTGATTATCACAGCCCACAATTGATCTCTGGCCAAAAGAAAAACCACAGAGGCATTGCTAAAGCAATTTCCCTGCTTCACGGACCTTTGGAAATGTTCAAAGGAAGGAATGCACTCCAGTTCTTTGATATAGCAACAAAGAAGGAGCAGATCCTAAATGCTTGTATGGTGGAAGTCTCATCAAAGCATCTTGTTAAAGTTTACTGATTTGCAAGGGGTTTGAAGAGATCCCAAGAGGCTTGCAAGTTACCTAAAAAGCTCTCAAAATGTAATGCACAAATACACTGAATACAACAGGATGGGCTTATTTTGAATGCCAAGCAATGCAGTTTCAGTGACTGTTCTTATTTGTTTATGTGTCACATTGCAGCTATGAATTTGAAATTAATTCCAAAATTGTTTTGATCACAAAGCATCTTTTAAAAGAACTCCCACATTCAGATCAGCACCCTTATCCCCCTTTGTTAGATTGCATGACCATCAATATTTAATAGCCATAAGGTGTTTGGGGGATTTCACAAGGCTAAGGAAAGTGGTATATTTTAAATCAATTTTTGTCAGGGTATCCAAGACAGTAACAATTCCTTCTTCTGAATCATAGTTTTACAACTGGCTGCCATAAACCAAATTAGTCATAGCTTCTTTTATTTGTGGAACTTTCATGAGCACAATTCAGTAAATTTGATTTTTTTATGGGGGTGGGGGGAGAAGCCTTCAAATCATCTTGGCACCTTCTGTACCAGAATCTGGTTCCATAATTCTTTAACAGCCTAACTGTACAGTTGTCAGAGAATAACCCTAAAGTAAAAAGGTTTTCAATAAAATCAATTCTGGTGTATTTGGTGAATGGTTGGTTCACGTGTACTGATTCCTATGTGAAGAAATTGTTATCTCCATTAATTATCATTAGCCGATGCTTATTAGTACTACAGATCCCAAGAATAACAGGAAAACAATGTTTCCATCTCTATTTGAGGATTAAAAAATAAACGTGGTTGCAAATTGTGAAGGAAAAAGGAGTTACCTATGATTTTAAGGGCATATTGTTTTACTCTAGTCTTCAAAGAAGACCTTTGCCAGAGTACTTCAGCTGAAAAAAAATGAGAAATCATGAGATCCTTGTTCTTTTCCCCTCTTCATCCCCTGTTTCTTCTTTGCCATGTCTTTTTAGCTGGATGTCAAGCACTGCCTGCCTTTTATTATTCTGAAAATAGCTTTCAGAACTGTGCAGGCTAGAAAGTGGCACAGATGCTATAAACAAAGCTACATGTTCATTACCAGTTGATAGCGTCAAATAATGTCTTGCTTCTGTGAATGAAAGGCCTGTAGCTCCATGCTGAGCTAGGTGCACCAACTGTTTGACTTCAGATGAACCAGATTGCTCTGTTCTTTTTCATTCAGAAGAATTATGTTCTTGCAGAAGACAATCTTATTGTGCCATACTTTAAAAGCTAAAGGGACAAATGTAGCTGTCACTTTCTAATCCACTGTACTTTCAGACATAATCAGTTGTACATAGAAACAAAATGGAATCAAGGAAAAAGCACATTATAAAATGCCTCTTTGTAATTTGCCTCTTTTTTTTCTCTGCAAAGTGAAGTCCAGAGTACCTCAAGCTTGTCTGAGACATGTGAAGTATTTCCGTGGAAGAGCTGCCTGTGAGGGTATCCAGACATCCTAGTAGATAGCTCCAGGTCTTTTATTCTCAGAGACACAGTGTGACTCTAATGTGACCTCTTCAATATCCTTTGGGAGCATATGGAATTATTTCTTCCCATCATTCAGCTTCTTGCTTGAATGAAAGAATGTTATATCATGCAGGGAGTTATGATTTCAGACCAAGGGCTAAATTTAGAATACCTAGTTATTGATTTGAGATTGATCTATTTGATACTATGCATGTATGCATGTATGAAATTTATTGCTACCCATCTGGTCACAAGTTGACTTTGGATGGCTTACAACATTAAAAGAGATAACACTATAACAATAAGAATATAAAATTATGATTAAAAGAATAAAGAATTAAACGGAAGGGAAAGAAGCAAGATGTGCAGTGGGGGAGGTGGAATCTACTATTAGTTTTGCAACCCAACAAGACAGACACAGACTTTAGAGGATAATTAGAACTGCAGAAAAAACAATTACTACCAACCTGCCTTTCATTGAGGATCTGTATACTGCATGAGTCAAAAAGAGGGCTGTGAAAATATTTACAGACCCCTCGAATCCTGGACATAAACTGTTTCAACTCCTACCCCCAAAACGACACTATAGAACACTGCATGCCAGAACAACTAGACACAAGAACAGTTTTTCCCAGAATGCCATCACACTGCTAAACAAATAATTCCCTCAACACTGTCAAACTAGTTATTAAGTCTGCATTACTATTAATCTTCTCATCGTTCTTATCACCGTTCTCCTCTCACTTATGACTGTATGACTGTAACCTTGTTGCTTGTATCCTTACAACTTATATTGACTGTTTCCTAATAGGATTCGATTGCTTATTTGTTCCCTATGACTAACGTTAAGTGTTGTACCTTAAGATTCTTGATGAACGTATCTTTTCTTTTATGTACACTGAGAGCATATGCATCAAGACAAATTCCTTATGTGTCCAATCACACTTGGCCAATAAAGAATTCTATTCTATTCTATTCTATTCTATTCTATTCTATTCTATTCTATTCTATTCTATTCTATTCTATTCTATTCTATTCTATTCTATTCTATTCTATTCTACTCTACTCTACTCTACTCTACTCTACTCTACTCTACTCTACTCTACTCTACTCTACTCTACTCTACTCTATTTTATTCACCATCTCCAATATGGTGGTCCCCCTGAGGGCCCTAGGCCAACTGACAAAGCAAGTCTTCAGGCTTTTGTGGAAGGTCAGGAGAGTGGGACCCAATCTTACCTCAGGAGACAAGATGTTCCAAAAGGCAGAGGCCATGGCAGAGAAGGCTCTTCTCCTGGACCTTGTCAGCCAGAATTCCTTGATTGACAGAATCCACAGAATGCTTCTCTGCCGGCACGAGGATATGAAGATTTCCTCAAGCAACCTGTATCCATGCTATGGAGGGCTTTATAGGTTATTATCAACCACCCCTTCAATTGTACCTGGAAGCAGACTGGTAGCCAGTGCAACTTGCGAAACAACAGTATAACATGGGCCACTCTGGGGGCCAAAAACTGCCCATGCTGCCACAGTCAGCACCAGTTGAAGCTTCTGAATGCTCTTCACGGATAACCTATGTAGAGTGCATTGCAGTAGTTCAAGAGTGAGATAACTAGAATTTGAATGGCTGACTGCAGAAATTCCAGATCCAGGAAGGGCCGCAACAGGTGCATAATCTGGAGTTGTGTGAAGATAGCCAAATGTTCTTCAAGAAGGGAGCTGTGGGTCCAGGAGAATCCCAAGTTACTAACTGGGTCTGTTTGGGGTAGAGATATCAAAGTCCTGGATTTTGAAGCTCCATGCACCCAGAGTCATTTGTTCTTCCCAGGGTTCAGCCAAAGCCTGTTGTCTCTCATCCAGCGCACAAAGCTTCCAAGCACAGCAAAATGGTAAGGTGATGTATATATGTAGTTTTGTTTTAATTTCATTAAAAATGTTTCCTTTATTCATTCAAAGTGGATGTTATTCAGTTATTAACTATCATGATAATGTTAATTATCATAATGTCATGATAATTGGCAAATGTTTGCCAATGGAATGATTATTACAAAGACCAGTACAATTAAAAATGCTTGAGTAACTAGTTAAAAATTCTAGAATACAATAATAACAAATAAAATATAGGTTAAAATCAGAATTTGGCATCCTGTTTGTCTTTAAGCAAGCACTGAAATTAAAGAGGGTCAGAACAGCCAGGATACCTATTAATTATTGGGAAAATAAATTTTGTCCAAATGTTTGTATTAAAAAGAGGAGCGAAGAAGGACGTGTCCAGAGGTTTCCACCTCTCCAGAATCACAAGGATAGAGCCTTTCAACCAGTGGTATCCTTTATATTTATCATGCAGGATGGCTAATGGAAATGCATGTCATCGTGCCAATGGAATTTGGAGCCAAAAACAATGGAGCTCTCTCTAAGTCCTCTACCCTTTGCCTCAGGATTCGGTATTTAACAAGGAGAAAAGCCCAGTTTGGATTCAAAAGCCTTGATCCATGAAGAGGAAAATTTATCTTGGAGGATTAAGGGTGCAAGGCCTTGAGAAAAAAAAAGTTTTAGCCAAAGATTTAAGGAAGCTATACAAATTCTTGCTTCAACTTTTTTCAATCCTGTCTCCAGGTATAGAAGTATGTTTTAAACACAAGAAGGCATCTGGATAATTTTATTGATTTATTTTATTTTAATTTATTTATTTTGTCAAGCATGTATAAGATAACAGATATAAGTATAAACATGATTATGATGGATACGAATAAAAGGGAATGGTAGGACAGGAATGGTAGGCACGTTGGTGTGCTTACACCTCCCTTACAGACCTCTTAGAAATTTATTTATATTTATTTATTTTATTCGGCTTATATGCCGCCCTATCTCACAATGGACTCAGGGTGGCTCACAACAATAAAACACAATATAAAATAAAGACTAAAATCTAAAAAAATTAAAAATTAACCCTTAAAACCAATTAAAACCCCATCATCAGTCCAGGTCAAGGGATTTGAAAAGCCAAGTTTTTAATTCCCGGCGGAAAGTGCGAAGGTCAGGAGCTAATCGGAGCTCCAAGGGGAGTTGATTCCAGAGGGTGGGCGCACCGACCGAGAAGGCTCTACCCCTGGGGGCCGCCAACCGCCACTGTCTAGCCGACGGCACCCTGAGTAGGCCCTCTCTATGGGCGCGAACCGGGCGATGGGATATCGTTGCTGGCTATCGGAAATGGGGTGAGGTCAACAGTAGACAGTCTAAGGTTAAAGTTGTGTGCTCGTGTATTGTTGTGGTTGAAGCTGAAGTAGTCATTGACAGGTAGGATGTTGTAACGGATAATTTTATGCACTATGCTTAGGTCAGACCAAAGGGGGCGTAGTTCTAAATTGTCTAAGCCCAAAATTTCAAGCCTGGTGGCATAAGGTATTCTGTTGCGAGCAGAGGAGTGGAAGACACTTCTCGTGAAATATCTCTGGACTCGCTTAATTGTATTAATGTCCGATATGCAGTGTGGGTTCCAGACAGATGAGAATTGGTCTAGCAAATGTTTTGTATGCTTTAATTAGCAGTACAATATTACCAGAGAAGAAGCTACGCAAGATTAGGATAACAACTCTTAATGTCTTTTTTTTTTACAGTGAGCTCTGGCACTTAGATCATTAGAGAGAATACTCCAAGGTCCTTGACAGAGTGAGGGTTGTCTACGAGGTTGTATCTGCCTAGCTTGTATTTTGTGTTCTGATTTTTTCTTGCCAATGTCTTAAGACAAAGCATTTGTTGGTTGAGATTTGGATTTGCCAATTATTTGACCATTCTGACACATAGTCAAGATCTTTTTGAAGGGCAATAGCATTGTCGGTGGTGTTGAATAGTTTTACACCATCAGCAAAGAGAATGCAGTTGCTTATAATATGATTGCAAAGGTCATTTATATAAAGTACTGTATAAAGAGTGTTGGTCCTAAACCAAATTGTTTGTTAGAGAGTAGGTTGTTTGTCTCTAAGTGGAGGGTAATGGATTAGTTTATGATTGATTCCATGATTTTGCAGGTAATGCAACATAAAGAGATTGGTAAATAAATAAATTTGAGACTAGCATTAGCTAATCTTTGGTCAAAGGCAGCTGCGCTTTTCTTGAGCTGGTGGCTTGTATGACCACATACAACACATCTAGATACTTTAAGGGGCTCTCATGATAAGACTTATTTCAAATAAAATGTTATGTGGAATTTTAGAGTAAAGTAGTCTTAGATTAAACCCTGTTTCTGAATTTTCCTACAGATCTGAAGAAGACTGCAGAAATTTGCATGCAAACCAATGCTGAAGAGTTCATGAGCCATTGTTTGGTCAGGAACTACTACTGGTCTATCCCCATACTAAAAACAATGCTTTCAAACCAAGAACTATTTGCTTGGTGCATAAATTCAGGAGAATTTATCCATTAGTAGCATTACTGTCATGCAATGCTACTTAATTGTTTGTCAATTGTTACAATTAATTAAGACATAAAATTTCAACCGTTTTTGGCAGTGAAATAACCATTTTCTGAATCCCAAAGGGGATATATCTATATATCTATATATCTGCATATCTGTATATCTGTATATCTATATCTATATCTATATCTATATCTATATCTATATCTATATCTATATCTATATCTATATCCATATCTATCTATCTATCTATCTATCTATCTATCTATCTATCTATCTATCTATCTATCTATCTATCTATCTATCTATGTTTATGTTTGTTTATGTTTTATTTGATTTGTATACAACCCTACTCCTGAAGGATTCAGGGCGGTGAACAGCCACAAGATAAAAACACATTAGTACAAAAATTAAAACAGAATAAAACCGAATTAAATAATTTGGCTGAAGACCAATTTAAAACACCCCAATAAATTAAAACCAATTTAAAATTTGTATTTTAAAAGGGAAAAAGGGAAAAATTAGGCCAGGCCAGCCTGATTGAATAAAAAGGTTTTAAGAGCATGGCGGAAGGTGCATAGATCCGGGATCCTCCGTATCTCTGGGGAGAGCTCATTCCAGATAGTAGGTGCCCCCACAGAGAAGGCTCTCCCCCTGGGAGCCGCCAGTTGACATTGGCCAACGGCACCCGGAGGAGCCCCTCTCTATGAGAGCGTACTGGCCGGTGGGAGGCTACTGGTGGCAGCAGGCGGTCTCGTAGATAACCAGGTCCTAAGCCATGGAGCGCTCTAAAGGTGGTAACCAAGACCTTGAAGCACACACAAAAGACCACCGGGAGCTAGTGCAGCTCGTGCAGGAGAGGTGTTATCTATCTATCTAAGTTCAGTTGCACAGAACCAGTCCATAAAGAAATCACCCCCATCTCCCTTACAGAAATTAGATATTTTGCATAGTACAATTTCTCATGAAATACTATATTTCCTAATGTTATTATTTATTATAAAATATTAATCCCACGTTATCATCGTTTAAATAACTTAAAATATGGGTTTCAGTCAGGCATGGGTTCTACTTACCTTTACTACCGGTTTGCAGTGGGGCCGTGCGTGCGCAAGCGCACAAACTTCTGTGCATGTGCAGAAGCGTTTTGATGACATCGGGGTCAGTAGACGGAGCCTCCTGCTGGTTTTACTACCGATTCTATAAAACCGGTATGAACCGGGGGGCAACCCACTACTGGTTTCAGTTGAGAAAAAACTTTCAAATTAAAAGCAACTTTTTTAAAAAAAAAAACGTAAATATTAATTAAGGTATGTTTTTTAAATCTTTCTAAAACAATTCAAGATTCTAAAATAAACTAAGACCAAAAAGATCTGGCTAGATTAGACCAGATAAATACTGAAATATCAGATTAACAAAAAGCCTGGGTATGCAAGTATGTCTTAAATTGTCACCAGAAAATTATAAACCATCTCTAAACAATAAGTAAGCAGGGAAGGATTTTCACAATCAAGATACTTGTATAAACAATGTTTTCTCTTGGATTACTAGGCAGCAAATCCTTAGTAGATTATAACTGATGTGAAATACAAGTGAAAGAAGGTGCTCTGTTGGGGAGCTGTATTATTACATTGTAAATAGGGTTTGACACAGGGATGTCAAACCCGCGACTTGTGGGCTGGATGTGTCACACGCTAGCCACGCCTACGCTCAGTTTAGCAAAGGAGGGGAAAGTTGCGATACATCACATGATGACTCCATGATGACGCAAGTTTGACACCCCTGTTGTAAAGGAACAAAGTCCACAGAGAAATATATCACATATTTTAAATATGTAAATTATGAATAATGCAATTAGCTAATGAATAAATCTGTACTTCTGCAAACTTTGTGTTCTATAAAATGGCTTTGAGAATCCACAGTGCACCAAAGCAAGCCCTTTGCATGTTGATGGCCTGCTGTTTATGCTATTGACTAGCAAAGAAATAAAACCAGCATTTTAATTAGTACCCAGGGAACCTCATTATTTTGGAGGTCAAACTGGCACCTGGATTTTGCTCTCAAAGTAAATTTATTCTGAGAATAAATGAATTCTTCAGCCAAGAGAGAATATTGGGTTGCTTTCTGAGGGTTTACTACCCACATCCTAAATGAAAAAGCCCTATGGAAATAATTTTTGGGCAGAAGTTGCCAAAAGGGAACAATCTTCTCTTTATCTACAGTTCTATGGATTGAACTTTTGTGCATTCTCCCTAGCCCCAAAAGTTAGTATTTGATTTCCAGTGATTTGATTTCCAATCTGGTTTGGGAATTCTGGGAATTGAAGGTTATGCATCATCAAATTGCCAAGTTTGAGAAACAGTAACAAACAAAGCTGTCAACACAAATGCCTGGCACATACTTCACCACTTGGAAATTATGGCTAAGCCTGTTGTTATTACTTTTATGAAAAATACAGATTACATAGGGCATGTACCTATTTTCCTACTAATTGACTACATGGTGAGAAAAGGAAATAGTTGTCCCATTAATTCTTAAAATATATGCTATTACATAGACTAAATCATGGAAGTTCAAATTTGGAGACGGAGTGCTGCACTAGGGTGATAGCATTACAGGAGCCATGAGGATATATGCAGCATTAGTGTGAGATAATGTCAGATTCAACATAATAACATTATAGAACAATCTAGTTCTGTTTTGCTGATACCAAATAGACAGAATCTTGCCAAACTAAACCTCTACTACTCTCACCCTAATAGATATATTCTGAAAGATTCTAGACCCGTGTTGGCGAACCTATGGCACAAATGCCAGAGGTGGCATGCAGCACCCTCTCTGATGGCATGCGAGCCATCACCCCAGTTCAGCTCTGCTGCACATGCACACGTGCTTCCTGCCGACCAGCTGGTCTTCAGGTCTCTGCCACGCATGTGTGGGGGTGGGGCACGTGCAGGGGCTGTGTGTGCATGCACAGGGGGTGTGGGGCATGTGCAGGGTGCACATGTGCAGGGGTGGACCATGTGCGGGGGGCTGCATATGCATGCATAGAGGGGCACGTGCAGGGGGGCCATGTGCACATTGCATTTTGGGGGTTTGGGGCATATGCTTTGGGCACTCAGTCCAGAAAAGGTTAGCCATCACTGTTCTAAGGAGTGGCTATCCTAACTCTCTTTCTCTGTCACTAATTCAGCTCCAGGTTGCTTTGTCTCTTGTCCCACCTCCCTCCCTGGAATGTGCTTCTTCCTTCCTGGGAAACTGCTGCTTTGTTGTAGGCCATTACATCACCTTCCCCTTTGTGGACACAATCCATCACAGATGGATTGTGTCATGAAATAGATTTAGGTAATAAAATGCCAGTAAATCTTTAGTTGATTTGTTATGGGTGTGTGTGTGTGTGGGGAGAATGAGAATCAAACAGACAGCTATGTTAAGGTAGTATCTACTAATCTTTGGCTGGCAGAAAAGTGTATCAACATAAATTGTGCTGTCTTCATTACTGATAGTAATGGGGCTATGAGAAGTGCATACTTTCATAGTTAAGGAAAGAAATTCATGAATTCCCTCAATCTTTGTTTTTCTTCATTGCTGTCAGGAGAAAGATAATGACCAATCATTCTTAATGTGTTGTGAGATGGGATGGGGCTGGGCAAGCGTAGGCAGGTGGTATTTAATACACCTGGAAGGATATATGAAATATGATGGAATGACCTGTGTGCTCATGCAGGACCCAGGTTTACAGCAGAAGAAAAGCTGGAGTGGTAGTCATCCTGCTTGGTATTGAGACCTATACATTTTTTTCCATAATGAGAAGATAAAGATAACTATTGCCTTTTCTGTTAACTTCTGTCTGGAGTTAAGAAACACAACTGAAGGCAGAAAAGACATCATCATTTTAATGTTGAACAAATGTGAACAGTTTTTCTGTATTTACTGTGACATTTATGCTACTTTGCAGTCATAAATATACCACCCTACTCCCCAACATAATCTCCCTTCTATAGAGAATTTCTCTGCACAAGTTGGATATAATGAAGTGAATTTTTTCATTAACCCCAAATTTGAACACCATTTCTATGAAAGAGCCAATAACCCATGCTTAGACTGAGATTAAGTCTCTTTGATCATAGTCAGCTCGCTACTTTTATTTTGACCTTCAAAAGTCTGAGCATTTATTTTCTGGAAAGTATTTCTCCTGATAGGTGATATCCAGTGAGTTCCCATCCAACTTACACCATACATCTTTATACTGAATATATCCTATCATGCTGGTAAGATAATAAAGCTGTACATGGTTTGTAACTCCTATTCAAGGTGGTGCAGTGGTTAGAGTGCAATAGTGCAGGCTACTTTAGCTGACTGCTAGCTGCATTTTGGCAGTTCGAATTTCATCGGCTCAAGGTTGACTCAGCCTTCCATCCTTCTGAGGTGGGTAAAATGAGGACCCAGATTATTGGGGGCAATATGCTGACTTTGTAAACCGCTTAGAGAGGGCTGTAAAAAGCACTATGAAGCGGTATATAAGTGCTATTGCTATTCTACCTCTGCCCTGGTTCTGACACAATTCAGAATGTTATATGTTAGCAATCATATAGGCAGATCATTTCCAAACCATGTTTTTAAAATGTATATGGTAAGAATTGGGTAGTGCTTGAAGTGAAAAACAGAAGAAATTTAGGAAAGAAGAAGGAAGGGAGCTGTATTCAACATAACCCATCAGACACATTTGATTAGTATATTCAGCTCAGATTTTATATTTTCCTAATGGGTGACTTCAGAAGAAATAATTGAACTAATTCAAATCCTCAGTAAGAAGCAATCTTAATTTCTTCAGTAGTGGGCATCCTTTGTAATTATGAAGAGTAGATTTGCTGCTTTCCTTCAAATGGAGTGTAATGAAAAGCTTGGTGTGTAGATGAGTGGATGCAGATATTACGGTACTTTTTAAACTGAGAAAATTTGCTTTCTCTCTCCTCTATCTTTGAGAAGATAAATTATTCTAACTCCAAAACAGTGCCGCTATTTTACACAGGAGAAATAGATTCTGCTTCATATGCTCAGGCTCTTTAGACATAAAGGCTGAGTACTCCAGGTTTGTTTGTTTTTTGTAAAACTGAATAATTAGAAATGTGTGTAATTTGTTTATCAATATTTGTGGGAAGAGGGAACGAATCTTCTGTTCTAAGAGCTTTACTAAGATGTAGTAAATCTACTACATTTGTACTAGTAATTTGTAGTAAATTCCATAGAGAATTTACAGAACATATATTCAATATTACTATTTTTATGAACAGTGCACATAAAATGTAATGTGCAATCAAACAGGTTGGTTAACTACAGCATCACTAACAAAAATTATACAGCAGAATCAACAAACTTTCCCTCCCCCATCTGATTTAGCAAATTAAACCTGTCCCCTGTTCCATGTAGGAACCCAAATTAAAGTATCCATAAAAGATTCCTGTCCAGCCTTTTTCAAGTATACCCAATAAAGAGAGCCTACCTCCTCTCCAGATAATTACTTCCATTATCAAACTGCTCTGATTGTACTATTAGGAACAATACAGTAATATCATTTAGTCACCATTTCCAAAATCATTACACAAGTAGAAAGCTGCATTCTCAAGACATTTCTTTATTAATGATTTAAAGCAAGTTCCAGAAACATCTAACTATTGTATTAATACCTCTAAATAAGAAAAGGCTTTATATCACTTCAGCAATGACTAGTGAATGTAAGAAGATGCTATGAAACACTAGTGAGGAAATGGCCTGGGTCTTTGTGAAGTGACTTGCATTTGCTTCATCTAAGAATTTCATGCCACAGAAGCCAGGTAAAATAGAGATCCAGATATATCTTGTTGAACAATTCAGGTGACCGCAAAGTTGCTTCAAACAAGAGCTGCTGGAGAAGGATTCTTCTCAGCCTTCTCCTCTAGGATAGCTGAAGTGCTTTGAGGTGGATCCTTTGGGATTGCCCACAGCATGTTGGCTACTGCATCGACTAGATGGCCTCTAGTGCACCTTAAGTTATTCCAGGCAATCTGCACCATATTGCTAAAGGTGCTCAGCTTTTCAATCAGTGCTGTGAGTGAAAAGTCCTGTTAGCCTTCTGGTTGGTAAGAGCCAGGAGTGGGATTCAATCAGTTCAGACCAGTTCTGATGAACTGGATATTAATTTTAATCTGGTTCACTGAACCGGTTGTTCGAAGGACTAGCTGACCCTGCCCATCCTGCCCCTCCCCTCCCATTAGTCTCCACACGGTCCGTTTTGGGTGCCAGGTAAGTACAAAGCACACACGGAGGCTCTGGGAGGGTGAAAAACGAGTCTACTGGAAGTCCAGAAACAGGCCCATTTCGGCCTCTGGCGGGCTTCCAGTATCTGGGGGAGGTGGTTTTCCCCCGGATACTGGAGCCTGGGGGGGTGAAAAATGGGCCTACCCCCCACCATGTTGCAGGAGGCCGAGTAGGCCATGCCCCTATGGCCATGCCCACAGCAACTGGGCAGTGAACCAGTTGCTGAAATTTTTCAATCCCTCCCCTGTTATGAGCTCTGTAGCAGGGGTGGGCTCTACTTACCTTTACTACTGGTTTGCAATGGGGCTGCGTGGGCTTGCGCGCTTTGCTCGTGCACACATTCTTCTGCGCATGCGCAGAAGCATTCTGATGACATCAGGGTCGGTGGGCAGAGTCTCCCGCCAGTTTTACTACCAGTTCTATAGAACTGGTGCGAACGGGGGGCAACCCATCACTGCTCTGTAGAAATGGGCTCAGAAAGCTGATAGGACCTCCATAGCAGAGAGAGGCAAGCAACACTGAAACATTTTGCTTTGTGAAGCAGCTTCAAGGGGGTGCTTTGCTCAAACCTTTGTCAAAGGAAAAGGCTCCCTTGAAGTTTTACAAAATGTGCTTTTATTCACAGCTACGTTTTGATAAAGTGAACCCTTGCCTGCCTCACTTGAGGATTTTTTTCAAAGAGCGCCCAGGAAGAGATAGTAGGAGAGAGTTTAAATCTCCAGATCAAATAGTTAGACTTGTACTCCAATGAGTTGCTGGTCTACCCACTAATCTGCTTCACTGCCCATTATCCAAATGTATTAGCACCACAGTTTTCAGAATTTTAAAATTATTTCCTGGGACTCTAGATAATTCTTAAAAGAGATGAGTTACTTTGCCAATGTGTTTTGAGTAGAATTTACAGCCATTTTTTCTCCAGGGATAAGCAAGATGGGCATTATTTGTCTTCATAGAGCATTTTGTACACAGAAATGATTTTCTTTGTTCAGCTGAGGAGGCAAGAGATTCCTCACTGAGATGCTTTGAATCTTGAAGTGCCGAATGAAGCAAAGCTATGTGATCCCATACTTTGGTCTTAAGAGTAGGGGGAGTTTATGAAACATAAAATATTAAAATGAAACACTTTTCAAAAATGTTTATAATGGTTAAAAATTGTTTATGTTCCTTTGCTTATATATTGTATGAGGATCAGATTTAGCATGCCATTGCTTTGTTTTATTCAGAACAGATATGCTTCATTAAAACTATTTATGCTTGATGTACTTATGTTTGTATTCTTATTATCCCGTTCTCATTTTGCTAGCTTACTTAATCTTTACTTTTATTTCAAATACAGCCTATACTGTTCAATCCTTCTCACACTTTTCATGCATTCATGTTCTTAACAGGCCACAGAACTCACATCCTCAGCATAGCCTTCCTCCTTTTTAAATAGGTCAGAATTTATACATTAGAATCAGTTTTCATAATCCTGAAAAACGTAGGCCTTGTAGTGAAACCTAATCCACTAGAGCAATTGCTTTCCAAAATTCAGATCAACTTCTCCCTATGGAAATTAACACAAGGTATTAACTAAGCTCTGCACCTGCATTATCCAAAAAAAATCATCTTTTAATACTTTATTGTCTGTTTTCTTCTAACACATTGTGAAAATATGGAAATGAAGTATACTGAAATGCATAGTTTCCTCCCCTTTATTGATAAAGTATTTCTGAAGTGCCTCCGATGAACTATAACTGGTAGCTTTGCTTATTATCTTCAATAATCTACTTGTTATAGAATTTAAAGGAGCTGGAGAAGTGGGAAGGGAAAAAAACAGTCTTAAGAAGCTATGGAAATTTAGATTTAAATTCATTTATGCAGTAGGTCCTGTATTCATTTAAAAAAAAAAAACCATTAGATATTATTCTGTGATAAATTTAGCAAACACTTAGGTGAGGCTGCCTTGGGAGCTTTTAATCATTGTATTAGGAAAGAAGAGAGCTAATTAGACAGACAAATTTAGAATGGATTAGCTGTTACTCATTTAAAAAGCAAAGTGCCTGACAAGGCATGTGGGCAGGGTGGGAGATAAAATTTCAATATGTTGATGAGCAGTTCAATGCTCTGCATATCCTACTTGCAGGCAAATGTGTATCTAATGCAACCTTAAATAATAAGTAAAGCAAATGTTACAAATATGTTTAAGAATGTTTAAATTTATTTTTCCCTCACAGAAGTTAATCTTAGCCTTAACATTGTTTTCATTTAAGAACATGTTGGCCCAAGGTAAAAACCAGTGTTGGGTTGCTCCTGGTTCGCAAAGGTTCACAAGAACCGGTACTAAAAATTTTTAGTAGTTCAGAGAACTGGTAATAACATTGGCTGGCCACGCCCCTGAAACAGTCCCCGGCCCAGTCGCCACTTGCTTACCCCGCCCACCTCATCAGAGGCTTTTTTTTTTATTTTACTTTTAAAAGCATTTTTTCTACATCATCTTCGGCTGAAAAAAATGCTTTTAAAAGTTTTTTAAAAAGCCGCTGATGATTGCGCAGCTCAGCTGGGATCTCAAAGGCTTTTAAAAACATTTTTTCTACAACCTCTTCGAAAAATGCCTTTAAGAGCCTCTGGCGATCCCAGCTGACTTGCCTAATCATCAGAAGCTTCTAAAAGCATTTTTTTCTGCAACCTCTTAAGTTTGTAGAAAAAATGCTTTTAAAAGGAAAAAAAAGTTGGCCATGCCCACCCAGTCACATTAACCCACAACAAGCCACGCCCACAAAATAAGTCACGCCCACAGAACTGGTAGTAAAAATTTTTAGAACCCACCCCTGGTAAAAACTATTTTGACCACTAGCTTAGATAAATAATTACACAAAGGGTCAGACAAAAGCTAAAGATCTGTGGTCCATATATTCCACATATTCTAAGGACTTTTATGAATCAAGGGGCAAAAGAGAACTGTTCTTGTTTTATTTTGCTCAACTGTTTTTCATTTGCTTCCTGCTCCTCTATTGCATCTGATCATCTGTAACTATTAGATGTTTCTTTCTGTCTTCATTAGTAGTGGCCATCAATACTCCAGTTCTTTTTAAAAGGTTATCTCCAGCTGTAGTCACCAAGACACCCTAAAGGAATACTTTTTGTAATTTTATTATCAATTGAATTGTGCAAAAAGATTTCTCTTCTTGGCATTTCAGTTTGCTTCTTGGGTCTGTTTTTTATGTGGTTGCTGGAAAATAATTTGCATTGATTCATTGTCTCTGCATTGTAGATAATGTTATCAAACAACTGTTTGCCATTTTCTTTGAATTAACCTTCAAACTAAACTGTAAAGTTTAGCTGTCTTAACTATCCTATTCTGTGCTTTTTTAGAGGTACATTCTACCAAAAATATTATAATGTACAGTTAAGAAACAACTTGCACATTTCATGCATTTCTACAAACCTGACCCTGTTATTAGGCTAAGGGAATTGAGTGCCATAGAGAGCAGGAACAATCATCCAACTGTTCCTCTTTTGGTTTATACTCCTCTTTTGTTTGAATTTGCTTTGCACACCTTTAAACAGTCTGGCTGTCCACAGAGATTGTTGAAAATAAAAAGCAGCTGTAGTCAAATCAGATTCTAAGCATGGAATGGGGGACTAGTTATTCTTCACATTAGGCCACAAATATGACTTCATGACTGTTTTAAGCTTTCTAAACAAAACTATTTATACATGACAGAAAACTTGAGGAGCAATGGATCCATTTGTGGGGTTAGAGACTTTCTGTCTCAGATTTATCATTTCAGGAGCTTTTTCTGCTTATGAGAATAGGATATAGTCTTATCTGTCGCTCCTGAAGATGACTTATGTGTAGCCATTTTTTATTGTATTTTGTCTATTCTTTTCTTAGCTTTTAGGCTTGCTATTAAAGGAATTAGGTATTACTTCAGGCTCGCCACTGTGGTAGAGGATATCACATGCCAGGTGGACATCCATCCAAGACCCAAGCCTATTGGGGACCCATAGATGGGATCCAGCTGATGGAGAGGGACCTACTGGGACAAGTGACACTTTCAAACCTGCTGATGGATCGTTCCCTCATCTCTTCCTGAGAGTCAAGAGCTTCTATGCTAGAATGGAGATAAACTGGAGTAATCGATCTAAGTGAGACAGGAGAGTGGCAGTATCAAACTGTGGTGTGCAGCCAGACGTTTGAGGGACTACCGGACCAATTTGAGCAGCTGAATACTGGCCAGGAGCCAGCGATCAACTAGCACTGCAAATACCTCCCCAGAAGGACCGATCTACCCGAGCTTTGAGCCCATCAACCCTGGGTTTGACGTAACTGATCAGCGAAAGAAGCCCTTCCAGGAGAAGCTCCAGCAGCCAGCCCTCCGGCACCAAGTTTGTCTCATACCAGTCAGTGAAGCCAGCAGAGATACCACTGAGGAACCAGCCCTCCTCCACAGTTACGGTTCCCACCAGCTGACCAAATACCCCCTGGATGGGTGTTTTATCCTGGCCTAGGATGGCTGTGAGACCGGGACCAAAGAATAGCTGCCAAATTACTGGTCCCACAACCAAACCGCCTCCTGCTAGAGTGAACGCACCCTATCCCTTAAGCTGGTTTTTGATGGGGCCGCAAGCAAGCTTGCTTTCTTCCTAAATCGAGCCTGGTCTTACATCAATTGTCATGGGGATGAGTTCCATGATGATAGCAAGATTGTCTCCATCTTGGGTGACAACCTAGAAGATGAAGCATCTGAGTGGTTTACCCAACTCCATGATGAAGGTGCCCCAGAGTTAGACAATGTAGATGACTTCCTGAGAAAACTCCGAGCTCAATTTGAGGATTCCTCTCGAACCCAAGAAGCAGACACAGGCATAAAAGTGATGAAGCAAAGGGATCAGGCCACAAAAGAAATTGTGCAAGAATTTCACCACTTAGCAGGGAGATTAAGAAATTGGCCCGAACGGATTCTCATGCATTACTTCAAAGAATGCTTGGATGAGGAATTATTGAAAATATGTTTATGCAGAGCACCAGGAGAATTAATCCATGAGTGGTACCAGGTGGTCATTGCAGATGCTGTCAATAAGACAGCATCACTGAGCTGCACCAGAGAAACAACCCAAGAGACAACTTAGTCACCGGACCACCCCGTAACTGCGACCAATCCCATCAAATGCTTCTGATGTGGACAACAGGGCCATCAAACCTTGGAGTGTTTGGCACCAGCCCCTGTGCCACAAGTGAGAGCGCCCACTCCAGCCAAGCTGAAAAAAGCCTGCAGAAGACCAGTCGAGAAGGGGAAGTTCATCTGTCAAGCCGTGGAGGTCCCCCTCCCCAATGCTACGGGGGAGGAAGGAACTCCAGTCCCTGACATGCTAATAATACAAAGTGAAGATACTGAAGAAGATAACCCAATGGTAAGTGAAACCATCCACCCCTTTCTAATAAAAGCGAGACTAATCGTGCCCAGAACAGGGACCCAGAACAGAGAACATAGAGACCATCATAGATACGGGCTGTACCTGCTGCCTCATCAGTCCGGCCATAGTGGAAAAATTGGGGATAAATACAAAACCCCTAAGAAATCCCATCCGATTTGAACAAGTAGATAGGTCACTAATAGGAGGCCAACCTGTCACGTTTTTTATCGAAGAGCTAAAGCTAGAGATGGGAAAGCACTGGGAATTAATTAGCTTTTTTCTGTCTCAGACTTTCAGAGTTTCTGTCTCAGATTTATCATTCCAGGAGCTTTTTCTGCTTATGAGAATAGGATATAGTCCATCTACCTGATAAAAGTATTTGAGCAAACAAAATCTGATTAAAAAGAATAAAACATGCCTTCTTGTTGTAGTCTTCTAAGTCTCCCATGTTGGAATCTATAATTCCTCAGATATTGCTGAACGACCCATCTAGAAAATCTCTTAACAACTGTGGTGAGTTCAATGGCTCTGATAGGATAATTAAGAGATATTCCAGTTTGGATTCTATTGGGGAGAGAAAAATGTATGACTTAGAACTATATCAAGCATTTCCCAAGGAAAGGCAAACAGTCTGATGAGATTCTTGTGAACTGGTAAAACAACAATAAAGAAACTGCTTTACGTACAATATGTCCATTGTTCTGGTTGACTGCACCTGACATTAATCTTGCCAGAATCACTTTAACTTCCCTTATACTGCCTTCTCCTTTCAGCCATTGAATCTACCCCAGGAATGGCCAACTGAAAGATGCAGCTCAGCAGCATGTAGAGGATATGATGGACTGTATATAGTTAATTAGGGCATCTAATCCAGTGTCTCTCCTAACATTTGGCTCATTTTCCCCTATTATACTGGCTCTCTTTATCCTAAATCTGGCTTCTGATACACAAGCCTCAGTGAATGGCAACCACCAACTTCTCAGATGATCCAGCATCTCAACGTCAACTCAATTCAGTACTTTAGGGCCTCAGGTGCTTCTTCTTTAAACAAATTAAAAATAAAGTCCAAAAGAAGGAGCTGTCTGCAATGTGAAATTTTCCTAACAATTGGATCTTTTTAGTAGTAGTACTATTTTCTCTCTTTTTAAAGAGCAGTATTGTTTTCACTGAAAGGAGCAAATCTCCCACCTGAAAAGAAATTCAGGAAAATCATTTATTTTACTGCCTACAGGTTTGATGGAGTATCTTTGAAAGGTCACTTACGTCCAATTCTAACTCTGACTCTAACATAGGGGGCATGTAAATCATACACTTTTTTTTCCTAATGGCTGAGGGCTGCTATAGGCCTCTGAGTGTGATAAAGGAAGCCTTTTTTCAAAAAGCAGTGATAGGTTCACTATAAAAAGGAAAATTTAATTAATTAAATTTAAATATAGTTGATAGGGTGCAGTCTTACGTCACAATTTCCCTTCACTTTCTCCAATTGACAGGGTATCCAAATACCAATGGACTAAAATGACTTTCCCCAAATATTAAACATTACAATTTAGTAATATCTTTTGTGGCTTGGGCCTCGTGCTCTTAGGCAGAAATTCTGCCTTTAGAGAATACCTGCATGAAATTTCTTTATTTTGGTTTATCTATAAGTAAAAATGGTCTTCTAAGTTTCCTGGTTCATAATAGAGACATTTGCTGTGGACTTTTTTCTGAATCTATTTCCATTTTTACTCTTTCTTTATCCATCTTCCCTTTCCCTTCCAGCATTTCCATCTTTCTATCATCTGACAGCCTTCACTCTACAGCCTATCTCTTTGTGCATTCTCCATCTTTAGGGACTGCAAAGAAGAGGCACCTTATTAACACTACCTAATGGAATTCAGTTTGCACACTATGAAATGCCTAATGCTCAGGCCAAGGAAAATAATGGACTGTCTTGCTACTGAATGATGGAAGTACTGGCTCTACGTGGCCGTTCATTTTGGAGAACATTGTTTTTCTTTCAAGTTGTTAATTGAAAAGGAAAAAAAACTGACAAGGAACTCAAGTGTCAATGGATGAAGATTAAAAAAAAACACTTTGACAAAATAAATGGAATGGAAATGAAGTTACTTGGAAATGTAAAAGGCATAAAAAATCCAAAATGTCCATTTATAGGACTGCAATAAAAACTTTATCAAGATGGTCTATTATGGGTTGTTCCTCTGTCCTGGTCCTATTAGACCTCTCAGCGGCTTTTGCTACCATCGACCATGGTATCATGCTGCGTTGGTTGGAGGGGTTAGGAATGAGGTTGCGGTGGTTCTCCTCCTTCCTCTCTGACTGTACGCAGTCTATGTTGGCAGAGGTCGACCTCAAGGCGCCTTGTCTGTGGGGTGCCGCAAGGGTCGGTCCTCTTGCCCCTCCTGTTCAACATTTATGTGAAGCGGCTGGGTGAGATCATCCATGGTTTTGAGGTGAAGTTCCATCAGTATGCTGATGATACTCAGCTGTACATCTCCACCCCGGACCACCCCAATTAATGCCCTTGACGTGATGTCCCGGTGCCTGGAGGCCGTGCAGATCTGGATGGGGAGAAACAAGCTCAGACTCAACCCCTCCAAGACCGAGTGGCTGTGGTTTCCGGCGTCCCGGTATAGCCAGCTGGCTCCATCGCTGACTATTGGGAGTGAGATCTTGGCCCCCTCAGAGAGGGCTCGCAACGTGGGCGTCCTCCTGGATGCACGGCTCTCTTTAGAAGATCATGAGACGGCTGTGGCCAGGAGGGCTTTTTATCAGGTTCGCCTGATTCACCAGTTGCGTCCCTTTCTGGACCGGGATGCCTTATGCATGGTGACTCATGCCCTTGTCACTTCCCGTCTGGACTACTGTAATGCTCTCTACATGGGACTCTCCTTGAAGAGCACTCAGAGGCTCCAACTGATCCAGAATGCAGCCACGCAGGTGATTATGGGAGCGACACGGTGCACCCATGTAACACCATTCCTGTGTGAGCTGCACTGGCTCCCGGTGGTCTTCCGGGTGCAATTCAAGGTGCTGGTTACCATCTTTAAAGCGTTCCATGGCTTAGGACCTGAGTACTTACGAGATCGCCTTCTGCCACTGACAGCCTCCCACCGGCCAATACGCTCCCACAGAGAGGGACTCCTCAGGGTGCCATCAGTCAAACAATGTCGACTGGCAACCCCCAGGGGGAGAGCCTTCTCTGTGGGGGCACCTGCCCTCTGGAATGAATTTCCCCCAGAGATTCGTATGATCCCTGACCTACGTACCTTTTGCCGTTCAACAGGCTGGGCTGGCTTAAGAACGAATTTTAATGGGTGTTTTAGTTTTTAATATATAGCCAAATTATTTAATATGTTTTAAACTGTTTTTAAATTTTATGGATATACATGTTTTATTATGGCTGTGCACCGTCTTGAGTCCCTCGGAAGAAGGGTATAAAAATTTAAATAATAAATAAATAAATAAATGAGACTTGTGGAGGCATTAGTAAATTGATCTAGAATCTACAGTTTCTTGGTCCAATTTCTCCTTTTGTTCGTTGAAGATCAGTCCCAAATTCTGAGTACCCAGGCATTTCTTTCTTTGGTCTTTATTGCCACAAACTGTATGTACCACCAAAAAACAGATGCAGGTGATCACTAATGCACCCAAGCACAAATAAAAATGCAGCTAGCCCTGCATTTTAATTTTATATATCATAAAATGCTTCTAAGTGAGACCTAAGAGATGATTTTACATGTGCTGGAATGAAAGAGTTATACGCTATAGTTAGTTGAATGCTGTGCTTATATGTTAAAGTAGTTTCTCGAACTGATAACTATGCTTCATCTTTGATTAACGTGATAAATCCACATTCCTAAAGGAAAGGAAGATAAAAAAAGTTTCAAAAATAACATGTCTAAATTAAATTATAATAAATTAGATGCTTATTCGATTTCAATTTCACAACTGAATTAGTTAAATAAGCAGTTTAAATAATATATTTTATTTTATTACTACATTACATTACATATATTATATTATTATTACTAATATTAATATAAATAATAATATACTTTAAATGTATTAAATATAACTTTCAGCAAAAGTTTTAAGGACTGTATCCAAAACTTTTGGGACCATGTACATCCCTAGAACTTCAGATTCTGCATCGCTATTCCATGTAGGATAGCCATGGTCAATTTTCAATAAAGCTTAATCTCTTGTTACATCTGAACTAAGGGAATCATGAATCTAATTAATTGGACATCTGAATTGACCAAATCATGAATCTGGATAAGTCTATAGTGAACTCTTGACTGTTTAAGCCTCATTATTGCTCTTCAGGAACACAAATGAGAATGAGAGATAATAAATTTGAGAAAAAGTCCCAACTGTGTTAGGATAAGAGGAATTCAAGAAATGAGTACGCTTGTCCTCCCAGTATACTTCAAGTAAAAAAAAATATGAGAAAATGAAGTCACAATTGTATACATGCAACCACAGAAAATAAGATGTACGACAGGTTTAAAATTAAACCTAGATCTTCAGGAACTGCAGTGCTGATTTCCAAAAGAGGCTGGCTGTCATCAGTAAAGGAGGTGACTTGGTAACCCAAGACTCTCTCTGTACCTATCAGCTGTGACACATGGAAGGACACTGTGAAGGACCTCTCATCTGTCATGCCCAAGCACATTGAGGGAAAAGCAACACTACCTGACTCTGTTATCAAAACAGGCGTTCATAGAATCACAGATCCTAGAGATGAACAGCTGGAAATGGACATTGAGTGCATCAAGTCAAACTTTTGTTTAGTAGAGGGAGACAAATGAAAAATTTCCCCCCAAAAATGTACATCTAGCCTCTGCTTGAAAAAGCCAGTGAAGAGGAATCTTCCATCTGTCCAGGTAATTGGTTCCACTGTTGAAATATTCTTATAGTTTTCTAATACTTCTTTAGAATTTATGTCTGCTCACCATAACTCCTACATAATGGGAGTTATGGGAAAGCACGGCATCCCATAAACTCTTGAATCATAACCAAGCTGTGTCTGCAAAAGAAAGCAAACTTTATTGCATCAAGGAAGTTCTATGTTCTCACCGTCACCATTAATAAAACTGAGGAAAATCAGTTAAATGAAAACCTTTATAGGTTTTATGGGAATAATTATTTAATGTAATATATTTCATTTATGTCCACCTTACAGACTAGTTATGGAAGATTTCCAATTATTCATTGTTTCTATTATTGTAATAAACAAGGCAAAGGTCTTAAGACTTGCCTAATAAACAAAAGAGACTCAATGTATTCTGTCTGGTGTTTGATTTATCTAGAAAACCAATAAAATGGGTTTTTGTCTTCATTTTTGTTAACCACATTTTTTTTTCATTGCTTATGCTTTATAAAAACCCCTAATATCTAAATATTATATTAATGCTGGCTGGGGAATTCTGGAAGTTGAAATCTACAAAGCTTAAAAATTATCAAGGTTGAGAAACACTGTCTTACATATTTTCTACCTTAACTTATCAGAGGTTGGGATGTCTAAAGAGAGGTAAAGGAGGCTTTTAAATTCATCTCTGCTTAGAAGTATATTCAAAATCCAATATCAAGAAGACTTAGCATATTAACCACTGAAGCTGACTCAGAAGAGTTACACTTCAAGAGAGAAAAGACCTTAAGAACTCATGTTCTTCTTCTCAAGTGAAGTTACTCAAACTACTATACTAAGAATAATACTGGAGGCAAAGTCAACATACATGGGAACAGTAAAGGTATAAATCACAATGGCCTTGGTAGTAATATATATGGATTGATTGTCTGGAAATTTCCAAAATAATGCAGTCCTGAGACCATAGAAAGCCTTAGATAGTCAGTCTAGAATTTTTATTGTACACACAATACTGGGATTGATGGCCAGTTTCAATTGATACAGATTATGTTCCGTAGAATTTACCCCAAATTTTTTAACAGCAGTTCAAATAAGACACTCCATTATGTACCCGGGTATTATATATCAGGTCTATTAATGAATACCTTGTCTGGAAGTTCATCATTCATGATTGACTGTGATGCTGGAACACAACCTTCCGGAAATGGAAAAGAAGGGCTGGTTCACAAAGACAGATATATGCATGAAAAGCATGATATAAAAAAGATCAGTCAGCTCAAGGACTGCATCTGGCTTTACACAATATGCTAAGAGCTCGTTTCCCAAAATTGGCTGATCTATCTATCTATCTATCTATCTATCTATCTATCTATCTATCTATCTATCTATCTATCTATCTATCTAAAAATGGTTCTGTGTATGTGTGCACGTATATTCCAGCATGACTCTGGAATGCCTCAAGCAATTTCAACCAAATTTGGTACACAGAATACTTACTCTCTGGAAAAAAATACTGTGGGGGTAAGACACCCCTAACACCCTTCGGGGTGTGTGTTTCTGTTAAGATACAGCCTGTTGTGCCTTAAAATGGCATCTACTGTACTGCCTTAAAATGGCTTCTATTGTACAGCACAGTGGAATTGCCGTGATAACTGCTTCATAGTATTCCACAAGGAGGATTTTCCCCCTGGTAAGGGGAAAATCCAACATTAGAAATTACATTTGGTCCAGACATTTTTAATACAACAGGGTTGCAACTCAGCCTGCCTGCACCACTACAAGACTGACACAACGTACTTCACGCAGAAAAGAACTACAACATCAAACAGATTAGTGCATATATCAAGAAGAAGAAGTCACTTCTAAATCAAGATCAGAAAAAAGCATACCAAATGACCATTGATCCACTAGCAAAACAACAAGGTGGTGTCATTTTACTTGATGCTTCTGGGGGCACAGAGAAAACATTTTTAACTAATTGAATTCTCACCAAAATCAGGGCTCACCGTGAAGTTGCTCTTCCTGTCTAATACAGGATTGGGATAAATAAATACCCAGGCAATGCTGGGTTATATTATGAAGAGATTCAGGAGTTCTAAGGGATAAATGAAATCCTTAAAAACTAATAAGCCTTAAGGTACCCATATTACCTCTTAATCCTTTCTCCAATATGTTAAAAAGTTTAAAAGTTTCACTTCCCTGCACTTCTGGGGGAGGTATGATAAACTGAATATGAAATGAAGACAGAAGGTTTCCCACTTGTGCCCCAGAGAAGGAAACCTCAGGACATTGGTTTTCTATGGGTTTGAGTAGTCATTTTATTCTCAATTGCAGCACAGACCTTTAAAGAACAAATTTCACTTTCACGTTCTGAAGTTGCTTATTAGCTAAGCCCCAGATGATCGGGAGGAAATGGGGATTTTGCAGTAACCTTTCCCCGGATTGGAGAGGGAATGGAGATTTTACAGGATCCTTCCCATGCCACGCCCACCAAGCCACACCCACAGAACCAGTAGTAAAAAATTTTGAAACCCACCACTGATGCACACATATGCTCAGAAACAAAAAGATTTATTACAATTTAGGCAGATTACAGCAAACAAGAATGTGATTTAAATGCTTAGCAAAAGTCCTTACTTGGAGAGAGGTGAATATAGTCCAAATACGTTCCAAAACTCATAGGATGCCAAATCAAGTAATCAGCCAAATCAAAGATCAGGGATCACAAAGGAAAAGCAGGGATGATTTCTATGCCAGTCACTTTGGAAAAAAAAGCAAATTCACCTAACGTGGAGTTTTCCAAGCAGGCTGGAAGTAGGTCTGAGAATCAAAATCCTGGATGACCTGATCAGGTGTTTTCTATATCATTCAAATTGTACTATGGAAACTGACATATGAGAAAAGCTGGCTGGAATGTGGATTCAGAGCTTTGGTCTGCTCAGGGAGGAATAATCTAACTAGGGAAGGAAGTCTGAATCCATCTCAGTCACAATAACATAAAGCCAACTAAGGACAATGCCAGCAGAGAGGACCAATATTGCTACTACTCTGAACAGAATTTGTCCTCTCTACTGTGTCCTTCAAATCCCTAAAAATGGAGTATGGCCGCTTTCATTATCACAATTTTCCTTTTCCAAGTGTATCTATTTTTACCTTGATGCTTCACTAGATATGATTTTACATTATTGCTGTTTGTGGTTAATTTGTTTTTGAGGTCCTTGGTGCTCTCTGAGCTTGCTTGTTTTCTTGCAGATGTTTCATTACCCAAACTAGGTAGTGAAACATCAGTGCTAATGATGTTACCTAGTATGGGTAATGAAACATCTACAAGTAAACAAGCAAGCTCAGGGAGCACTAAGGACTCCTCATGTCAACCCTGAGCTACAAATATTCTCCTTTAATTTGTTTTTGTTTGCTTATTTGTCTTTATAGTGCTAAATTTCAAGAACTGCCATGAAATATCCTTTGATATATCATTGATACCATTGATGGTACAAAAATATTTAGGAGTAAAAATGATTAATTCTAGTTTTTTTATTCCTGTTTCCTTCACATTACAAGGCCAACACAAACATAGTTCTAGAAATAGTGTGTAATAAAATGCCTAAAAATGGGAAAAGGGGACTATTAGCAAATTAGTAATAACATTGCTAATTTAATCAATTAATAATAGTAAAGGAAACATCTGAAAATACCACATTATATTTGTAATTTCATGTCATTTAGTTTGGTGTTACTATCAAATATAGCAGATATGTTTTCTGTTTTTTTTCTCTCTTTGTATTAATTATTGTCAGTAGAATAAATCAGGAGCTTGTTTTATACAAGAGCACATACTCTCCTTTAAAGCAAATTTCTATTTCTTCTTTCTGGGGGCGCTTATTTAATAGCATATGATGAAATGTCAACATGAATTAGGAAAAATAACATTCTCTATTAGACACTAGGTAGCTATTAAAATGAACTCCATATATAGGTCAATTGGTCAAGAGATGAGAGGAATGTTACTGGTTGATTGATCTCTTGAATATATCTTCATAGAATCTTGCCAACAATTATATATTCTTAAAATCTATTTTTAGAGGGCGGCAACATTAGTGCAACTATGGACTATGATCTTGCATTCTAATTTAGCAGCATGACAGCCAAGTTCTTATGCTTATTTGTGGAATAGGAAGAACTTTAAAAAGCAGAAAGGACACATTATTAATACCAAAACCGGAGTTTATAAAACATTCTTGTTCCTCACTTAGATCATGGACTTTCAAATGTTTTTATAAAAGTACTTTCCCCTAATACTGTTGATAAAGAAAATGCTTTGGTCTAGAAATCCATCAAACTATGAGATCTGAAGGGTCAAAGTTCAAAGATTATGTAATGCTTGTTGTTGTAGGCTTGTTTATAGGAAAATTCTCTAGATGTAGCTGTTCCTGAAAATGCCTGCAACAAGATATATTTAAAAGGCATGATAGACAAGAATTTAGATGTATCTGTTTGAAAAAGTATCTATAAAAGATAAATTGGCCATATGGCTTTGACTTTCAGGAAGTGTAGTTCTATCACATGTGAATGGCAACTGAGCATTTGGCTTATTTACCAAAAATGTTGTCACATTAATCTGAAGGATTTTCCATTTTACAGGCAAACGGATATGAAAGACTTTATAGAAAATAGCAAAGTCAAAAATCTTATAATATGTGATTCACTAAATCAAGCACATTACATTAGAGTCACAAGATAGCTCAGCAGATGAAGATTAAATCTCAATCCTGTGACTTTGAGCTTGTTTGGATGTTCTAAAAAGAGAGTGCAACTGTTATATACCCTTGACCAACGATTGGTATACTTCTTCCAAATGGGATGGTTGTCCTTTTCCATTAACACTTGAATAATGTTTTTTATTTCAATACACATTCAGATTTCATTGCAAAGAAGATGGTAGGAGAGAAATAATCTGGGCCTTCTTGGATGTTGTTAGAGTTGCAAGGTTCCTTACTAGAATAATAATGAACCCTGAATCTCTAACAATGTCAAAGGAGGCCAGATTATTTCTCTCCTACCATCTTCTCTGCACTATGATTATTACTATTTTATTTCTTCCTCTCGAACACTGAATTCACTGTTTTATAGGATGTGGACATTGAGCTAAAGCCATCCTCTTTGGGGAGGTTGACCATTTGCATTTCTTAATTGGTCAAAATGCTCCATCTGTGTGCCAGATCTAGCCAGAAAATCAAACAATTGTTTGGCATCTAAATATATATTCCTTAGGACTTACAAGCAGAATAATAATGATGGATAGTATTACCATATAGAAAGGATTTTATGGGAGAAACCTTTTTGAGAAAAACATGTGAATTCTGTCTATTCAAAGATCTCAGCATGGAGACAATAATGCTTTATTTGGTTTTGTTGTGTGATAGGAATTTATCTCCCAGCCTATGAAAAGTCAGAACACCTTTCAGCATCTATTTTTCTAGCTAATTGAAATAGATAGGTCCAATCCCCAAAACTGCCATAGGGAATAAAGTCTAAGAATGTGGAATTGTCCTTAATTCCAATGAAATCAGTAGAACATATTACAGAGAGTGAGGGAAAAAAGGTTGGAAACACCTAGGAAAAATGTAAGTCAAATATTCCACATCAATAGAATACATTTAATTGCTTCCCTGTCCATTATGTATTTTTATTGCTTGCTGTCTGCATGG
The DNA here is from genome assembly GCF_059756535.1 of Pantherophis guttatus. Lineage (NCBI taxonomy): Eukaryota > Metazoa > Chordata > Lepidosauria > Squamata > Colubridae > Pantherophis > Pantherophis guttatus. Next base: position 41,606,991 of record NC_142065.1, on the reverse strand, counting down.
TTCTTGGCCCAGAGGAATGCATTTCATGTGATCTTTCCATATATTTGATTCTCAGTTTTGTATAACTGGTTTCCCATGAGCCAAATCTGATGGGGATTTGTGCACAGCTTTCACAACATCAGGGATTCTGGCAGATCTGTCTGCTTTTCATGGGTCACTTGCCTCCAAAGTAGTTCCAAATGAAACAAAAGGCTGCTGGATAATTGGAGGCCATCCATTGTGTTTGATGATCCCATTAGCTCCTGTAGAGAATGCCAGCCTGTGATTCTCAGGTACCTCTTCCTTGATTGATACCCATTTGCATTCTGCACAGAGGCTGCAGAGCCATTATGGTGAGGCTGTTTGTTACGCAGAGCCCAATTAATGAAAGGTTAGGATGCAATTAAAAACCATAAAGTGCTCTTTATCTCTGGATGAGGTTTATCTGACTACTTGAAAACTCTGCGCATCTATATGAAGATGTTCTTAAAGGCTGAAGCATATTTTTTTTCTGTCTGTAGCTCTCTTGTTATGTACATGTTTGATTTTCTGGAAGAGGTGAAATGGGAAGGTAGGCTCAAATCAAAGGCTAATTTATTGGCAGTCATGCTTTGTATATATGCTATTGGGTTTTCTGAGCCTGAAGCACATAGTATGTCAATTATGTTTTCAAGCTCATACATAGGCTGTCAGGAATAATGTCAACCTCAGCTATACATCCAAGGGAAAGTAGCCCATTTGGGTTTAGTACAATGGAATCTCAGAAACAAGTCACACACATGAACACATTAGTGAGCAAACAAACAAAAAACATCTAGTTTCAATCCAGTTTACACAGCTGCAGAAATAAAAGTCCTTGGATATATTATTCCTTAGCTGGGGAAGAATACTCCTTGGCTGCGAATAAAAAAAAAACCTACAAGAAGAAGCCAGGGTGAATAATTTGTTAGAATATAACTTTGTATGTACTGGCTCTCTGAACCAGTGGTGGGTTGCCCCCGGTTCGCACCGGTTCTATAGAACCGGTAGTAAAACTGGCGGGAGGCTTCGCCCACCGACCCCGACGTCATCAAAATGCTTCCATGCATGCGCAGAAGAGTACGTGCATGCAGCCCTGCTGTGAACCGGTAGTAAAGGTAAGTAGAACCCACCCCTGCTCTGAACCTATAAACCCAGGGGTGAAATGCTCTCGGTTCAGACTGGATCACCCGATCCGGTAGCGATGGAAGCGGGTGATTCGGAGAACCGGTAGCAAAAATCCCTGCCCCCCCCCATGCCCAGCTGAGCAGCACAATCATCAGAGACTTTTTTTTAATTTTTAAAAGCATTTTTCTACAACCTCTTTGGCTGAAAAATGCTTTAAAAGTAAAAAAAAAAAAAAGCCTCTGATGATCACGCGGCTCAGCTGGGATCATCAGAGGCTTTTAAAAGCATTTTTTCTACAACCTCTTCGGCTGAAGTGGTTATAGAAAAAATGTTTTTAAAGGGAAAAAAAGCCTCTGCCGATCAGGCAAGTCAGCTGGGATCCTCAGAACTGGTAATAACATTGGCTGGCCACACCCCCGAACCAGTCCCCGGCCCAGTCGCCACTTGCTTACCCCGCCCACCTCATCAGAGGCTTTTTTTTTACTTTTAAAAGCATTTTTTCTACGCCTCTTCAGCCGAAAAAATGCTTTTAAAAGTAAAAAAAAAAAAAAAGCCTCTGATGATCGTGTGACTCAGCTGGAATCCACAAAGTCTTTTAAAAGAAAAAAAACCCCTTTTTTTTCTTTTAAATGCCTCTGACGATCCAAGCTGAGTTGCCTGATAGGCAGAAACATTTTTTCTTTTAAATGCCTGATCGTTAGAGGCATTTAAAAGAAAAACAGTCTCTACCAATCAGGCAACTTAACTTGGATCGTCAGAGGCATTTAAAAGAAAAAAAGTCTCTGCTGATCAGGCAACTCAGCTGGGATTGCTGAAGAGGTTGTAGAAAAAATGGTTTTAAAAGTAAAAAAAAAATTGGCCACACCCACCCAGTCACATTACCCCACCACCACCAAGCCACGCCCACAGAACCAGTATTAACAAATTTTAGATTTCACCACTGTATAAACCGAATGACCACTACTTCATATTCTGCATTTTACATCATTCCTTATCTAAAAGACCCACTTTGCCCATCATTATCTTTTCCTATTGGTCAGACAGTCATGGGTCTTAACTCTTGTCACACCTAAATCACTCAGGCTTTCCTACCACCAATTTATTTCATGTTATTTTTAATTTTCTTGCACAAAAGCACCAGCTTCAAGAATATTTTCTTTGACAAATCTAACTTTAGTGGTTTTTTTCCCCTCTGTACCTTCTTTCTAAACTATAAATCTACTTGCTATCCAACACAATTCTCTCCCCCCACTCCCCATGCATATTACAAAGATTATTGTGTAAATATCCAGGATCTCCACACAAAGTTCATGGTCTATCCCCATTTTTTGTACATGTTAAGTTATAAGCTGACAATGTGTTCAACAAAGGAAAACAAACATAAAGATGCTGTCTCCTATCACATTTTTTTTCTCATTGCCTGGTTATACTAAGCATATTTTCTACAGTGTTGTGTGTCTTTTTGACATCTGTTATTAAACTGCCTGACCTTTTTCAAGAGAGGGGAGAAAAATGAGTGAATAAATTATATGCCAAAGTAAATCTCATAGAGCTTTTCCATGTGTCAGTAGTGAGAGGGGAGAGCATAAGTCTGGAAAACCATCTCATATCAGGGGTCACAGATACCAGCTGTTGCCTTTATGGAGTGTTTATTGAATTGTACGCTCACAGAGGCTAATACTGAATCAATGAAATTTCTCCCAGTCTAAGCCTTCTATAAAAAGCACCTGATCTTTAAAAAAAAAGGAGGGGGGATAAATGACCTTCAAAGAGAAGGAGAAGGTTCTTTGTAGCTAATTAATAAAAGTCTATCAGAATTTTAGAGGGCTGTCAAGCATATAGAAAGAGCAACTGCTGTCTTGGCATAGTCTACCACAGTGGTGAAAAGCTACCGGTTCGCACCGGTTCGAATGATCTGGTAGTAATAAAATTACCGGTTCGGGCAAACCGGTTGTGAAAAAAAAGCTACCGGTTCCTCTGAACTGGTATTTCTGACAATCAACTGTGCAGCACGATTTAAAATCGCTAAAAGGCAGGAAATCCTGCTTTCTAGTGAATCTAAATCACGCGGCACAGCTGTCCCCCCCCACTGTTCTACTTACCTTCCCAAGCCTCCTTTTTCTGTGTGAAGCGCATGTTTGGCGTGCACTGTGCATGTGCATGCACACAGCATGCATTTGGCACGCACTCTGCATGCACAGTCAGCGAACCAGTGGCAAACTGGTTCAGATTTCACCATACCATTTCCTCCTTTATTGTATTAGTTTTCTATTTGTTTTCATGAAATCTTTTATGAAATGGAACATTTACAAATAGCCTGATCTACTATCTCATTCCGCTACACCTGGAAAGACAAGTCAGTTCTTTTTCTGTCTTGTATATTATTTAGAGAAAGAAATATCAGGGGTATCTGAAATAGCTTCAGATAACTCATTCAGTAGGCCAATGATTTGCAAGATGACCATGCACTATATCTGAACTGCATGCCTTACAAAAACAGTGTTTAAACTGTAGGGAAACAAGACACTGCTTGTTACTTTAAGTTTTTTTTAATGTTCATTATGCGGAATAATTAAAACAAATACTGATATCAGGAACTGGAAAATTTTGAGTTCAAAAAAAGTAATGGGAAATTATTTTAATATATGATCATAGCAGTGAGATTATTGTATGCATAAAGATGGGAAGATCTGACTCCTACCAGTTATGGACGAATGGTTGATGAAGTTGAGACATTTTGAAGAAATTGATAAATTATCAATTAAAATTAACACTTTACTTATTAAAGAGATTATCTAATTTTTTTGCTGGCTAGAAGCCTTCTGGGCTTTTTTTGTAAAAATGAAAAAAAAAGTGACTTTGGATAATTAACAGGATAGATTATAGAATGAAGAATAATATGATGCAACTTTAGAGAGAGGTTAAATATGAAATAATAGAAAATACTTGTAGCTCAAGTTTTAGATTTTGGCAGTGGTTTATTCTCCAAGCGTGTTTCAATTTAGTTTCTGAACGTTTTGGTACCAGACTAGGTAACATCATCAGCAGGATTTTCTTATCCTATTCTCCTTAGCTTATAAATGTCTTGTGTGCCACTATTACTGGTTAGCCAGTCATGTGGTTGTTTGTTTCTTTGGAACTATATTTAAATTTGTATTTATAACTTCTATGAAGAATATTGCAAACCACTCCTTTATACCTTTTCCTTTCTTTTCTATTATTCTTTAACTTTTTTTTCCTTTTCTTGAACCGTTTGCTTTTTCTTTTATTTCTTTTTTCTTCCTTACTTTCTATTAGTTTGTGTTAGCTTTTATCTTCCAGTTTAAAAGTTTTAATAAAAATGATATATAGAAAGTTTTGAATTCAGGCCAGATCATGTGTCAAATTCCAAGGAACATATGCCATGCCAGTCCAAAAGTGAAGTGATGTTAGCATTCAGCTAGTGATCACATCCTCAGTGCTTCATCAAAGGTTGAGTTTAAAGATTCAATTAAAAATGCTAGTTATCAATAAACTTCACTGGGTATGACATTGGTCTACTTACGTTTGTTTTCTAATTGATCCCTTTCTTCCAGCATATTAAAAAATGAAAAAGCAGAGCTTGAGCTTCTTTAAGACAGGAAAAGATATACTGTAAGAAGTAAATTAATCACAGAACCCCTTGGCAAATGTTTGTATTGAACACATGGTGCACTTCTATTGATGACTATCCATCCTCCTACAAGATGATAATGCGTTACATATTTTGTTAGTATGCCAAGGTTGATGATAAATGTGGGTGAAACACAGTGCCAGAATTCTATACTGTTTTCCTTGTCCTCAATGCTGAACTGTTCCTGTTGCTAGTTCAGTCACAGAAAATAAATGCAAAATGCTGCCCACTTCTCGAGCGTTGGAGTTTGTATGTATGGCAATATGAATAAGGGAATGTGTGCATAAGGATATGAAAATATTCAATTCAGAATTTCAATTGGAAGATAATTAGATCAAATCAAATTGTTTTCCAAACTGACTCGGCAAGTCAGTCTGAATGTCAGGCATAAGTAACTAGGAACAGGAATTTAGTTCAAAGCATTAAAGTTTATTTCATGCTATCTATACACAGGAATCTGATATGATCTGATTCAAGGGGGTCTGGACTTAGGAGTGATGACCCAGGGCCTGGCACAGAGATAACATACACAGCTGGCAGTTCAAACTACCCCTTTATTGCTCCAAATTACCCCCAACACGCCCATGTTTCTGGCAAGTCCTAGAGCAGAGGTCTCTTGTGGAAGTGTAGCGAAACTGATGGTGCATTTGACCCCTCCCTTTGGTTCAGCCAGTTCATCTCCTACATTGAATAGACAAATTGAATTGGATGCCTTCACATTAATTTGGATGATTCGGTTCATTTTTTATAAATATTTTTAATGAATCAATTCAAAATTCTGAATTTTATTTGATTACTTTTCAAAATTAGTTTTTTACCTAATTCATACATCTTTTGTATGATTCTACATACATGTATATACACATCTATATATGTATTTTCATGTCTAAGTCTTTGACAATCATTTTATCCATTCCATTATCCATTCCATAGTAATTATGTATTACTGTGCAAACTTACAAATATTAGAGAACATATGCAGCAAAGTTCCACACTCTGTACAATAACACTTTTGCATAACCCATCTCTTCATTGTTGCTCATATACATTGTTTCAAAGGTAATATCTTTAAAAATGTATAGAATATTTTTGCATTAAAGTTGAAGAAGATTCTAGTTATTCAAAGTTGGGCCTTTTCTGCATCATTCTAATCTCTGAAACTTTTAAGGGTCATCTCTCTGTTGGCCGGCAACCGTAATTCCAAGCCTGGCATGTCTGATTTTAACTTCCAATAGATGTTCCTTTAATCATATAAGGATAGAGTTGGAAAGACCATATAAGTCAACCCATGTTCCATGCAGGAATCACTTAAAAAAATAGGACAATTTTTCTATTTTTTTCCAGAATTCTGAGGCGAAGGAGACTCCAAAGTATTCAAAATATCATCCGATTGATACCAATACTGTCTATTTTTAGGATTAATGGTGTTTACTAGAATTCTGAGAATACTTTTAGCTTTATCACGCTTGAGGAAGCCATGTTTCATAGTAAGGAAGAGCCCTGAGACAATTTCTCAAACCTATTTACAGTATAGAGCAGTGATGACTAACCTTTTTGCTGTCGTGTGCCAAAAGCGGGGGGAGTGTGTGTGTGTGGGTCATGCATGTATGCGTGCCCACACCCATAATTCAATGCACCCTGCATCCCTGGGCATACATGCGTGACCTCCCCCTGCACACCCCCTGCTTTTGGCACGTGATGGCACTATGGGCCCAGTATGCTTGTTTTTTGCCCTCCCCAGGCTCCAGAGCCTTTCTAGGAACTGGAGAGGATGAAAATGGCCTTTCCCACCCCCCCCAGAGGCCCTCTGGAGGCTGGAAACAGCCCATTTCCCGACTTCTGGCAGGACCAGAAGGCCTGTTTTTCACTCTCCCAAGGCTCCAGAGGCTTTCTAGGAGCCTGGGGAGGGCAAAAACTGCCTTCCCCACCCCCCTAGAGGCCCTCTGGAGGCCGGAAACAGCCCATTTCCTGACTTCTGGTGGGGCCCGGAAGGCCTGAAAATCAGCTGGCAGGCGTGCACATGCGGGCTGGAGCTGAGCTAGGGCAATGCTCGCATGCCCACAAATAAGGCTCCGCATGCCACCAGTGGCACACATGTCATAGGTTTGCCATCATGGATATAGAGAGAATGGCTGTGTTATCTCTGTACAGCCTAATTTAAAATGTTTATTGTCTATTGAGGGAGAAGGAGAAACTCTGATCTTGGCAAAGTTTGTACCATCTATTTTACAGTTGAAAAAAATGGCTTCCTAAATATATCTCTGTATTACCCATTTTGAAAGCTATGGCTTGAGAGATAACCTTGAAGACCACAAAGGACATACATTGTATTATTCTTCTGAAGAGGTCAGTGAAAAAAGTGAGCAGTTTCTCCCATAATTTGTTTCTGGGAATTTAATCAAATGCTATCTTCAAATGTATGGAAATGGTATGATTTCCCCTGAGGGCAGGTATATTTCTCTGCTAAATGCTGGAGGACTCAGCAAAGATCTAATTTGATATACCTTTTCTAAAATCAGCTTGTTCCTGTGCTGAGATGTTATCTAATTGAACAATTTAATGGAAAGGTGTCCAGCATATAGTTTGTTAAATTATACTCAGTAGGTTGATCAATGGACTATTTGTATCACCTATTTTGAACAATGGGCAGCTATATAATTGTACCAATATATGGCTTCTGAAGTGTATAATCAATATATGTAAGAATGTTGGAAATACTTTTCGGCCTAGAGGCTTCACTTTTTTTGTGTGTATCTTCCTGAGGGTCAGAGGAGGCATCATAATATTACCAAAATATACAGAGCAGAATTCTTTGGCCCTTTTTGTACTAAAAAAAAATTGGATAGAATTTAAGAGGAATAACATGTTGTAGTCAGTCTTATAGGTCTTAAAATCCCATCATGTTATTATTCATCCAATCATATTGAAAATGATTAATAACATTTGTTCTGCACATTCATTGAGTTTGAAGTAAAACTTGATAATTTGTCTGCTGTCTGGTTTTGGTCTCTGCATTTTAGACATATTCAGATATCTGTCCTGCCCATCTGCTTTCCTGCAGGTGATTTTTGAACAAAGTAAGTACCACTATGCAATGGAAAGCAATATTACTTTGAACTGTAATTGTTGCATTTCTGCAAAAGCATTAAAGACAAAAATGTATCAGAATCATTTAATGAATAAAATCTCAGTTAGAAGCTATATCAAGCTTGTCCATACTTACAATCTATGATATTAACTTGTATTAGTTATAACACATATAGATAGATATTGGATTCTTGTATATTGCATATAAGTAGATAGTTGTGTACTAGAGATGTACATTATCATTAGTGAGAAAATTATAGTAGGCCCAATTTCCTTATTTCACCAGCCTTTCCTCAAAAGCTGAAAAGATCCGATCCGATTAGCATTTGGATGGAAAACCACCAGAAATTGTCAAATCTTGAACTGGTGGGACATCTAAACAAATAAACAACTTGGAAGATGGTCAGGGCAAACTATTTCCATAATGTTAAGAAAAAGATAGGGATATTTCCATATAGTCGTCGGGAGCTGAGATTAACTTGAATGAACTGCTTTATTGTTGAGTTCTTGGTGTTCTCTGATCTTGGTTGTTGGCTTGCCAACCTTTCATTACTAGACTAGATAACATCTTCAGTATTAGTGTTACCAGTGTTACCTAGTTTGGCAGTGATACATCTGCAAGCAAACAACCAAGCTCAGAGAGAACCAAGGATTCCACAGTTCAACCCTGAGCTACATATATTCTCTTCAATTAATATTTATTTTATATATGCACCTTCTTTGTTTATTTATCAACAAGTGACAGAGTGAAAAGATATATAACAGAGCACTGTTGAGATACACTGTGCCATCAGTCCTTCCATAATGAAGAGATTGGGAGATATTAGTTGTTGGGCAAATCATAAGATATCAATCCTGTCTAGACTTCCAAGTCTCTTCCAATCAAATGATTCTATCTCAAAATATTTTGTGCTTTATCTCAGGTCAGTGTTGGATTCCTTGCTAGAGGAGGCAAGTAAGGAATGGGAGGGGAAAGCCAAGGAAAAGGAGTATTTAGAGCTAGTAACTAGACTAAGAAACAACAAGGTAATGGAATATGAAAGGAGAGAATAGATAAACTTAGTCATCTACAAGTGTTCTCATGGACTTTAAATGTAAAGCAAAAAAAGAATTGTGAAAAGAGAAAAACCCAGGGAATTGGGTAGAAACGATAACAGAGAAAGAATTGTGAAAAGAGAAAAGCCCAGGGAATTAGATACAGGAGATAACATTTTTGTTAAAATGTTTTTTCTTTAAGAATTTCTGCAGTACTGATCTCATCAGTCTGGAAGTATTGACTGTCCTTGCATAGGAGGATCATATTTTTTTATCAGATCTGGTTTGATTTTTTTTTAAAAAATTGCATGTTGTCCAGTCACCTCTACTTGCAGTTCTTTCCTTATTTTGTGTTTGTCTAGAATCTTGTTGCAGAGGCAACTTCAGTTAAATATCTATTTCAGCATCATAAAGTTTTGTCTTTATGGAATTGGATTACTTGTTCTCAAAAGGAAGGGAGAGTGGGAGCATCACAAAGGTTACTGAATGGCATGAGTGGAAAGAAGGATCTGTATTATTTATCAAAGTTTCAGGAAGAGATGGTGCAATACAGTCTTAGATATACAAGTAAATTATTGACTGCAGTATCAAGCATATATGGGCCGAATATGGAAAAACAAATTGTGGCACATAAATGCACTGATTTTAGATAATTAGCTAGATAAATTTAGATAATTTATCAAATGCAAGCTTATGTGAGGCTTATTCTTCAGTTACTGCTGCGCCTTAATTAGAAATACTGAAGCAAAATATGATGCAACATAGATTACCTCCCTTTAGTTACAGACATTAGACAATTATTTTAACTTAGTTACAAATATGAACATTCAATGTTTACTTTTATATGTATATCACTATCATTCATTTATTCATTAAAGCACTCAGATTTTCATCTAATCTCCAAAGCCTGGCAAAGAACTCAGATTAATGAAAGAAAATTGGACGACCCTGTAGATATCCTGTTGATCTAGGATCCATGTAATTGGCTTCTCAAAACCTGGAAAAAAGGATGACAGTTTGCAAAATACTATAAATGCTGAACATCTGCTCATTCTTCTTTCATCAGGAAAATGGGCAGCCATCTTCACATTGCATCAATGAGTGATTAGCAAGAGGATCAAGAAAGCTCTAGCCTTAGAAATATAAATATAAACTGATTGTTGTAATAACATATCTAGTTTCAAGTTTAATCTCACGCCCTTAGCACTCCCAATTTTCATCAGAGAGTAAAATTATCACTATTTTCTTTAATGACATTTATTTGTGGGGGGGAGATATTAAATTGCACCAAATTTATTTCTAAGTTTATTTGCAGCAGTATCTGGAGGGGGGGAGGACAAGGAGGTTGTCAGTGATTGGAGCAATGACGCAACATTGTGTTGTAAGCCCACCTCTTTTCTTCCTGTGTTGCAATGCTACAATAGCAAAAGGATGGAACTTGCAGTGAAACATGAAAACACGGGTGGTTGTGAGACCAGAACCTTTCTTGGTGTCTTGCTAACCACCTACTGATGACTTGCTGGTTACCAATTTTCTCAACAAGAAGAATATGCAGATTTTCTATGCCTGCTATATTTTTCAAGTTCCCATTCTTTTACTCTAGCTCTGAAAAGTCCATCGCCATCATAAAAAATGGTTTAAATGTTCTTTCGCTAATGTCTATGACTTTCCTAACCCAGGAGGTCACTATCCATCCATACAGAATTCTTATAAGAATAGTCATGATGAATTTGCAAGGCACTTTATATTCATTTTATAAGCTTATATCCTTTATTAAGGTAGAACAACACAACTGATAAAGCACAACAATTCCAATAATATTCACATAAATATAAACATGGAGGTAAACTGTTGTAAATATTATATTTAAGTTGATATTGTGGTTTCCATATATTTTAAATTGTGACAGTTGCAAGTACTAAAGAACAGCATTTAACATATTATAAACAAACATTCCATCAAAGCTATGAGAAGCCATGTTTAAATCAGCACCCTAATGCAGTTTTTGTCCACCTCAACAAGTTTTAGTTTGAATTTCAATTCAATTTCAATTCACAGAATTGCACAGCAGCATTAATGCCTGATGATATAACGGTAGCACAAAATGAGTCCCATTTAGAAGGGTACCATTGACTTTTAGTTTCAGACTGAAAAGGATTACCAGTTTTGCTACTTAAAAACTGAATGATGATCAAAAGAGCTATGATATTGGCCAGTACTTGCATATGATTAATATATGGGGAGAAATCTATATTGTAACCACATTACAAATTACTTAAAACAATCTCATATAATTCGTAACCTGAAATCTCTGAATGATTAATCAGAATTATTGTTCTTATGTTACAGATAGCAATAGCAATAGCACTTATATACCGCTTCACAGTGCTTTACAGCCCTCTATAAGTGGTTTGCCGTGTCAGCATATTGCCCCCAACAATCTGGGTCTTTATTTTACCGACCTCAGAAGGATGGAAGACTGAGTCAACCTTGATGCCAGATGCCAGAAAAGGCAAAGAACTGAAAAAATAAATAAATAAGGAAACCCTTATAGTCAACCAATCAAGGCAAGAAGATAAGAGTGAAGTATTTCAGTATGTCCCAGCATCAGGCATCACAATTCACAGTCATTATACTAACACAGACTGGATTTGTATTGTCACAGTAACACAAATCACTTATGTGGAATTGGTTAGCCATCATGCTACCTCAGATTCCTGAAACTGTAAGACAATAACAGGAACAACACATTTAATTATGATTCAGTATCAAGAGAGGTCATAAACTAATAATATCTAAAATGTAGAATTTGGCATTTTGGTTAGATGATTAATGTAAACCTCTCCACCTCCAGCCCCAAATAATTTCATTCTGAAGCAAGAAGTTGTATTTTAGGACTTGCTTTTGTTATGGCCTTGATCCCAAGGAACTTTTCCTGGTAGATATATATACAATTATGGCTGTAAACTAATTTTAGTAACATGACTGCCAAAATTGTGGTTTAAAAAACTGAAAGAGCAGACAAGTAAAATAGAAAGGTAATAGAAATAACATACATTACAAATGTAAATGGCCAACACCCTATGACATTTCAAAAGGTTTTATCCAATAATGACAATATCTACAAATGCTTGAGATGAATTTTCAAAAATCTCAGGTCAGCTTTTAGGGGAATTGCTGAGGTGGAAGGCACCTGGGTAGTTATACAATTTAATACAATGGGCTAGTAATATTTTTTCCTAATTGGGAAAGGGACCATGAGAAGATAGCTAAAATCAAACTCCATTTAATCCAACTATATCATCTCTTATGATTTAATTGAAGTTTCAGGCTACTATTGACTTTATGATTAAAGGCAGACACTCAGACTCATTGTAAATGTAACCCATAACCCGTGATCTCAAAGTGCCACTAAAATAGTTATCACTACTGAAAAATTTCTAAAGACATTTCTTTTCTGGGATCAAATTGAAATGAGAGTACTTTTTTTAAAAAAGTAGGAAAAATCTTCAGTCACAGAATAATACTTAAAAACAGCTTACAAATGCTAAGTATTATAATGATGCTAAACATAGAACTATACTTTTAGTAACTGTCTGCAGAATTACTGTAGGTGATATAGAAATGTTATACAAAAAGCAATGAAGAAATTTTACAAATGAAAATAATAAAATAGCACCTCAGTATTCAATACAGATATTGTGGTCTATTCTTCTCCCCACAAAGCTGAAAAATCTTGGACCTGAAATTCTTTTGTGAAAGAAGGAAAGCAGAACATAAACTTGAATACGCAGTATTTTTATATTAATTGGGCTGTGGATCAGGTCTACGGATTCAAGCATTCCTGATATAAAAGCAATATTGTTCCTGCAATTTCCTCTGAAGGAAAAAAAAATAAGGAAAAGTATGTTTGCAAATTGCAGGCAGTTTTTTCTGCTTTGCTCTGACAGGTTTGTATCTGACAATTCATGGAATATTTGAAATGAATTTGCAGTCTGTTTAGATGCTGAGAGTGGGATTGTTCACTTTGAAGATGTGCAAATTAGCCAAGACATTCAGTTTTCCCTTTCTGTTCAAGCAAACACTTTCACTCTTTTTTCCTGCACAGCCACGTAGCTGTAAGCTCACACAATGCCGAGAGTGCACAGTGTTCATGATTTTCAAAGAAGAGAAAAGCCAAGAACTACTGCTATCTTGTATACTTTGGAAAAGGAATTCAACTTTTCTTATTTCTCTGGGGAAGGATGGAGACTAACATTGACCGACTCGAGGTTGACTCAGCCTTCCATCCTTCCAAGGTCGGTAAAACGAGGGCCAAAATTGTTGGGGGCAATACAATGACATTGTAAACCACTCAGAGAGTTCTTTAAAGCACTGTGAATCAGGTATATAAGTCTAATTGTATATTTCTATTGCTAACTCTTGCTAATATTTTGCTGCCATGAATTCACTGAAGCAGCAACCTTCTACTAATAAAATTTGTTGTTAAATGCTTTTATAGCATTACTTGAAACCTTGACATGTCCAGTATACATCAGAAAGCCATGGAGGCTTATGGGACCAGTTCAAGGGTACTTCGGTCATGTATTTTTCAATGCACTGACAGTGTTCCTGCCACTCAGGGGTAAAATCCAGCAGGTTCTGACAGGTTCTGAGAACTGGTAGTGGAAATTTTGAGTAGTTCAGAGAATCAGCAAATACCATCTTGGCTGATCCCAGAGTGGGGTGGGAATTGAGATTTTGCAATATCCTTCCCCTGCCACAGCCAGCAAGCAACGCCCATAGAACCGGTAGTAAAAAAAATTTGGATTTCATCACTGCTGCCACTGGTTTACTGAATAGACTACTGCTATATGGGAAAGAATAAATGGGTGCATTTCCTATATATTTCTGAGTTAATGGAAACTCAACCCAGATCTATTCTTTTTTTAGGTCTACACAAGAGAACCATATTTTTTGTGGAGGCATTTTTACATTCTGATGGCAGTGATTTGCTTTAATTTGGCATGGAGATGAAGTAATTCATTTCAACAGTGTTTCACACAATTTCTGGGCACCTATTGGGATTTACAGTAATTGTCCTTAAGACTTTTCCATCTACAAGAATTGTCAGAAATGCTCTCAGGAATATTGTAAAAAGATCCAATATGGTTATTTTGCTTCACTTTTTAGAAAGGGGATGTGGGTGACTGAAAAGCGGCTTCAAAAAAGTGTTTCATATCAGTATTGGACAAAGAAAGCACCTCTTCAAAAACAAGCATGGCCCTAAGATTGTAGATATATTACGGCAAATGTTATCAGTAGTGCTTCCAAAATGTAAATATACATAATTTCAGACAATAAAAAAGAAAGAGAGTGTTGCAGTGGAAAAGAGAATGCACTTACACTAAATAGCATCCTTAAAAAAAGAAAAGAAATTCACATTTACTGTCAGCAAAGCCACAAGCTTATTTGCTTCCAGTAACAAGTTCAGAAGCAAACTTCTTACTGTTTCTGATTTACATATTTTATGTAGGACTTTTCCCCCAGCAGTTTTGAAGCAATTTTGAATAACGAAGAAAAAAAAACATTTTGAGGAAAGGGACTTCTATTTTTCATCCTTCAAATACTATCCCATTATAATTTAAATTTATATGCCACCCAAGTTGGGTGACCCAACTCTCAGCAACTCTGAGTGGTTTACAATTGTTAAAACATTTAAGAATAATGCAAAAACCACCAAAACAACTTAAGTCAAAAGAACCCGGATGTCAAGAAAATAAACTGAGAAAGGAACAGAAAGCGGAAAAAAGTACACTAGTTGTCATATAAGAGCCATGATGGTGCAGTGATTAGAATGCAGTATTGCAGGCTAATTCTGCTGACTGCCAGCAGTTTGATTCTCACCAGCTCAAGGTTGAGTGAGCCTTTCATCCTTCCAAATTTGGTAAAATGAGAAACCAGATTGTTGGGGGCAATACAGGTAATCCTCAATTTACAACAATCAGTTCATTTAGTGTCCATTCAAAGTTACAAGGGCACTGAAAAAAGAGACTTATGACTGTTTTTCAGCTTATGGCCGTTGCAGCATCCCCCTGGTCACATGATCAAAATTCAGAAGCTTGGCAACTGGTTCATATTAACGACCGTTGCAGTGTCCTGTGGTCACATGATCAGCTTTGGCAACCTTCTGACGAGCAAAGTCAATGGGGAATCCAGATCCACTTAACAATCATGTTACTAACTTAAGGAATGAAATGATTCGCTTAACAACTGTGGCAAGAAAAGTCCTTTCACTTAGCAACATAAATTTTAGATTCAGTTGTGGTCATAACTGAATAACTATGTGGTCATAACTCATAACTATCTTTATGATGACTCTGTAACTGCTTAGGGAAAGCTAAATTGTGAAGCAATATATACAGTAAGTCTAAGTCCTATTGCTATTGCTTCTCTAAAGGCCTGGGTAAATATAATTAAGGCTCTTCAAAATACCAGCAAAGTGGAAACCATTTGAATTTGGGGGAACCATATTACAGAGGGCAGGTACTGCTTCAGAGAAGACGTCCATATCTCATTTCTAAAACATCATAAGGAGCTGAGATCCAGACTAAATATTATTGAACTTGACCCATCCATCATAATTTATGCTAGGCCTTTAACCTGCTTTCTGCATTCAAATAAGGAAAAATGTTTTTCTCTTCAGGCTCCTTTTTGCCCTTTAGGTGAGATGACTTCATTAGTACTACTAAACAACCTATTTTAATACCATCTGCTGAGAAGAGTAGCCTAAGGAAAACCCTTCAGCATTTGTCTGTGCTAAAATACCAAAGTGGGTGTCTAGAGTTGCTTTCAATCTGGGTCTCTGCAAGATGTCTCTGACCTTTTTTGTTATAGGTTGATTCTGTAGCAGTATTATTAATGCTGCTAAAAATTTGCTCATCCAGAATCAGCCACACGCACAATAAGAAATAAGGTTCCATACTATGAGGTGCTGGCCTAAGATATGTGGCTGCATTAAATGGAATTCACACTCTTTGGCTGAGCTAATATTTTAAAGCAATTCTTGCCTTTATTCTTGTCTCCAATTCTGTGGCTGAACCAATCTACATCTCCTTGGTTTATGTTAAGGCCAGACTTATATTCACTGTAGTGTCCATTTCCTTGGCAGATGAAAGCATAAGTAGCTTTGCTTGAATTGAGTACATTCAATGTACTCACACTGAATATGAAATCATAAAAAAAGTTTTTCTCCCCAAAGCTACATTCAAAGGATTAGACTTATTTTCTGGCAAGAAAGGACGCATGCTCTGTAATCATTTCAGGCTACTGGATTTGTTTCAGATTCAAGAAAGAGAGGGGCAGTTGCAGTGATGTTAGTGAAGCAGTAACCTCAAATGGTTAAAGTACCATTTGGTTTAACAATGGTTAAAGTACTCAAATGGCACAGATGCTGTGTTGGATGGAGGTACAACTGCACGCATAAGAAGGCATTAGCACTCATTTTCACTTTTACTTCTTCAAATGGTTGTGCATCATTATTTATATTGAATCAGGAAGATATTAGGACTAGATCAGTGGTTCCCAAAGTGGGGCCCATGCCCCACAGGGGGGCAATTTGATTTTTAATGGGGGGCAATTTGAACTTTGTTTAAACCAAGTTAATGGCCTTTTAGGCTTCCTCCACATGAGTAGAGTTCACTTTTGAGTAATGTAAGAATTATATGTCACAGGGGGGGCATCAGGATTTTAGAGATGCTTAGGTGGGGCATGGCCAAAAAAAGATTGGGAACCACTGGGCTAGATCTAATGGGGGCAGAGAGGAAAACATAGTGTTAATTTTTTTCCTATGATCTGGAGTGCAGTTTCTCATCCTTAGCAATTTTAAGATGTGTGGACTTCAACTCTCAGAATTAGCAAATTGGCTAAGCGATTCTGGGAATACATCTTAATGTTGTCAAGATTGAGAAATATGGGGAAATGTCTTGTCATAGGTTAAGACAAGGTCATAGCAGACGAAATGCCTATGAGAATCACTTCTAAACTGCAAGCACCAAAGGCAGCAACGTATCCAGATGGAAACTTTAAAGTTGCAGCTGAAACGCCCATTATTCTTTTTTTTATTTGATGCTAATTCATGTTCATAGTAATGGAGCCTATGGATCTAAAATGTTTATTCTGCTATCAATATATACCATCACTCACGTTATATGTTTAATGACACTGATATGTTTAATACTTTCTAGTTCATGGAATTAGGTGGGGATTAAAATAAAATTTGGTTCATTTTATTTATAGCTTTGTCAAGTATCTAAAGTATTGTAGAAATAATTAAGCATAATAATCTTCCTAGACACAGATATTATCTCCAAATGAAATATTTTTGAAGTGATCTGTGAATGTGAATTAGAAATAGGGCTTTCGCTTTGCAAGGGTTGTGGAGAGAGACAGAAGTTTCTTGATCCGACATGGTTCAGAAGAAAGCACCAATTTTATGCCAAAGAAGTTTAGAAAACAACTGCTGAATTCTCTTGAGACCTGGATTAAAAGAAAAATGTTTTCTACCACTACATTCAGTGTCTGAGGCATATTTAAATAAGGTTCTTTAGAAAATCAGATGTGATTTTAGAGTAGCAAATAGCTCAGCAAGCTAAAGCAGATTACAGGAGATGACTCCTTTTTCAAACCTGAATTCGTTTTTACTACGGCATTTTATCTTGAATGTGCGCACAGTTTAGGCTAGTGGCAAATGGAGCAGTTAAGCTAACTTCCAAACATAGGAGAAAAGTATTTTTCAAAACTGGTAATAAAATGAGCCAAAACATAGGCAGTAGGCCCGGCCTGCACTTCATTCCTGAAAATTAACATTTTCTAAGCAGCAACCTTCTAAATCCTCATATGGGACAGGAAATGCACCAGAATCTAAAAGTTCATATCTGTAACAATTCTCAATGTCAGCTTTGGAAGTCATCTTAGCACCAGAAGCTTCCACGCTGCCAACTCCTTGTGCTTGGGAAAGTAGGAGGCGGGATCTAGGAGAGTGAATGTAGTTAGATATAATAGCATTCTTCCCTTTGGTCAAGGTCATGGTGTTTATGCATCTAGAAGAGGAGTGGTTGCAGGGATGGATCAAGTTGGGACGGATGATGATTGGACCATGTGACAGATTGATGGATGAAGGGGCCGGATTTGGGGTTTTGATTTACTGAGGGAAAACCCAGAACCCTCAGATTCAGGTTTTCCCAGATGTACCGGTATACCTACTCTAATAAAATGGAACTTTGAGAAATGCCTGCCTCAGAGTTTTTACTTGGAGTTGGGGTCTTTCTGGAACAGTTGTTGTGAAGAAGCACTTCTCACCGCTCACCTTATTTCTGGTTTTAGTAGAAAAGGTAACAATAGTACACCAGATCCTGTGCATGCTTAGACCACCCGTGACAGTGATGCTCATTTGCTTTAGATGCAGCAGGCATGCAGCAGACAGTATCACACGTTATATTCTACCTCTTCCAGGCTCAGTAGCACAAAACAAAAGCTAATCTCCTTCTGCGTAGTTTCAGTTGTGATAGCTTGATGTAGGCTACAAGGGAAACAAGTGACTTAACATTTGGAGGAGTTAGAAGTAAAATGTATGGTTCTCATTAAGGCACTAGCAAAAAGGATTTAATTTACCCACTTAGCATGATTTAAGAAGAATGAATTCTCAAACATTTTGTTAATATTCAGCCTGCTATGTTGACCCAAAGAGATGTATGGTCCAGAACAGTGGTGGGATTCAAAAAATTTTACTACCTGTTTTATGGGCGTGGCTTGGTGGGTGTGGCATGGTTTGGTGGGCATGGTTTGGTGGGCATGGCAGGGGAAGGATACTGTAAAATCTCCATTCCCTCCCCACTCCAAGGGAAGGTTACTGCAAAATCCCCATTTCCTCATGATAAGCTGGGACTCAGGACGCAGAAAATAGATGGGGATGGGGCCTGTCAGAGGTGGTATCTACCAGTTCTCTGAACTACTCAACATTTCCGCTACCGGTTCTCCAGAACTGGTCAGAACCTGCTGAATACCACCTCTGGTCCAGAACACCGGAATATAAGATAGTATAAACTTTTCTAAGTAAACAGTCTGCTTAGACTCTCTTCCTCTCCCTCTCCCTCTCCCTCTCTCCCTCTCTCCCTCTCGCTTTCCCTCCCTCCCTTCCTTCCTCCCTCTCTCTCTTTTTCTCCTATACAGTCTACTTGTAAAATAAATCTTAATTTTCAGGCAGATATAAAGTAGGTATGACTAATGTAATAATTTATTAGAATTCATTCATGTACAGCATTAATTGCATTGAAGAATACGTTTAGTCAAACCTAGAGATATAACATATCCCTGACAGAATATCAAATACACATTAATATTTGGTATTTTATGAGGGAGTTGAACATTAATTTTGCAGGAAAGCTAAATCATTCTCCTAATACGAAACATAAACTGTCACTTCCTTGGCTCCATACTTTCCCTGCCTTCATATTCTGACAACTGAAATTGGATTCAGGGTTAGCCTTAGGTATTATTAAAACACTGCACTCAATCCACCAAGCAAGACACCATTCATTTTGATCAGTTCTTGCAAATGTTTGTTATAATACATTGCACTGTTAATAATTTCCATTATAACTTTAGGCAATTTGCAGGTAAGCTCATGGGACGGATCAGCTCCAGAATGTGAAAAATAGGTTGCACAGCTCAATGAAATCCTTGGAAAGAGGAAAAAAATTATAGGACCGTGGGTTACAACAAATGCCAGTTTGATGTACAATATGCAGAATTTTAAATGCATAGTTATAGATCATTAAAGCAATCCACCACATGCAGAGAAAATGACACACTTGTTCTGCTGCAAAGGTATGTTTAATACACCTTTTTGTATATAAATCACTTGCTGTTCTCTGAAACTATTCCAAGCATTTGCTTCGTCACCTTATAAAAAGAGCAGCTTAACAGAGAGCAGTGAAACCTCAGCTGCCCCCTCCCCACAAATAAGATGACTAAATCAATGATGTGCTAATTTAAGTAATTACTATGGCAACTGTTTATATGACACATACTATTTGTTAGAGCCTTAAAAGATCCTCTTACAAAGCAGAAAGTCTGTCACAGGCAGAATTTGAGAAAGTTCTGCTTTATCTTTATTCTATAAAAGTGTTCAAGAATGCAACTCTGGGCAATGTCATGGATGTATCCATAATTTTCTTGACATTACTACAGAAGTTTTGCCATTGCCATATTCCAGTCTGCTTTTTCAGCTTCTCTAGCTTTTGGATTCCTGTGGTCCCCCATCCAAGTAGTAATCAAATCCAACCTTTCTTCATTTCCATGCCCAAGGTCAGGAAAATGTTACTGTCTGGTGAGATGCTATATTGTTAGGATGATCAATGTTGGCCCTTGATGACCACATAGACAAACCTTTTCTGGAATGATCTGTCCCTCAAGTCTTTCACCCTTTGCTGCTAAAGTTGATCCAATGCTTGTCCTGCTTTTGTTTTTTTCCTTCTATCTTTCCCAACATTCTCGAGAGAGCTGGTTCTCCACAAAATATGTCTGAAATATGAAATATGAACCTAGTCGGAATTAGAACTCATTCTAATGAGAGACTCTTTGTATTCTGAACCAATGTCTGGTCAAAGTGATGAACAGATGAGGCCAATTTTCTGAGACTGAATAGGAGATGAAAACTAAAGTGAGTGGATGTTTTTCTGGTTCAAGACATGTTATAAGACATTAATAATTAACAGAATTGCACTCCCTCAGAACAGCATGTATATAGTTTTAGGATGTTCCTAGAATCCTTCCTATCATTGGAGGCCAAAGTGATCTTTATGATGAGGAATACATGCTACAACTTTCAGTTGATGTGCTAATGACACAGCAATTTATTATTTTCACATACCAGTAAGATAATATTTAGAAGATGCATGATTTGTGAGCCTACTGTGAATGTTAGCTTGAAACCACAGATGGTACAGAATATGGCAACCTAATTGTTGAGTGGTATATCTAGTTGTGTAACTGTTTAGCTCTGAAGCAATTGCATTTGCTGCTTATTAGATGAGTTATTTGTGAAAATGATAAAGGCAGAATATAAATAAATGAATAAATTAAAAAATACTAAGACAGGTACAACGTGTTGTTTATGATATATACACGGTCCAATTGCATGAACGTAAACAGCAGAATGCCATCTAGTGGTTATTTTTATGGTATTTGTAGTCCTTAGTGCTCTCTGAGGTTGCTTGCTTATATTTATTTCATTACCAGATTAGAAATAGTAGCAAAGTGGATAGTATTTCTCTGTGATCATTTCTTATAGAGTGCTCTCCCAAAATTCAAAAAACACAAATATGTTTGTTATAAATGTGAATTCTTTGGCTTTTATCCTCCTTTGTGTTTCTTTTCTATATGTGTGTTTATTTATGTTTTGTGTTGTATATTGTCATGTATTTTTATGTGAATTTTATATGTTTAAATCAGTGGTGGGTTGCCCCCAGTTCACACCAGTTCTATAGAACGGGTAGTAAAACTGGTGGGAGGCTCCGCCCACTGACCCTGATGTCATCAAAATGCTTCTGCGCATGAGCAAAGCGAGTGCATGCACGCAGCCCTGCTGTGAACCGGTAGTAAAGGTAAGTAGAACCCACTCCTGGTTTAAATGGTTCCAAAATGTTTTATGTAAGAATACTATGTAATATAATAATAATGGAGAAATGGTGGAGAAAAGGGTAAGGAAAATCAAGAATTGATCAGCAATAGTGAAGATTAATTGCATGGTTTTTGGTTGAAACATCTGGTCTACATCCACTCATTGCCAAGAAGTTAATAACATACTGCAAGGAGGTGAAATTGAATATGGGTTAACATCTGGCAAAACCTACCTGATAATGAAAGATCCAACAAAAGAGGCAGCACCAGGCAACTACAGGCCAATTACTTGCTCACCAATAACTTTCAAATTGCTAATTGTGGTAGCTCATGCTACCCAACAGCATCTTGATGCTACCCAAGGTCTTTCTATCTGAGCAGAAAGGAAACTGCCCAAACAGCAAAGGAACTAAAGAACAGCTCCTAATTGACAATATAATTTTTGAAAACTGCAAAAGAAGGAAGACCAACTGGAATGTAGCTTGGATAGATTACAAGAAGGTATTTCACCTGCCACATGACTTAATAATCAAGTGTCTAGGAGTCAGTAAAAAGATCAGAAGCTTTGTGCAAAGATGGCACAATGGCACACATAATTGTTGGACAATGGTGATAGACTGGGAGAGGTTAATATCAAGAAAGGATTCTTTCAAAGAGATATATGCTCACCACTCCTGTTTGCCTTGCACTGATTCCTCTGCCAACTATACTGAACAAATCAGGCCATGATTATCAAACATAAAGTACATCTGCTAGGCTATCTCACCTCTTATACATGGGCACTCTGATGTTTTATGGAAAAAACACTGAAATAGAATTGCTGCTGAATATACTGTCTGCATAAATAGTGAAGATATTACCATGGAGATTGGACCAGACTAATGTGCTACCCTCACCATCAGCAGGCAAAAAATAGTGGAGACTAAAGGAATCAGGATATTTTATAGAAATAACATCAGGAATCTGGATTGCTACAAATGCCTGGGTATCATTTAAGCTAACAATATCAAGCACACAGATGTCAAACTTAGAAGTGAATACATCATGACAGTAAAGAAGCTCTTAAAGTTTAAATTTTGTGGAAGAAATATCATCAAGGCAATTAACACCTGGCCAATTCCAGTCATCAAATACACAGCTGGAATAGTGGACTGGACTGAAGCAGAACTAAAAGACCTAGATAGAAAGAGTGGAAAAATAATGACAATGAACCAAGGGAAACTACAAAGCATATCCATAATGGTGATGTATGTCTTCTTAAAATGAGTAAATTGATAGTTGAAAGGAAAAGTCAAGAGAGTAAAGACTCTCCAGTATGTTTGGGGAATTAATCAAAATCACAATTATAGAAGCTCAGTTAGACTAGTATGCCATAGGTCAGTAGAGGATACAACATACAGCAAGACACAAGACATTGCCATGATTATAGCAACAGATTCATTTGCCTTACAATGTTAGTGTTCATCTTTCAGCCTAAAACAAGGAGCTTCTTTTAAAATAATGAGATTGGAAAAGTTCCTATAAAGCCTTTTTAATTTAGTTACTTTTTCCAAGGAGAAAAATGGACAATAATCCCACATGCCTTATAATATTCACTTAGCTATGGGCATGATGAAAAAAAAGTATTGATACAGGGTGTCCCAAATGTCTTAGTACAGTTTTAAGTTTTAAGACTATTGGGACATCCTGTATTAATTTTACAACTGGATTTCACTAAATTTGTATCCTACAGATGTATTGGATTGCAATTATATTTTTCCTAAATAGTATGACATGAAAAAATTGAGAATAGCAATAGCACTAGTGATAGCACTTAGACTTATAGTGCTTATAGCAGTCTCTAAACCAGGGGTGTCAAACTCAAGTCGTCATGGCGGCATCACATGACGTATCGGGACTTTTCCCCCCTTCGCTAAATCAGGTGTGGGTGTGGCTTGTGACACATCTGGCCCGTGGTCCATGAGTTTGACAGCCCTGCACTAAGTTTACAGAGTCAGCATATTTCCATCAACAATCTGGGTCCTCATTTTACTGACCTCAGAAGAGTCAGCCTTGAGCTGGTCAGGGTTGAATTGCTGGCAGTGAGCAGAGTCAGTCTGCAATACTGCATTCTAATCACTGCCCCACCATGGCTCTTTTTTTGATAATGATAATTGCATCTATTTGGAGAACATACCTTGGAAAATTCTTCCCTAATATCTTCAAATATCTCAAAGCAATTTGACATAACAAGAGGATAACTAGTAAAGAAAACAAACATATTATAATATATATGTAAAATCTGTTTTAAACAGAAAACTGTTCACGATGTGATCACGATGTGATTGAAATCTTAAAACTGAAACAGAGGCTGAGATAAATAACTATGCTTTATTTATTTATTTGTTTATTCAATCTTAATTTTATTTACTTGTTTATTCAATTCAACTATAGCCACCCATCTTGGCTTACAATTCCAAGATCTTTAGTACCTTCCTGTCACTGCCATGTAAAAACTGAGCTTCTGACTAATGTCCATGCATTGTTACGTGCAGTTATGTATGACCTGGGGATATGATTGGCAAATTTTTATCTGTCTTTCTCTTTCACTTTGTCTGCCACTGCAAAAAAAGGTCATCTATGTGATATAGAACAAGTTGCCTGCAGATATTACAGTTTTGTTTTTATCTATCATCAGCCCAATGCACTGGTCTGTTTGGACATGCAGGCTGCCTTCTCACAGTCAAGATTTTGAACTCTAGTTTGCTGAATAAGCCATAATAGTTGATTTATACACATACATGATTCTAAACTAAAACCAATGCGCATTATGGCTTACTGCTATTGCTACCTTTTTCTTAGAAGCTAAACACTCAAGGTAGGTAAAGAATTATATATTTTTGAGAGGTCACTTGCCACTGCTCTCAATATAGGAAATATTCTTCAAATACAAAGAACCTTAAGCATTATTACATGAACAGAACTGAAATTAAGATTTCCACCTCATGAAATTTTAAATTCCCAATATTTGGGGTATAATTTTTAAAATAAAAAAGCATATTGATTCATCAAGGCTTAAACCAAAATACCCCTTCAGAGTAAAGCTGCAAATGAAGTGGCACTTTGTTTCTCTCTATCAAGCTGGAAAAGTCACATTGCTTTACCCTGTAACACCAATTTATGATATTTCCCATTGAGGCACTTCTCTACCTCAGTGCTGACTGAGATGCCCTGTTGAGGTGGATCATGCACAAATACCTGCTGCAATTGTCCCTCCAACAATGATTAGTAGTGGCAGAGTTGACAGTTGATAGTGATATAGAAAAAAGTCCTCATTTGCTTACCAACTCTTTTCTCAAAAGGGATCAGCAATGGGCCTGCCTGCCTGCCTATCTATTTACTCAATCATCTTTCACAAAACTCTTGTATGTGTTCTTAAGATAGACATCATTCATATATCATGTCAAGCTGTAATGTGATCATACATGTTCACGTTATCATGTTCCATAGATCCAGTCATTGCCATTTGTATTCAATAAACAGTGGTTGAGGTGTAATTGTCTTCAAAATATCTTGGTAAGCAAATGAGTTCTGGGCTACTGCTTTGGCAAAGTAGCTAAGAAACAAATCAGGAAACCATCCTCCTGTCCTTCACCTTTGCCAACTGGATTATCCAATCACTAATGTTTAATGAATGTTTATAGTTATAAAATATCTTTTTGATGAATATCATGCTAATAACTATTGATTCATCTCTACCAAATTTTTTGATTTATAGCAGTTATGATATTAATTTGTTAGATCAAGGGTTTTATACATTCGGTCTGAGTGCACATGATCACATTTCATTCTAATTCTTTTATTTCCTCAAATTGAAGGAATTTTTATAACAGGACACTCCTTTTCATTGTTGGAATAGTTATACTGAAAAGCTATTTGTGAGACAAAATTTACTATCAGTTTACATCCATCATCAATGTTTTCTGCTGCTTGTTAATATTTTGAAATTGGGAAGGTTTGCCTGGATTGAGAAAAATGGGTCTATTATTTTAGATGTGAATTTGGTTTTATTTCCCAGCATAAAACTATAATAACACTATGTAGAAACTGTATAATTTTAGAAATCCTTCTGCAGAAAGGAATAGTTTACACATGTGAACAACTTGCCAGAAACCCTTTTCATTATTTTAGAAGAATGTATTTTATTGAAAAGTTAGATTAGTGTTTTTCAAACTTGGCAAATTCAAGATGTGTGGATTTCAACTTCCAGAATTCCGTAGCCAGCATTCTGGGAGTTCAAATCTACATATCTGAACATTCTTTGAAAAACACTAATCTAAGTTTTCAATGTTTTTTAGTTGTGCAGGAAGCAAAACAGATAAAAACACCCAGGAAAAAGAAATTAGGGGTCCTTAGTGCTCTCTAAGGCTGTGTGTTTTCTTGCAGATATTTCATTACCCAAACTAGGTAACATCATCAGTGCAGTGATGGTGTTACCTAATTTGAGTAATGACATGACTGCAAGAAAACATCCAAACTCAGAAACCACGAAGAACCCTTCATTTCAAACCTCAGCTACAGGTATTCTCCTTCATTGGAAAAGAAATTGTTTAGCCTTTTCTAGCATGGTGTTAACATATGTCTAAAATGATAGCTATTAATTGCTGGGATTCATATCATAGCATTTGACCATAAGTTACATTAATACATAGCTCAGGAGCATGGTTTTAATATGTCAACCTTCTAAATCAATTTTTATTTTTATTTTTTATTATTCATATTTCTATGCCGCCCACTCTCTGAGGACTCTGAGCGGCTTACACCAAAGACAGTATACTAAATAGCATATTGCCCCCAACAATCTGGGTCCTCATTTTACCCACCTCGGAAGGATGGAAGGCTGAGTCAATCTTGAGCCGGTGAGATTTGATCTGCTGATCTGCTGAACTAGCAGTCAGCTGAAGTAGCTGCAGTACTGCACCCTAACCACTGCGCCACCTCGGCTCTTTGAATAATTGAATCTGTGTGGAAGCCTCCTTCCCATTTAAATAAATGGGGTTACATTTGAATAAGACATGAATGTCCTCCTACATTTTCTTGTTTACATCATGGGGGTTTGCAATATTGCAACTGCTCCCTGGGACATGCAATGCAGAACAAGCAAGGACCAAACACCCACCACCACCACCACACATACACACAACTGATCCCCTCAGAAGCTCAATTAAGCATCAGGTTAGTCATTTGTAATCTAAGAACTCTTTGTGAGATGTATAAACAGTCCATAACTCTGGAATTTTGATTCAGTTGATTTGGAATTTAGCCTTCCCAAAATCTACAACACAAAATTTTCTTCACCTCCTTCTACTTTATCAGGTAGCTACTTTATCAGGCCTGGAAGTCATCTTTTGTATTGGGCCTTCAGGCCTGTCACATTTACTACTGTGGGAAATTGGGAGGGGGCATTGTATGGAGCATGGGTGATATATTGTCATAATATTCCTTTCTCAGAGAATCAAAGACATCTTGCCTGCACTTGGAGGATTGAAACTAGGAAGCATCTCCAGTTGGGATGGTGTTTTGATTGGACCATGAGATGGACATATGGGTGCAGGGGAAGGGACTTGGACTTTTTGGTGGGGAAAACCTGGAAGCTTTCAGATTTGGGTTTTCCCAGATGTGCCAATAGACATCTCTAATAAAATGGAACTTTGAGGAACTTCAAGTTCGGAGTCTTCTTTCATTGGGTGTGTTACTTGGAAACCTGACATAGTTTTAGCAATAATTAAGCATTAAAATATTACAGTTAGGATTTCTTGAAACACACAGGAAATTAAAATGTGGCATGATAAATTAATTAAATTGTATAACTATATAATTTATAAGATAGAATCATCTAGTGAAAGGCAGAAAATATTAAGTTATCAAGGGAAAAGAATGGGATCAAAACCCCTATAGAAGAAACAAAAAGAAATAAAGAACAAACTTTTTAAAAAACACAAATAGCAGCTTAACAACTAAACAAAACTAAATATATCCATATCCAAAAAAAGGTAATCAAATGCTAAATTTAAGGACTAATTACTGCAAATGAATAACTCAAAAGGGTGCATGTTCATCAGTTCACAGTAAGACCTTAATAAGATTTATTTCTGAGTGAATATTAAGATTGAGCAAAATATTAAAAAAAAAAAAATAGGAAAGTTTCCCATTGTAAAACATACCTAATATCCACTTTTAAAAAAAGGGTGGCTTCACTGAGGATTTGTTTGATTTTGAGAGTACCTTGATCTGCCCTCCAAAAGGTTGAAAGCAAATGAATATAATGGACTGCAACCTGAGAGGCTGCAACAAATAGTGGCAAGCAACATCTTTAGTTTGCTTATGTTGGCTTTTGTGATAGGTTATGCCTTCCATGGTTTCTATTTAATAAAAACATTCTTGGTATGACCTCAACCTTCCAAATATATTGACCAACTATTGTTTGTCTATTCTGACATACCTCTTTATTTGAGGAGATAGAGTGAGAATTTATATACTAAGTTCCACGTTTGTTCCTTCAGATGCAGGACAAACTTTTCTCTAGCCATTGATGCTGAACTGAATTTAATCTCTACTGCATTTAATCATCTTCCTACATATGTATAATCAGAACTGAGATAGATGGAAATGACATTGCCCTTCTTCTCCCTGTCTCTTCTCCTTAATGCAGTGCACATAAGCTTTAAAAATATCTTTTGAAAGGCTGATTTCTGATAATTTTTAATTCCAATGCAGTATGAGCATGATTTGTACTAAGCAAGGAATGGCTACCCATAGAAACACATTTCACTTGTGATATCTATAAATGTATTATTTTGGGAAAAGTGGTGTCCTTTTTCTAAAGGCAGGCAATTAGAGTTGTACAAGTGTAGGTATTTCTATTGTACCATCCATTTATTTTTGGATTGAGCTCACTATATTAAATTCAGGCTGTTTTTCATGTTGCAAATATTAAACTAGGGCTGGGGTTGAAAAAGTGATGCTGATGAAATTTAAAAGTTGGATTATTACCCAAATACTATTGGAAGAGCCCAGAGGTGCAGTGGTTAGAATGCAGTACTGCAGGCTACTTCTGCTGGCTGCCTGCAATTTGGCAGTTCGAATCACACCAGGCTCAAGGTGGACTCAGCTTTCCATTGTTCCAAGGTCGGTAAAATGAGGACACAGATTGTTGGGGGCAATATGCTGACTGTAAACCGCTTAGAGAATGCTGTAAAGCACTGTGAAATGGTATATAAGCCTAAATGCTATTTCTATTGCTATTCTACCTTTCTATCCAGTAGGTTAAAATAGGAAAGCTACACTGGCATTATTGGAAGACACTTATTTGATATATAACACATAAAATAAGATTGCATAGATAAGCATCCCATTTTAAGAGAAGACATTAGGAAAAGCTATAGCCTACAATTGATCTGTATTCTGTTCTCTCCCTTCTTTTGTTTATATCAAGTAAGGAAAGCAAATGTTGAAATCAGCTGTATTGCCTCCTGCACAAACACCATTAAATGAAGGAAAGAAAACTTGTGTACGTCCCATTGTTTTCTATGTCATATGTGAACAATTGGATTCCATCCTTTTCAATTGCAAGAAAAGAAATCACATCTCAATTTGCAACTATAAGAAAAGGTAACCCATTTGAAGGTTGAACAGGAATATGTTTGAAGTTCTACCTCCTGATTTTTGCATATTAGAAAAAAACCTTTTGAATTTGATGGATGTGGTTCAGATGCATAAAATCTAAAGCCCTAGTGCCTTAAGTCATAAACTTTGAAGGGGCACAAAGTCTCAGAAAACAATCATCTCATGCTGGTTGTTAAAGAAACATGAGTGGAAAATATATGACTATGAAATAACTATGAAGAGCCTCGGTGGTGCAGCGGACTAAAGTGCTGTTAAGTGCTAGCACTTAGCTGCCAGCTGCCTGCAATTAGTGCAAGTTCGAATCTCACCAGGCTCAAGGTTGACTCAGCCTTCCATCCTTTCGAGGTAGGTAAATTGAGGACCCAGATTGTGGGGGCAATAAGCCAACTTTGTATAGAACAGTGATGGCTAACCTTTTTGCCAAATGTCACAGGAAGTGACATTTTTTGCTGTCCCCAGCCTCCAGAACCTCTCTAGGAGTCTCTAGGAGCCTCTCTAGGAGTCTCTAGGAACCTCTCTAGGAGTCTCTGGAGGCTGGGGACAGGAAAAAACATCACTTCCTGTCCCACCGGGAGTCGGGAAATGGGCCCTTTCAGCCTCCGTAGGACCTCCAAGGGAGTGGGAAAGGCTGTTTTCGCCCTTCCCAGATAAACAGAGAGGATCTGGAGCCAGGTAAGAAAGAAAAATGGGCCTTCCCCACCCACCCACCCTCGAGGCCCTCCAGAGGCAGGAAACAGCCTGTTTCCCTACTTCTGGTGGGCCCAGAAGGCCCGAAAATCAGCTGGCTGGCGCACGCATGCGCCCCAGAGTTGAGCTGGCGTGCCCACTAATATGGCTCCGCATGCCACCTGTGGCACGCGTGCCATAGGTTCGCCATCACGGGTATAGAACAACACCACTTGGGGGGGGGAAAGCCCTAATAAGCAGATATATACAAAAAAATATGCAGGCTATTGCTATAATGCATTGTAAGCCGCCCTGAGTCTACGGAGAAGGGCGGCATATAAATTGGACTAATAAAATAAATAAATAAATAAATAAATAAATAAATAAATAAAGCTAACCTTGCTTTAAGTATATAATATTTAGTGTAATTAATTAATTAAATTTTCATCCTTAAACTATCCATAATTCTCTAGATAAGATTTCTGGAGTGCAAATATGATTCTGCTCTGGAAAACGAGCTTCTGTGATTCAGTCTTCCAGTAGTCAGGCCATTCAAGGAAATCTGATCTTAAATGTCCCTAAGAAAAGAACATGAAAGCATTCTGTTCTCTTTGTTGCTCTCCAGAATTTACATGCAATAACACAACACCTCTGCATACAGACTCTTCTATAGTCATTAAGTAGGACAGGAAACAGAGACTTACATTACCCGTACCTCATTTATTTTCTTAATACTGGACTAATCAATGTTTGATGAATTAAATCTAAATCTGTTCAGCTAAACATTACATCTCATTTTAAGTGGTATAAAAGTATGCATATGTATGTAATGGACTGTATACTCCGTTGATATTGCATTAAAAATTTGCTAGTGTGAATCAATCTAGAGTGAACATCATACCTTTAAACCCTACTGTATATCTCACAACACTCAACTACCATAAAAGATGAAACAAAACAACTTGCAGCTTCTCAAACTAGCAGATTATGCTGCAATCCTGCCTTTTGGCTCACTTTATGAATAGTTCTTTCTCTTGACAAAAATAATATAAAAACAAACTTTGCCTTTTAAACTTTACTTTTGAGAGCAAACAATGAGAAGCAATATCTTGAGAAACTTTTCAAGAAAAAGAAATATTCTTAAGTCAAAAACTATCAATTTGTTATCTTAGACATACTGAAAAACTAATCTGAACCATCAATAAGATTAAAAATTGAGGTTAATATGCAGTTTTGTTTTGTTGTTCTTAAAAGAGGAAATGTGTTTTTACACTAACACTAATAATAGCCTATTTGTGTTTATGACTTTCTGATTTCTTGTTACACAACTAATGTATATTATGTAATATTAGATATGTTATCCCATTTTAGCATTTAGTTTTTCACTAACTTTATTAATCGAAAAATTTGAAAATACTGTTCTTCATGTTTAGCAATAGTTCTTAAGACTTATATACCACTTCACAGTGCTTTACAGCCTCTCTAAATAGTTTATAGAGTCAGCATATTGCCCCAACAATCTGGAACTTCATTTTACCAACCTTGGAAGGATGGAAGGCTGAGTCAACCTTCATCTGGTGAGTTTACTTTTATTCTAAACAGAAATATTTCCTAACAGACTAGTACATGACATTTTGTTGATTAAAATTTTATTTAAACACATCAAAAGAAAACAGTGAATTTCTAAGATATCTGAATTCTGTTTTAAAAAATCATACCATGGATAACATAACAAGAAAGAATCACATTTCTAATTTTTATAATCAATTTGGAAGAAAATACACAAAACGTTAGCAATGATACAAAGATATGCCTAGATATAGATCTCATTGAACTCACTACAAAGAATGTCTTTGCAAGTTGATTCGTACAAATGCTAGTGGCCTTATTTATTAAGAAAAGAACCATGGTCTATAGCCGTGATGGCAAACCTATGGCACGCATGCCACAGGTGGCACGCAGAGCCATGTCGCCTGGCATGTCAGCTCAGCTAGGGCGCGCATGCACGCGCCAGCCAGCTAATTTTTGGGCCTTCTGGGCCCACCAGAAGTAGGGAAACAGGCTGTTCCCTGCCTCCGGAGGCCTGGGAGTGGGGTGGGGAAGGCTGTTTTGGCCCTCCCCAGATGCATAGAGAGGATCTGGAGCCAGGTGAGACAGAAAAACGGGCCTACCGGGACATTGTGTGCCAGGAGCAGGGGGAGGGGGATCGTGCGTACATGCACAGGGTGGGGCGCATAGAATTATGGGTATGGGCACGCTCGCGTGTGAACCTCCCCCACCCACCCTTTCCTGGCACGCGATGGCAAAAAGGTTAGCCATCACTGGTCTATAGCAATGGTTCTCAACCTTTTTTTTCCTATGAACTCCTTTAAATACCTTTTGTAGTCATGAACCATGGCCATGGACCTCCAAGATGTAACTCAAGATTTAAAGGACGAGACTGCATCAAGCCTTTGTGAACTCTCTGTGATGACATTGTGGCCCTTTCAGGGGTCCACGGACCTCAGGTTGAGAACCATTGGTAGATAGGAATGACCATAGCAGGCATCTACATCTATTTGAGTTTGACTGTTTCATTTTGTTTGTGCCTTCACAAACCTTGTGCCTTCACGTCATTATTGATTCCTGGCATCTGCCTACACAGTCCATGCAGTTTTCTAGGTAAAATTTTGGAAGTGGCTCACCATTGTCTTTTTCCTATGGTTGAGAAAGAATGACTGGCCTAAGGTAACCCAGCTAGCTTCATAAGGAAGGACTAAAACTCATGGTCTTCTGGTTTCTAGATTGGTGCCTTAATCACTATACCAAACTGACTCTAATTTTGGTTGACTCCTTGAAAAAAAGAACTGGTTAGTGTTTGGTTAGATGATCATCATCAAATATTAGGATAAAAGATAGTTTACATCCTAGACAAAGGATAAACTGTTTCCATAATGCTACCAAAGGACAAAAGTCTTTACTACCTTGTTCCTACTTCTAAATACAAATAAAACCAAATAGTAATCCTTCAATATAGGTACACTAACAAAAATCAGAAGGTATCATGGCAGTGTAACACCTCCTCTTTATTTAAGTTGGATAATTGTAACTAGCTACTTCTGCAAATGTTTCTAAGGTATACCTGACTTCATACAAGCTGCAAAGCCATCACTCATAGTTTTTAAATCACACTGATTGTGTTTATAATAACATTTTGGTTGGGTGTGATATGTATATGTTTGACTTTGCCTGGCAAGCGGAAAGTCACTTCTTCTTATTTGTTTTATGTAAGTAATAGAGCCAGTAGCATCTCTGACGTTAATAAGAAGGGGAACCAATACTTAATATAGTAAAGCACATAATTTGTATAAAGGTAAATAACTAAGGGCTTTGTGCAAATAAGACAGCCAAAAATGCCTATGATATCAAAAATGACATAGCAGAAAAGATTTTAGCAATTCTAATTTTTTGCATCACTGCATGACAAGTTGCCCTTATCCTTATTCACATTTTAAAACCGGTTACCTTCCAAAAATCACCCTTTCCCAAAAGATTGATTCCCATATTCCACTGTGGATTCCCTGGATAATACTGAGCAAATCCTTCTGGGGAAAAAAAACAATCTATAAATATACTGAGTGTATATTAAAATCCTCTAATTTTAGGCAGAGGAAACACACACTCACAAACAAAATATTTAATTATGGTTCCCAGAAGGATGGTGGAAGCCGCCAGCCTCCAGAAGAGACTATCTCTGCTAGAAGCAGGCAGCTGATTTGAAATTAATTCTGAAGAAGCGTTTCAGTAATTCAGATTGATTAAGGATGCACCCAAGAATAACACTTTCATTACAAAACCTCCTGAGTAAAATTTAAATGATGCTAAATTAAAAACAGCCTCTGTTAAATCAGAAACTTATGAACACAACAGAACTAGGAAAGATGTAGGAACAGTATAATTTTATTTGCTTTTATTTCTTACAAAAATTCATGCAGATTCTATTCCTATTCATGCCTCAGTTCTGTACGACGTGATTGATTCCAGGGGTGCTGCTGCCGTTCCTTGGACTCCATGAGTCATGTGGCATTTTATAATCCTTCCCCTGATTTGCAAACCATATTTACAATATATGTGTGCATAATATGTTCTATGTTGGGAATCCGCAACCATTTGGAACCTTTCAGTATTTTGGGAACTATTGGCTGCCGTGATGTCTTTGAGTAGCCACCAAATATCTTCAGAGCAAAAAGCATTAAAGTGCTAGGCAATGCAGTCCACCTTCCCCATTTCTTATTCTAAGACTGTCTCTGGAGTATCTCTTGGCGGGTTTTAACTAGATTAAAAATTACATGAAGAATTTATTTTTAGTTCCTATAATAAGGACTTTCTCCCTTATTATAATGGGAGAAAAATATATTCTATTTTTTCTATTAAAAAATATAAAATATATTCTAGTCTATATTCTACTTGGCAGAATAGAAGGAGCTTGACAGAGTTTTGGATTTCTCCAAAGCTGTAATGTTAATCTGAAGGTAGAGGTAGAATTGCCATGTCAGTTGACTTATTTGCTTCAATGAACTGATGGACTTGGATTTGAGTTCTGATGATGGATTCATTTTATTATAGACTGTAGCTCGATTCTTTTCTTTGAGTGATCTGTTTTAAATCCATTAATTGTCACTCTGATTATAGATGCATAAACTCAATGTTTCCCAAATATCTCTAAAAATATACTAAATACAAAGTGTGAATGCATGTGATATTGTGAATGGGCAATTCTCAAATCTGGAATGTTTGTTTGGTTTATGCTGGTGTAGTCTAGATTATTTCAAAATTTTATAAGTCATTTACTATTGAAAAATAATTAATAATTTAAAATATATACATATAAAGAAATTAAGGCCCAAACAGAGAAATGACTCTTCAGAATCACTAAAAACTGAGCCCAGAAGAAACCTCATATACTACTTACTTTCAAACTACCGTATTCCCTAGTTTTCAGAAAACTCTTCAGATGCAGCTGTCCTTTAAGTCTTATTAACTTTAGCCACCATAACAATTGAAAGGGATGATGGAAGTTGTAGGTCATTATCTGGACTACATGCCCCCTCCAGAAGACCATGGCAAATTCACTAAAAATGAAAATGTGACCTTTCGTGCATAGAATAGCTGCATCTGTGAGTAAGGGCTCTTTAAACTTAAATGAAATACATGAAATCTGCATTTGTCTTTGTACTTTTATACTTTAATCTACTCAGGACTGAAATATATATATATATATATATATATTAAACTTGTTTTTAATGTTTACAATCCAAAGTGAAATATTTCTTTTTAAATGGAGGTGTTTCAAAAATATAATGCACTTTGGCCTCAGTGTTTCTCAAACTTGGCAACTTTGAGATGGATAGTCTTGGCTGAAGAATTTCTGAAGTTGGAAGGCCACATATCTTCAAGTTGCCAAGAGTGAGAAACACTGGTCTAACCTATATTCAGATCCTTTCTCAGGCAGGAATTGGTAAAGCTTGATAAATCACATCACTAATTGCCGGCTCTTTTTCTCATTTGTCAAATGAGAATAAGAGCAGCCTACTTCAATGGCATGTCAAGCCCTTTATAAATAAAAAATGTTGCATTTAGGATTCATTAATAATGCATTTAGAAGAAAATTTGCTGTTCAAAACCAATTGTGGCTTTGACTTTTGTTTTTTAAAGACAGATGTGCAGACAAAGATTGCTGCTTTAGTATCATTCCTTTCTCTCTTATATTTTGGCAATGAACTTCACTGTAACCTCAAAGCATTTCACAAGGTCAACATTTTGTATCTGCTCCTCTACTGCTTTCAACTTCTTAAAGGTTAGCAAAGATTTGATTTTGTTCCAGTTATTAAGGGTAGATGATATTGTCATCAGCATCTTTCATTCTTATACCTATTTAGTTGGTGGCATATAACATTAAACTCAGACTTATTTTCAAGTAAACAAGTTTATGACTGTATTGAACACAATTCATGGACCTTGCGCCATATTATTCCTTTAGTTGAAGAACCCTAAAAGAACTCCATTAAGCAAACAAACTAAATTTCTTACTATTTGTGTTTTGAAAAAAAAGAAGAAGAAGGTCAAGGATTAGGGATTAAAGCATGTGAAAGTATCCAATTACTGTTTTGGCTGGGTTATATTTTAGCAAACTTTTTTTTCTGTCTCAGTGAATTTAATGTAAGAAAAGTTCACCTACATATCCCCAATTATTTATAAATCAATCTGGTTTACTAACAAGAACAAGGGCAATGATTCAATTACTCAAATTGAATTCTTTGATGCATAAAATAAACCAGCACACTCTTATTCTTATTTTAAAGCACACATAAATTTGGCTGGTCCAAAATCATTTCAAAAATGCTAATTGGGCAGTAAAGTGCAACTGAGCCAATAATTTTGAACTGTTTATAAAAGTCAGAGAATTATTCAGGTGCAAAGTGCCATATCACTAACTGGGCAAGGTACAAACTGATTCTGCAATCCGCTAGAGAATAGGGTTGGATGTTTTGGCAATGTATCACAGATAGAGAATTGCAAATATAATCTAATTACAAATAGACTCCTGCCAAAATGGCATCAGAAGCTCGTTGTATAAGTTTGCCTCGGCAGAAAGAGACTGTCGAATAACTTGGAAAGCAGCATTTAGCCTATTCTCTAAGAACAGTGCAACTTGAAGTTCTGTAGGAGGGGGGAAAAAACTTCATTACAAAGTTTATAGTAATTTTATAAATTTGTTTATAACCATTATAAGTAATTAAATAAAATGTGTTTTCTTATATTATAGCATGTGCAATTATTTACTTAAAATAATATCTTATACTGAAGGAAAGATTAGAAATAGCAGAGCAGAACAGAACAGAACAGAACAAAACAGAACAGAATAGAACTGTTCTGTTCTAAATAGAATAGAACAGAATACTGATTGAACACAAAAGGAATTTGTCTCCAGTGCATAAGCTCTCAGTGTATATGCAAAACAACAAAGTAATAATAATCATAATAACAAGGATAATAATAATAATAATAATATTACAATAGAGTAGGCAGTAAAAGGATAAAGTAATATAGGCATACTACATGGGTAGTATATACTATACTTCTGTATAGACAGAACTGTCTATGAAACTGAAATTCAGCAGAGTGAGACAAGAAGAAGAGTGAGACAAGAAGAGTGCTATTTATAAAATTTCAATTAACCTTTCAACAAATTAATATGGTCATCAACCAGAGTTGCCAGGAAAGTAGGCAGCAAGTTCTAGCAAAGACTAGGTCCTTCTGATCTATAACTCTTGTTCGTTTGTTTTCATATTTTGATGACATTCCAGCACAAGTCTACAATAATTAAGTTCTACCTTGAGTTTGGGATCAGAGGTCTGAGGCCGGAGATCAATCATCTTTTCATTATAACTTAACATGGTCAATATGCTGGCAACCATGATTCCTGAAAATTAGGGCTGGACTAAGAAGCAGAAGAAAAAAATATATAAATGCAAAATGCAAAACTCGTTTTGAAAATAAATATAAGATATATCCCATACTTTGCTCATTTTGAAGGTAGCCCCAGCTAAATATGATGAACAGATTTATGATTTTAATCTTCTCCCAGGATAGAAATTATTGCCT
Source organism: Pantherophis guttatus (assembly GCF_059756535.1). Taxonomy (NCBI): domain Eukaryota; kingdom Metazoa; phylum Chordata; class Lepidosauria; order Squamata; family Colubridae; genus Pantherophis; species Pantherophis guttatus. The sequence continues at coordinate 41,569,457 of NC_142065.1, read as the reverse complement.
GAGTTTTTGGGTGTTTTACTCTCTACTATCTAACTGGTAAGTGAAAGTCTCCTCTCATCTTTCTGGATTTAAGGTATTAATTTGTGGTATATTTCACTTGAAGGACTAAGTGCAAAAATTATAAGAAAAGTAATTGCAACACAAAGTTACCACTTGAAAGTTCCTTTCTGTGATTTGTATACATTTAGAAGGAGTGAGTTCTTATAGATAAAATGTTTTGAAATAGAAGTTGAAGTGTTAGATAGTTAATCAGAGTCACTTTGGATAGTGAAATGAGTAGTGTATAAATTTAATAAATAGATTGATTAATCAATCAATCAGAATAATATAAATGAAATAAGAATTACTCAGCTCAAAGGTTTTGAAAAATATCATGACACGATCTGATAAAATGAAGAGAGATCTTTAGAATGAAATGGTCCATTGATAGGGTCTTTACTTTAAAAATATCTTTATTTCATCTTATTTCACATAGTCCAACTCCAGAATAGTTTTCTCACAATGCAATGATCAGAATAAAAATAAATAAGAACAAAAGAATATGCAATACCAACAAAAATTAGAAAAGGAAAAGAGTAAGGACATCCAGCAAGTAGCTCCAGCTGCCATAACCCAGGAAAGCCTTCTGGAATGTCATCAGGGTGGAAGTCACCCTGGTCTCATGAGGAAACTCATGACAGAGGGCAGACACCATGACATAAAGTTGCATTTCCTAGGTCCTTGTAGGTAACACTGTTTGATCAAAGGAATCTGGACCTTACCAACCCTGACAACTTGCACCAGTGGGTAGACATCATGGGAAATCATAATGATATAATGTGCAAACAATACATGATTTTTAATGCATTCAATGTAATGCTATCCAGGACACTTTCTAGCAGGTTTTATAAATATATTCATACATGAAACTTTACTGCAAGCTGAATCACGGTTTGGAATTGAAGTTGCTTAGCATGTATGTTTTCAATTTTATTCCACACAAGGAATGTGTGGAAATGTGTCTTACTGTCCAGTTTTTAAGAACAACAGTACAAATTCATACTCTGCATTTATTGTGGCAAACAGGATCTAGAGAATGAAATGGAAACAAACAAAGTCATAGTTCTCTCCCCAACTCTTATTTCCATAAATTAGTTAGAAGCAGGAGAGGAGGCAGAGACATTTTCTGAGAAATCTAATTCTTAAAAAAAAAAAAAAACTGCATGTCTTAATACCTTTGTTATATTATGCATGATCTTGGCCTGCTATTTAATTTACAATACTCTTTTATTCAGATGTTCTAACAGGAGTATGTTGGTGGAGATTTTTTGTTTGCTTCTTTGCTTTGTTTTACTGAAGAAAAATCCTGAGTGTACACAATTTGAAATAAACTTTGGACAGTAATCTTCCTAATATTAGTTGTAGCTGATTTGCAAAAATGCTCCATTCAGATGCTAGTGAGATTCAAATATCCCAAACCTGAAAGATGATGAAAATTATGAATCAAAATCCATTTCTAATTAAAGGAGAGGATTATTATAAGGATTTCAACACATTGATTTCAATTTTTTAAGATGGCGGTATAGATTTTAAGTTTTCAAAGTCCAAATTTTCAAAGTCCTCAGACGGCTGGATGTGAGTCCCTTCTTGTGAAGTGGGGTCATAGGGTGCAGTTGGGCTTGCTAGTCACATACCTGGCCCCCTGCCATGTGGCAGCAGCCCTGCCTGAGCTGCTTGATGTTATAGCCGCAGTGGCTGTTGACACCCCCAGGCTTATGGTCATGGGGGATTTTAACCTGTCATCAGTTGGCGAGACATCTGAGGTGGCTCGGGAGTTCATGGCTTCCATGACGGCTATGGACCTGACCCAGTTAATTTATGGCTCTACTCACATGGGGGGACACACACTAGACCTTGTTTTTGTCTCTGGACAGTGGTTGAGTGATCTCGAGATAGGGGATATAGTGATTGAACCCTTGTCATGGTCAGATCACTCCCTCCTTCGCCTGGACCTTCGAACCGCCACACCCCGCCGCAGGGAGGCGGAACCGACCAGGTGGTTCCGCCCCAGGCGCCTGATGGATCCTGACAGATTCCAGATGGAGCTTGGGCCATTTCCTGAGGTTCTAGCACACGACTCGGCTGAGGACTTAGTGGCCACCTGGGATAGGGCGGCGGCTGATGCTTTAGACCGAGTCGTGCCTTTGCGGCCTCTGACCCGGCGCCAGTCTCACCCGGCTCCTTGGTATACTGAGGAGCTGAGGGAGATGAAGCACCAGAAAAGACGCCTAGAGAGCAGTTGGAGGGCTAGTCGTTCTGAATCCGACCGAACACTGGTAAGATCTCATATTAAGAATTACCTAGTGGCGATAAGAGTAGAGAAGAGTAACTACTTTTCTACTCTTATTGCGTCATCAGATAATCGCCCAGCCGCCATGTTTAGGGTGACCCGCTCTCTGCTCCATCAAGAGACGCGGGAAGACCCCTTGGAGGGTAGAGCTGAGGATTTTGTACAATATCTGTATGACAAAATTGCTCAGATTCGTGAACAGCTAGACTCTGACTGGATTGATCCAGAGGAGATGACAGGGGCAGGTCCTGAGAATATTATTTGGGAAGAGTTTGATCCTGTGACTCCCAAAAGCATGGACAGGATACTGAACAGACTAAATGCGACCACATGTTTATTGGACCCGTGTCCATCCTGGTTGGTACTGGCCTCCCGGGAGGTGACACGAGGCTGGCTCCAGGATATTATAAATGCTTCTTTGAGTGAGGGTGTCTTTCCCACCGTCTTGAAAGAGGCGGTGGTGAGGCCCCTCCTCAAGAAGCCCTCCCTGGATCCAGCTGTATTAGCAAATTATCATCCTGTCTCCAACCTTCGCTTTGTTGCAAAGGTTGTTGAGAGTGTGGTTGCACGACAACTGCCTCAGTACCTGGATGAATCGAATTATCTAGATCCGTTCCAGTCGGGATTCAGGCCCGGGTACAGCACAGAGACAGCATTGGTCGCATTGGTTGATGATCTCTGGAGGGCTCGAGACAGGGGTTGCTCCTCAGTCCTTGTCCTATTAGACCTCTCAGCGGCTTTTGATACCATCAATCATGATATCATGCTGCACCGGTTGGAAGGGGTGGGGGTGGGGGGCACTGTTCTACAGTGGTTCTCCTCCTTTCTCTCTGACCGGTCGCAGTCTGTGTTGACAGGGGGGCAGAGGTTGACCCCGAGGCCCCTTATATGTGGGGTGCCACAAGGATCGGTCCTCTCGCCCCTTCTATTCAACATTTATGTGAAGCCGCTGGGTGAGATCATCCGTGGTTTTGGGGTGAAATACCATCAGTACGCTGATGACACCCAGCTGTACATCTCCGCCCCAGACCACCCTAATGATGCCCTCGAGGTGATGTCCCGGTGCCTGGAGGCCGTGCGGATCTGGATGGGGAGAAACAGGCTCAGGCTCAACCCATCCAAGACCGAGTGGCTGTGGTTTCCATCGTCTCGATATAGTCAGTTGGCGCCATCTTTGACTATTGGGGGCGAGTCGTTGGCCCCCACAGATGGGGTTCACAACTTGGCCATCCTCCTGGACTCACGGCTGTCTTTTGAAGAGCATATGACGGCCGTAGCCAGGAGGACTTTTTATCAGGTCGCCTGATTCGCCAGTTGCATCCCTTTCTGGATCGGGACTCATTACGCATGGTCACTCATGCCCTTGTCACCTCATGCCTGGATTATTGTAATGCTCTCTGTATGGGTCTCCCCTTGAGAAGCACCCGAAGGCTCCAACTGGTCCAGAATGCGGCCGCGCGGGTGGTAATGGGAGCAATGTGGCGCTCTCATGTAACCCCCCTCCTGCGCGAGCTGCACTGGCTCCCAGTGGTCTTCCGGGTGCGCTTCAAGGTTTTGGTTACTATCTTTAGAGCGCTCCATGGCTCAGGACCAGGGTACTTACGAGACCGCCTCCTGCCACCAATAGCCTCTCACCGACCAGTTCGCTCCCATAGAGAGGGACTCCTCAGGGTGCCGTCGGCCAAACAATGTCGACTGACGGCCCCCAGGGGGAGAGCCTTTTCTGTGGGGGCACCTACCATCTGGAACGGGCTTCCCCCGGAGTTACGAAACATCCAAGACTTACGCATATTCCGCCGTGCCCTGAAAACATTTCTATTCCAACAAGCTGGTCTGGCCTAACTCTCCCTTTTTAATTGGCTTTTAAACTGGCTTTTAAATTGGGTTTTAAACCTCTTTAGATAAATTTGGTTGTTTTTTAATCTTTGAGCCTAAATTACTTAATCTGTTTCTTAATAGTTTTTAACTTCTATATGTATTTGTATTTATTATGGCTGTTCACCGCCCTGAGTCCTTCGGGAGTAGGGCGGTATACAAATATGAAAAATAAATAAATAAAATAAATAAATGTACCGATGTTACTTTAGAGGCAAAGACAAATGTTTCTGTTTTATCTTTGAAAGAAATCCAAAATAGAAAATGCCATACTAGTTCCTTCAGAAGTTCAGAAATGCCATAGCAACCATCATGGTATAGAGTTGCCCTTTACAAATCTAACAAGACAACATGGTACTTTCTGAAAAATCAACAGGAACACATAACTTTAACAGCTTTTAGGAGAAAGGGCAAGTAATGACATATTAACAGAAAAGGTGTAATGGAAAGTGAAAAAAGTAAAGAAGTTTGCCCTCCATGTATTATTATCTGGTGTTTTGACCTTATCGTAAAGAGACCTTTATAGTACAAAAAGGTCTTTAAGAGATCTCAGAAACGCAGACTGTACAGCTGATGCTTCAGCAAATTCTTCCATTTAAAAATCACTCCAGACAAATAATACAAGTAGGTACATGCATTAATCTCTGTTGGAAGACAGTAGTTTGCAAAAAGCTTAAAATGATCAGCCTTAAATGTTAAATATCCTATTTTAGTGTCTGCCATTTTTTAGCCTGCTCAGTGAGCTTAACACCACTGTTATAATTTATATGATTAACCTTGTCGAAGAACACTTTAGAGTGCTCAAGAAGACTCACTCTGGACTATCATTATGTGCAAAAAGGAAAGGTGCTTTATGTCTGAGAGTATTTCAATTAGCTAAACACAGAATTAATGGTACTGTGGAATCATTCCCTGTATATTTGGACAAGTTAGATACAGTTCATTTCCTGTCCTGCTTAAAAATATGTGCAGGCAAATTTTATTAAAAAATCTGAGAAGGGAACAAAAAGACCAGAACACACCCTTTACAGTAGTTAATACCCGGATAAACAAGGATAAACGTCAGACAAACAAGCAGAAAACAATAGTGTGACCAAGGAGAAAATGACACCCCAGAACAAGTTACTCTATATAAACCAGGGGTCTCCAAACTTGGGAACTTTAAGACTTGTGGACCTTAACTGCCAGAATTCCCCAGCCAGCATGGCATGGCTGGGGAATTCTGGCAGTTGAAGTCCACAAGTCTTAAAGTTCCCAAGTTTGGAGACCCCCGATATAAACAGAGAGCAAATCAGGCACTCACTAGCACTAATGATGTTACCTAGTTGGGTAATGAAATGTCTGGAAATAAACAACAAAGCTCAAACAGCACTAAAGTCTCCAACAATAGAAAGTTTTTTTTTCTTTCCAAACATGTTTGTCGTCAACCTTAAATCTTATTTTAAGTATGGTACTATGAATAGGAGCTATGTAGCCTGGCACATTTTCAGATTCATTTTTATATTCTATGAAGCTTAAATGAGATATACAGAGTTTCAAAATGTACAGCTTCATATAAAACATATGGTGCCATATAATGTTTATCACAGATGGCCCACATGCTTTCCTCATCTTTGAATTTGTAAGAATTTTCAACTGCCATGTGTAAAATGTATATATTTGCATAATATTATTAACTTTTACAATCATTTTACACCATCCTAAAAGATAACAACATTGTCGTTTAAAATACTGTATTTTTTTCCATTGAAAGTAACATTTGAAATTATATGCTATTTTGAGTTTTACATCTGTTTTTGTTGCCCTTTTGCAAATAATTGAAACTAATAATTGTTAACATCTTCTTGCAAAAGAAGCCAAAATGCAATGAAAATACATTCTAGCACATATTTTCAATTCAAGGTGCCCAAAGCAATCACTTTTGTACAGCAAGCTTTTGAATTGTTTTTAAACAAAACAAAATAAGGAGATGGACATTTATTTGAGTGAAGTGCCAAATGTTCAATTTTCACATTTCTGTATTTTCCAAATATTTTCATTTCTCTAAAGTATAATTGGTTGCCCTTTTAGGAGATAAATTATATTTAATCATTTCAGCTTATAAAGTTCAAGTTTCTTTGCACGCAGTGAATACCCATAATACAAGAATAATGTTACATGGTGTTTGATGAGCAAACATTGAAAAGCAATTGTTAAAGTATGGTTAAAAATCAGGAGCCATACAATCTTACAAACAGATAGAAAATTTATTATTTTTTGGTATCATTTTTTTTTTTTTGCTGATATATAAACCCTGATATTATATGCAGAAGTTAAATAATTGGGGGGAAAGCCACTAAAGTTGATTTTCTTCCACTTAAAAAGTTTATAACTACCATCAACATTCCTTCTTAAAGTTAAAGTTGCAGAAACTGAAATTTCTAGTCCCTATGATGTACAAAGATAGTGGAAATATCCCATGGGTTAAGGACCCCTCCTTTGTAATATAGATTGCAAATGTTTACACCAGTCCAAAATATTTGAGTACTGTATATGAGGATGTGATTTCACCATCAGGATTGGTGAGTTTAACATTTTGTAATTCCTGTACTATAGATATCATACTACCATTACCCCAAGTCTTTTTTCTTGGCACACACTCATTTAACCATGTACATTAATTTCCAGTTCAGTCCGTTCTACCTTCTGAATTCTTAATTTGCAATATCTGTTCGGATTTAATCAGAAGCTAAGATACAATTAAGGATGAAAGAACCACATGTGTTAACCTTTCTTATACCTTCAATTTATAAATATTATCTGTCCTGCTCTTCCTCCAAGATATTGTTAAAATATGAAAAATGCTAACCATGAATTGCTAGCAACAATAAAACTGAAATAAATATCCATGACACCACTAACAGGTAAGGGTAATGGTTTACTATTTGTCTTTTCATATTCCTCCCTATCCGAGTTTTTGTATTTTATTTCTTAACTCAGTTCCTGTGCTGATCAGAAAACAAATTGAGGGAAGAAATTCTAAAAGCACGAGAATGCCCTTTGTTTGAAATATGGAAAAATCAAATAACAATGCAAGGGTAAATAGTGTCAGCACTCTTTGAAGCTGACATTTTTGAGAGCGGCTCAAGCTCTTTAAAATGAAATATTTGATTTCGAAGAATGCAAATGTACACTTTTATTTGCTTTCTAAACATCTGGTTTGTGCCTGCTCTCTTTTCCAGTTGAATTAGGCCATATTCTTTTGATTCCAGTTTTAATTAATCAGCATCTTACCTTTTGTTAAAAGCAATGTAAAAAGGATTTCAATAATCCCATACTATAAAAGTATTATTTAAACCAAAAGAAACTATTTGTACAGGCCACTCATATCCAAAATGAGAACAAGAAGAAACTCCAAAAATTCAAAATTAATTAACTAACAACTGATTTTTCCAAAACATTTTGGCCTATCTTCTCATGCTATAAACTATGTCCTTTTCTAACTGCAAATATGAAATGGTGATTTATTGTAACTAATGTACACGGTAGAACAGTCAAAAGAAATATATATATATTTGATTTATGCTCTTGGAGGGGTAGAAGATCAGCTACCACAGAAAATTCTGAAACTTCACCAATCAGTAACCTTTTTCTTTACTGAAGAAAGAAAAATATAGTACTTACCCAAGAGTTGTCATGGTGACAATAGTATACCAAAATGATGCTGGAATGCTAGTGAACTTGCTGGCTGAAGATCCTTTCTCTGCATAAAACATCACAGTAGCAAAGATAATAATTGCCATCGTGAGTGAAAAGAGAAGAAAACCAAGCTCAGAGGCACAGCTCTTCAGTGTGTACCCCAAGATTCGTAAGCCTTGGGAATGACGGGAGAACTTGAAAATCCTGAATACCCTGAAAACCCTCAGAGTCACAAAAGCTCCACTGACATCCTCATTGCCAGTCATCACCAAACCTATGTAGTAGGGCATAATGGCCACTACATCAATGATACTCATCACACTCCTGACGAACCGGTACCGGCTGGGAGCTGCAAAAAGTCGCATCAGGTATTCAACTGTAAAAATCATAACACAAGCAGTGTCCAAGCAGAAGAAAGCCATTTCATACCTATCCCCACATGGCTGTTCCTTGTTGCCGGATATTGAGCCACATGGTACGGTTTCCACCACATTGGTGATCACAGAAACAGCAATAAAGAAGCCTGTGACATAATAAAAGACTAAGGCTAAGGTGCTAGTATGAGGGTTCTCAAAAGCTCGCCACATGGTCTGCCGGAAGCTCAAGGCTGGCATAGAGTCTTGTTTATTCTCAGAATCCGCATCATCCATCAATCGCTCAGCATTTTCCCGCTTTCTATCCTTGTACTCTTCATAACAGCAGTCTCCGATGATATCAGGCAGGATCCCATAAAAAGCAAGCTCTTCATCATAAGCGGAGATACACTCATACCTTGGATAATGTAGTTTACCAGTTCTATAAAAGTTTAAGATACACCTAAAGACATCAGGATCCCGGTCAAAAAAGTATTCCTTGGTGTCTTCATTAAAGAAGAACTCTTTTTCGGTGCTGCCAAGTAGAGTATCAGGGTATCTCTCCAAGGTAGTCCTCCATGTCTGGAAACGTCGGCCACTCACATTGAGAATGATTAGCTCATCTTGGCGCTTATTTTTTTCTGATGGGGCCAGTGGCATGGGACAGTTGGCCACTGGCATCCAACCTATGGCAGCTGCCCTGGCAAAAGGAAGCCATGCTGCTACACCCGCTGCCATGATGGATCTGGTCTCAGGATGGAGGAAAGCAGTTCTTCAAGACGTCCTTGGCTTCAGTTCAAATCCATCTAAAAATACAATTAAAAAGACAGTGCAAGATAAGTGCCATTTTTTGCCATCTGTGTAATGGTTAAGTGTAATTCTTTCTAGCAACACTTAGTCATAGTGAAGGGGTGGGAGGTAAGAATGCAATAGAGTTTCACAGAGTCTTTGAAATACATGAGACAATGTTTTAGTGTTAACAAATGCACCGCAGGACTTCTTAACAACATCTTCACAAGAACTCCTGGAATCTAAATCTAGAACACAAGAACTCCTGGAATCTTGAATCTAAATAAGATAATCAACTGCCAGAAGCTTGGTGTTCTGGATAAATACTCCAACTTTAACATACAAAAGCATCAAGTATATTAAAATCATGATTTTGGATTAGTTTGTCTCATACCCCCATGCTTATCCATCCACAGGGAGTATAAAGAAAGGAGGCAGGAGGTTCATATTGTAAGAAATACAATAGGTACCTGGATCGTGTAGTTTCAACTTGCTTTCCCTTTTCAAATTTAAACCTTGGTAGTCCAATGAATTATTGTTTAAAAATACACGTGATAATCAGCATAACAAAGTTATATCATTATTATAGGTTAAAATTTTGAATAGTAAATTATTCTTCATTAAACTCAATTTAAAGTGGCACCAACATGTTAATTTAAATTTGCTTCCTCATAAACAAGCTTAAAATAGCTTTCCCCAAGAGTAAAGGCTGAGCCTTAATTGAAAAAACACTGATATTAAGCTAGGCATTACACAATGTGTGTGGAAGAACTATTCTTACTAGAAGGCATACCTATGTATACCGTAGAAATAGGTTGGAGATATCGTTTTATATGTTTTTGTTTGGTTTGGTTCAAATCCACCATAAAGTGTTAAGCATAAATGAAGTGAGAATAATTATAACAGCTTAGCAATTATCCAGCACATTGTTAAACAACTAGGGGAACACCATTGCACAGATTTTTGATTAGGCAATTGACTTTTGCTGGCCATTAAATAGTTTTGGACAGTATTGAACAATATTTGTATCAGAGTGCTAAACCATTATAACAGACCAGAGTAACAAACTAATTTCCCAAGAGCTTCGGAATCTCCAGCATTTCTGTAAATAGTCTCTCTGAAAAGGGCACCTGTACCCAAAAACTCACATATCTTCCTTGTAGGTTTCATTTCAAAATACAGGGTTGGATTTGGTTTTCAGAATATACAAATGCGGATAGCTACACAAATGCCAGGTTATGTCCAAACCTCCAATTCTAGAGAATCAATGGGGAAAGAATATTTTAATTCTTACCCCATTTTGAGAGGCCCACTAAGAAAATGCATAGTCTATACCCAATATATGTATAATAATACCTCAATATTCAATTACAGAATCTTAATCTTCCTAAAATGTGAAGTCATCTTTTAAAACTGCAGTCATACTCTTTTTGTAGTTCACCTTTCATTTCCTTTGCATTTTCATTCAAATATACATGGTCTGTTGCTCTATTTTATGAATTTGGATGTCATATTTCCACTTTATGGTCTGTAAAATGATTTGCAATCGATAAGATAGTCTACTGTATTTTTTGGAATATAAGATGCTCCAGACTATAAGATGCACCTACCTTTTTTGGTGAAGAAAACAAGAAAAAGAAATCTGCCTCTGCCTCTGCCTCCCAGCAATTTTGCCTCATTGCAGCAAGTAGCAAACAGCCTGCTTTACTTTCGTTTTTGTTTTCAGCCTAGCTTGATTAGCACAAGAAAAAAAAAATCTGCTCCCAGCAATTTACCTCCTTGCAGCAAGCAGCAGAGCCCTGCGCAATGGCAATCCCTGCAGCCTGAAACAGCTGAAAGTCGGGGACAATCAACTTGTGCTAATTAGGCTGTGCTGAAGCTGAAATGGGCTGTTTCTTCTTGCTGCTTGCTGCAAGGAGGTAAATTGCTGGGAGGCAGAGGCCATAGGGTGGGGGCCAGTGGGTGGGCGGGGCTACATTCGGTGTAAAGATGCACCCAAATTTTCACCCCCTTTTAGGTGGGAAAAAGGTGTGTTTTATACTCCGAAAAATACGGTAATTATTTAAAGACATGAAATATTCATGCAAGTCTTGACAGAACCATTATACTAAAGCGGGGGGTATAGAACTCGGCACTCTGGTTGCTCTTGAGTTGTATGTTCTTAGAAATCTAAATCATATACAAATAAATAATACAAACTTTATAACATGAATAGTTTTGTGCAAGCCAACAAAATTGACAGTTTTAGCAAAATGGCAGAGCCTCTAGCAAACAGCAAGTCACAAGAATGCTATTAAGTTGTTGACTAATATCTGACCAGTTGCATAGCCAATTTTAATAGCATAATACACAAATTGGATGGAAATATAAAGCTAAAGAGGTGAAGCCATATATTGAAGTGAAGGCTTGAATCTTAATGTTTGGCCTGCAGGATTGCTTTTCTTCAGCTGTTTGAATGAGATGTTCCCAGTTATCCCCAGAAAGGATATATTTCTGCAGTGCTCTCCATCCTCCTCAACACCTGGTTACCTATCTATCAATTATATACTTGACATTTCAAAGCTACCAACAGTTTTCAAAAGCTTCTTTACACATTTCCTATCTACTACATTGATAGATGTTTTGTTACTTACTAAATAACATTCAATGTTCCATGCTCAGGTAATCCTGTTTGGATTATTATAAGGTATTACAAATGGAGCTATTTCTGAAAATACTGCAGCAGTTTCACTAAATACATAATATCTCTGCAAGATCAAGTATGTAGAAACCAGGGCAATATTTTGATAGCTCCACTGGTCTTCAGTTCAATTGCAGATCCGATTTGAAATGTGGGTTTCTTACTTTTAAAGCCTTTCTAGACTTCAGATCTTAGTATCAAAAGAAGTTTTTCATCCTACATGTTCCCAATCAAACCTTGATTTTACTAAAACAATTGTTTTTTATTTTTCCCATGTATGATGTATTTTTATGAAATAAAAGTCACCACTCACTTATGGAATACTCTCCTCAGAGAGCATACTGTAGTGCCTTTATGGTATGAGATTATTATTATTATTATTATTATTATTATTATTATTATTATTATTATTATTATTATTATTTTAATTTGATTTATATGCCGCCCTTCTCCGGAGACTCAGGGTGGCTTACAATGTGCTAAGCAATTATTACATTTTCATAACACATTTTTGAGTTTTTTTAAAATAGTATTTTAGTTCTAGGTATTTTTTTTTTAATCCCTTTCTGCTTTTCAAATTGTTGCAATGTTTGGGAGTCTCTGTTCCCTAATATAAAATGGTCTTGTGATTTTGCTGCAGTGTTACAGTGGTTATATTCTTGAGATGCAAATATATTCAATTTGAAGATTTGGCTAAAATTTAATGCAGAGCATCAAATCAGTTTTGATATCATTGAATTGAATTAACAATTCAATGGAGTTTGGGATACTTTTTTTACATTTTATGTATTTTTCTAGAAAAATACATATTGAATCTACCTGTTAAATGAGCTGCAGTGGCACAGTGGTTAGAGTGCAGTACTGTAGGCTACTTCTGCTGACTGCCGGCTGCCTACAGTTTGGCAGTTCGAATCCCACCAGGCTCAAGGTTGACTCAGCCTTCCATCCTTCCGAGGTTGGTAAAATGAGGACCCAGATTGTTGGAGGCAATATGCTGACTCTGCAAACCTCTTAGAGAGGGCTGTAAAGCACTTTGAAGCGGTATATACGTCTAAGTGCTATTGCTAAGTGCTTTTGCTAAATGGATGAAGTTGGCTATCCAAACTGAATTGACTTCATTTCTCAAATTAAGTTAACGATTTAAATTAGATCATACCTAATTAGCATGTGTTTACTATATTCAATATTTTGTTTACTCCGGACATTTCAAAACATTTTGATTATTTGTTTTCATAACAATATATAGTCTCTCTTTCCTTATGCATGTAAATGTGATTTGGTCCACTATTTGGTCTGTGAGAACCTCATTGTCCATTTAGCTTATTTAACTGATAGTATTTTACTGTCAGATATCTTACATGTATAGAGAGTTCTATAAATACTATTAGCCTGGCTAGGTGGCTCAGTGGCTAAGACGCTGAGCTTGTCAATCAGAAAGGTCGGCAGTTCGAATTCCTAGTATAGGTCTCCTGCATGAGCAGGATGTTGGACTAGACGGTC